>NC_086445.1:231279791-231612568 GCF_028390025.1 Pseudophryne corroboree | reverse complement strand
TAAACATAAGGGGACTTAGTTACTCTGATATAAAACATAAGGGGACTTAGTTACTCTATGATATAAAACATAAGGGGCCTTAGTTACTCTATGATATAAAACATAAGGGGACTTAGTTACTCTATGATATAAAACATAAGGGGACTTAGTTACTCTATGATTTAAAACATAAGGGGACTTAGTTACTCTATGATATGAAACATAAGGGGACTTACTGTAGTTATTCTATGATATAAAACATAAGGGGCCTTAGTTACTCTATGATATAAAACATAAGGGGACTTAGTTACTCTATGATATAAAACATAAGGGGCCTTAGTTACTCTACGATATAAAACATAAGGGGCCTTAGTTACTCTGTGATATAAAACATAAGGGGCCTTAGTTATTCTACGATATAAAACATAAGGGGCCTTAGTTACTCTATGATATAAAACATAAGGGGCCTTCGTTACTCTATGATATAAAACATAAGGGGTCTTAGTTACTCTATGATATAAAACATAAGGGGCCTTAGTTACTCTATTATATAAAACATAAGGGGCATTAGTTACTCTGTTATGTAAACATAAGGGGCCTTAGTTACTCTATGATATAAAACATAAGGGGCCTTAGTTACTCTATGATATAAAAGATAAGGGGCCTTAGTTATTCTATGTTATAAAACATAAGGGGCCTTAGTTACTTTATGATATAAAACATAAGGGGACTTAGTTACTCTATGATATAAAACATAAGGGGACTTAGTTATTCTACCATATAAACATAAGGGGACTTAGTTACTCTATGATATAAAACATAAGGGGACTTAGTTACTCTATGATATAAAACATAAGGGGCCTTAGTTACTCTATGATATAAAACATTAGGGGACTTAGTTAATCTATGATATAAAACATAAGGGGACTTAGTTACTCTATGATATAAAACATAAGGGGACTTAGTTACTCTATGATATAAAACATAAGGGGCCTTAGTTACTCTATGATATAAAACATAAGGGGCCTTAGTTACTCTATGATAAAAAACATAAGGGGCCTTAGTTATTCTACGATATAAAACATAAGGGGCCTTAGTTACTCTATGATGTAAAACATAAGGGGCCTTCGCTACTCTATGATATAAAACATAAGGGGCCTTAGTTACTCTATGATATAAAATATAAGGGGCCTTAGTTACTCTATTATATAAAACATAAGGGGACTTAGTTACTCTATGATATAAAACATAAGGGGACTTAGTTATTCTATCATATAAACATAAGGGGACTTAGTTACTCTATGATATAAAACATAAGGGGCCTTAGTTACTCTATGATATAAAACATTAGGGGACTTAGTTACTCTATGATATAAAACATAAGGGGACTTACTGTAGTTATTCTATGATATAAAACATAAGGTGCCTTAGTTACTCTATGATATAAAACATAAGGGGACTTAGTTACTCTATGATATAAAACATAAGGGGACTTAGTTACTCTATGATAGAAAACATAAGGGGACTTACTGTAGTTATTCTATGATATAAAACATAAGGGGCCTTAGTTACTCTATGATATAAAACATAAGGGGACTTAGTTACTCTATGATATAAAACATAAGGGGCCTTAGTTACTCTACGATATAAAACATAAGGGGCCTTAGTTACTCTATGATATAAAACATAAGGGGCCTTAGTTATTCTACGATATAAAACATAAGGGGCCTTAGTTACTCTATGATATAAAACATAAGGGGACTTAGTTATTCTATCATATAAACATAAGGGGACTTAGTTACTCTATGATATAAAACATAAGGGGACTTAGTTACTCTATGATATAAAACATAAGGGGCCTTAGTTACTCTATGTTATAAAACATTAGGGGACTTAGTTAATCTATGATATAAAACATAAGGGGACTTAGTTACTCTATGATATAAAACATAGGAGGACTTAGTTACTCTATGATATAAAACAAGGGGACTTACTGTAGTTAGTCTATGATATAAAACATAAGGGGCCTTAGTTACTCTATGATATAAAACATAAGGGGACTTAGTTACTCTATGATATAAAACATAAGGGGCCTTAGTTACTCTACGATATAAAACATAAGGGGCCTTAGTTACTCTATGATATAAAATATAAGGGGCCTTAGTTATTCTACGATATAAAACATAAGGGGCCTTAGTTACTCTATGATGTAAAACATAAGGGGCCTTCGTTACTCTATGATATAAAACATAAGGGGCCTTAGTTACTCTATGATATAAAAAATAAGGGGCCTTAGTTACTCTATTATATAAAACATAAGGGGACTTAGTTACTCTATGATATAAAACATAAGGGGACTTAGTTATTCTATGATATAAAACATAAGGGGCCTTAGTTACTCTATGATATAAAACATAAGGGGACTTAGTTACTCTATGATATAAAACATAAGGGGACTTAGTTACTCTATTATATAAAACATAAGGGGACTTAGTTACTCTATGATATAAAACATAAGGGGACTTAGTTACTCTATGATATAAAACATAAGGGGACTTAGTTACTCTATGATATAAAATATAAGGGGCCTTAGTTACTCTATGATATAAAACATAAGGGGACTTAGTTACTCTATGATATAAAACATAAGGGGCATTAGTTATTCTATCATATAAACATAAGGGGACTTAGTTACTCTATGATATAAAACATAAGGGGACTTAGTTACTCTATGATATAAAACATAAGGGGCCTTAGTTACTCTATGATATAAAACATTAGGGGACTTAGTTACTCTATGATATAAAACATAAGGGGACTTAGTTTACTCTATGATATAAAACATAAGAGGACTTAGTTACTCTATGATATAAAACATAAGGGAACTTACTGTAGTTATTCTATGATATAAAACATAAGGGGCCTTAGTTACTCTATGATATAAAACATAAGGGGCCTTAGTTACTCTATTATATAAAACATAAGGGGCCTTAGTTATTCTACGATATAAAACATAAGGGGCCTTAGTTACTCTATGATGTAAAACATAAGGGGCCTTCGCTACTCTATGATATAAAACATAAGGGGCCTTAGTTACTCTATGATATAAAAAAATAAGGGGCCTTAGTTACTCTATTATATAAAACATAAGGTGCCTTAGTTACTCTATTATATAAACATAAGGGGCCTTAGTTACTCTATGATATAAAACATAAGGGGCCTTAGTTACTCTATGATATAAAACTTAAGGGGCCTTAGTTATTCGATGATATAAAACATAAGGGGCCTTAGTTACTCTATGATATAAAACATAAGTGGCCTTAGTTATTCTATGATATAAAACATAAGGGGCCTTAGTTACTTTATTATATAAAACATAAGGGACCTTAGTTACTCTATTATATAAAACTTAAGGGGCCTTAGTTACTCTATTATATAATACATAAGGGCTCTTAATTACTCTATGATATTAAACATAAGGGGCCTTAGTTACTCTATGATATAAAACATATTGGGCCTTAGTTACTCTATGATATAAAACATAAGGGGCCTTAGTTACTCTATGATGTAAAACATAAGGGGCCTTAGGTACTCTATGATATAAAACTTAAGGGGACTTAGTTACTCTATTATATAAAACATAAGGGGCCTTAATTACTCTATGATGTAAAACATAAGGGGCCTTAGTTACTCTATGATATAAAACTTAAGGGGACTTAGTTACTCTATGATGTAAAACGTAAGGGGTCTAAGCTACTCTATGATGTAAAACCAGTAGCGGATCTTGCCACGAGCAAGCAGGACTTTTGGCTGGGGCGCCGCCTTCTGGAGGGCGCCGCACCATGGCAAGATCCCGCTACTGTGCCCCCCGCTGTGTCCCGCGCTGGTCCCCCGCTGTGAAGGGAACTAGCCGCTACGCGGCTAGTTTCCCTTCGTGGAGAGGACCTTTGCTGTGCGGTGAGAGATAATGTCATCGCGCACCGCACAGCATTGTGGGACTGACACAGATGCTAGGGGTCTTAATTGACCTCTAGTGTCTATCTATGCTGTGCTATGGTAGAGACGTCATGGCGTCTCTCCCATAGAATCGAGGAGAGGAGCGGTGCCGGCGGAGGTCTGCAGCGGTCGGGAATCAGGAGCGGGGATTGTAAGTATTGTTTTAGTTTTTTTCGTTTTTCTTTCAGCGGCGCTACAGGGTGGCACAACTGGGGGCGTAAGTGGCCACGCCCCGTACAAACCCACACCCCTATTTTTTTGCCCGCGGCGCCACAAGGGCTAGAACCGGCCCTGTGTAAAACATAAGGGGGCTAAGTTACTCTATGATATAAAACTTAAGGGGACTTAGGGGGACATTTACTAAGCAGTAATAAGAGCGCAGAAGTGAGCCAGTGGAGAAGTTGCCCATGGCAACCAATCTGCACTGAGGTAACATCTATAATTTGCATACTATAAAATTATACAGAGCTGCTGATTGGTTGATGGGGCAACTTCTCCACTGGCTCACTTCTCCGCCCTTATCACTGCTTAGTAAATGTCTACCTTAGTTACTCTATGATGTACAACTTAAAGGGACTTAGTGACTCTATGATGTATAATGTAGGGGGCCTTAGTTACTCTATGATGTATAACGTAAGGGGACTTCGTTACTCTATGATGTAAAATGTAAGGGCACTTAGTTACTCTATGATGTAAAACGTAAGAGAGTCTCCCATGTATTAGGGCGAGTTCACCTGTCTGCCATGCGATTTGGCTGAATTTGTGTCCATTCATTCTTATTCAGCCTGCCTGCAACTCATTACGCCCCTGTCTCTCACCCACCATGTGATCTTACTGGAATGCTTTGGTTTTGTACTCTACAAATTCTGATAGGTTTTTATATTTACCACTTTGTGGCACCTTTGTAAATAAAATATACTAGTAATTTAAATATGTTTTATGTCTGTTTGTAAATACTGTATATCAGATGTGTTTTCCTATTCCAGCTTTCAGTCTTACACATCATTGCCATTAGAAATATAGGACTTAAAAATGCAGATAAGTGGTTTTTGGAAGCCGCGCTTAGTAAATAAACTTCCAAGCCTAATACTGTATATTTTGACAAGTAGACTTTTTCTCCATAGACCCATACAATATCAGATGTGTTCTATCTATTACTTATTTATTTATTTATTTATTTATTTATTAACAGTTTGTTATATAGCGCACCAAATTCCGTTGAGCTTTACAATTGGAAGTAACAATGATATAATAAAACTGGGTAATAACAAACAGTCATAGTGGCAGGAAGGCCCTGCTCGCAAGCTTACAATCTTTAGGGAAATAGGCATGGATACACAAGGATAGGTGCTATCTATTGCATAGTTGTCCACCAGATTGCAAAGGTACTCGGTGGGCTGTGTGATATGGTCACACAGCAATGATGAACCGCGGTTGGGAGGAAGGGAAAGTGAAGAATAAGAAGAAATGTGAGGATATGTGTGGACTTTGCAGAGTGGATGCAATTTGATAGGAAAGTTTATAAAAGTTATGTGGGTGGTTCTGGAATTTGATACACTTGCCTGAAGAGATGAGTTTTCATGGAACGCTTGAAGATTTGGAAACTAGAGGTAGGGCATTCCACAGAGTGGGTGCAGCCCGAAGAAAGTCCTGCAATCTTGAGTGGGAGCGGGTAATGAGTGTGGATGAGAGAATCAGATCTTGTGATGAGCGAAGAGGTCGGGTTGGGAGATATTTTGATATAAGCAAAGTGATGTACATTGGTGTAGTTTGGTTAATGGCCGTGTGTGAGTAAAAGTATTTAATATTGAATACGGTAGAATACAGGTAACCAATGGAGGGACTGACAGAGTGGATCTGCAGACGATGAACGTCTAGCGAGGAAGATTGGCCTCACAGCTGCATTCAGAATGGATTGTAGTTGTGAGAGTCTCGTTTTGGGAAGACCAGTTAGGAGACTATTGCATAATCCAGTGGTTCTCAAACTCGGTCCTCAGGACCCCACACAGTGCATGTTTTGCAGGTAACCCAGCAGGTGCACAGGTGTATTAATTACTCACTGACACATTTTAAAAGGTCCACAGGTGGAGCTAATTACTTCACTTGTGAACTGTGAGGATACCTGCAAAACATGCACTGTGTGGGGTCCTGAGGACCGAGTTTGAGAACCTGTGGCATAATCAATGCGGGAGATAATTAGAGCATTGATTAGAGTTTTTGGAGTGTCTTGTGTAAGGTATGGTCATATTTTTTATATGTTTTTAAGATGCATGTAACATGATTTTGAGACAGATTGCTTGTGGGGAATAAAGGACAGATCTAAGTCCAGGATGACACCTAGGGGGTAATTCAGAATTGATCGCAGCAGTAAATTTGTTAGCAGTTGGGCAAAACCATGTGCACTGCAGGTGTGGCAAATATAACATTTACAGAGAGAGTTAGATTTGGGTGGGTTATATTGTATCTGTGCAGGGTAAATACTGGCCGCTTTATTTTTACACTGCAATTTAGATTTCAGTTTGAACACACCCCACCCAAATCTAACTATCTCTACACGTTATATCTGCCCCCCCCCCCCCCCCCTGCAGTGCACATGGTTTTGCCCAACTGCTAACACATTTGCTGTTGCAATCAACTCTGAATTAGGCCCCTAGGCAGTGAGCTTGTGGGATAGGGTTGATTGTCGAGTTTTCAACAGTGATAGAGATATCAGGTTAGTACTTACTATTGGCTGGTGGAAATATAATTAACTCTGTTTTTGAAATATTAAGTTTGAGGTGGTGAGATGTCATCCAAGATGAAATGGCAGAAAGGCATTCAGTGACACGGCCCAGTACAGATAGAGAAAAATCAGGGGAGGATAGGTAGATTTGAGTATTATCTGCATACAGATGATACTGAAATCCAAAAGGGCTGATTAGTTTACCAAGAGATGAGGTATAGATTGAGAAAAACAGAGGACCTAAGACCTTGTGGTACTTCAACTGAAAGAGGTAGTGAAGAGGAGGTAGATTCAGAGAAGCGAACACTGAAGGAGCGATTAGATAGGTAGGATAGGAACCAAGAAAGGGCTCTGTCTTTAACACCAAGGGATTGTAGTGTTTGTATGAGAAGAGAGTGGCCAACAGTGTCAAAAGCAGCAGATAGATCTAGAAGCATAAGAAGTGAGTAATTGCCTTTAGACTTCGTAGTGACAAAATCATTAACCGCTTTTGTCAGTGCTGTCTCTGTGGAGTATTGGGAATGGAAGCCTGACTTAAGTGGGTCCAATAAGTTGCTTGAGTTAAAAAATTGTGTGAGTCGAGTGTAGGCAAATCTCTCAAGTAGCTTAGAGAGGCAAGGGAGCTAAGAGATGGGGCGGTAGTTTGAGAGAGCGTTAGGGTCAAAATGTTGTTTTTTTAAAATGGGAGTAATCACTGCATGCTTGAACAGTGAGGGAAAAATACCAGTAGAGAGAGACAGATTACAGATGTTAGTTAAGGTATGAGAACCGGAGACAGAGCTCTACTTATTTGTGATGGTAAAGGATCAAGAGGAGAAGCAGTGGAGAAGCAGGATGAGAAGAGTGATGATACTTCATCTTCATTTGTGGGATCAAATGAAGAAAGAGTGCTGAAGGGTTCAAGTAAAGAACTGAGCTGATCAATGGCTGACAAAGAGCCTACCATTTCATCTCGGATTTTATCAATCTTCTCCTTGAAGTAGGAAGCAAGTTCTTGTGCCTAGTGGCTGGTGGGGTAGGTGAGGGAGGATTCAGAAGTGATTTAAATGTATTAAAGAGTTGTTTGGGCTTAGAGGCTTGAAATAGATAAGAGTTTGGAAATATGTGTGTTTGGCAGTGTCCAGGGCATTTTGATAAGAGTGGTAGACAGTCTTATATGTGAGCAAGTCAATTGAAATACAAGATTTTTGCCACTGACGTTCAAGTTTACGTGTGCGTTTTTGTAGATGTCTTGTTAATTTAGAGTGCCGTGGTTGACATCTAGGCCTACATGGAGTGTGATGGGTAGCTGGAACCACTTCATCAAGGTCTATTTCTAGAGTGTGGTTCAGGTGTGAGACAGCTATCTCAAAAGAGGTGAATGCAGAAATAGGTGAAAGCAGTTGTTGGAGTGAGGTGGAAAGTTCTTGAAAATTAATTGTGTTAATATTTCTGCGGGTTTGAGGAGGATTGGAGGACTTCAGCATCACAGAGTTTGAATTAATGGAGGAGAGCATGCATGTGATAAGGTTGTGATCTGAGAGAGGGAAAGGAGTGTTAGTGAGTTCAGAAACGGAGCATAGTCTGGTGAATACTAGATCAAGGCAGTGGCCCTCCTGATGATTAGAGGAGTCAGTCCATTGTGAGAGGACAAGAGAGGAGGTTAGAGAAAGTAGTTTGGAGGTATGAGCAGCAGATTTTGATCAATCAATAGCAATACTGAAATCACCCAGGATGATGGTGGAGATGTCAGAGGATAGAAAACGAGGGAGCCAGGCAGAAAAATCTTCCAGAAAATGTTTGGGATGCCCAGGTGGGCTATAGATAGCTGCAACACACAAAGAGAAAGTAGAGTAAACCCTGATGGAATGTACTTCAAATGATGTAAATGTGAGTGATAGACCTGTGGTAGAACAGTCTATGCAAAAGATTGGGAAAGTAATAATCCAACCCCACCACCTTTACGGTTACCAGGCCTGGGTGTGTGTGTGTGAAGTGGAGACCACAGTGTGATAAACAGTCTGTGTTGATTTGGGGAGCCATATCATCTGCTGGTGTTGGTCCACTGTGCTTTATTAAGTCCAGAGTCAATTCAGCCATCTACCAGGACATTTTTAGAGCACTCCAGCAGGACTTGGCACCTGCCCATACTGCCAAAAGTACCAAAACCTGGTTCAATAACCGTGGGATTACTGTGCCTGACCTGAACCCCATAGAGAATCTATGGGACACTGCCAAGAGAAAGATGAGAGACATGAGACCGAACAATGCAGAAGAGCTGAAGGCCGTTATTGAAGCATCCTGGTCTTCCATAACACCTCAGCAGTGCCACAGGCTGATAGAATCCATGCCATGCAGCATTAAGGCAGTAATTCATGTAAAAGGGGCCCAAACCAAGTACTGAGTACATATGCATAATTATACTTTTCAGATGGCCGACATTTCTGTATGTAAAATCCTATTTTTACTGATTTCATGTAATATTGTAATTTTCAGAGATTTTGGATTTGGGGTTATTTTAAGCTGTAAATCACATTCATCAAAATTATAACAAATAAAGGCTTGAAATATCTCACTTTGCATGTAATGAGTCTATATAATATATTAGATTCAACTTTTAAGACGAATTACTGAAATAAATTAACTTTAGCACAATATTCTAATTTTCTGAGTTTCGCCTGTATTCCCACACCGTCTCCCACCCTAGTATTGAGGTGCGTATATACAGGTTGAGTATCCCATATCCAAATATTCCGAAATACGGAATATTCCGAAATACGGACTTTTTTGCGTGAGAGTGAGATAGTGAAACCTTTGTTTTTTGATGGCTCAATGTACACAAACTTTGTTTAATACACAAAGTTATTAAAAATATTGTATTAAATGACCTTCAGGCTGTGTGTATAAGGTGTATATGAAACATAAATTAATTGTGTGAATGTACACACACTTTGTTTAATGTACAAAGTTAGAAAAAATATTGGCTAAAATGACCTTCAGGCTGTGTGTATAAGGTGTATATGAAACATAAATACATTCTGTGCTTAGATTTAGGTCCCATCACCATGATATCTCATTATGGTATGCAATTATTCCAAAATACGGAAAAATCCGATATCCAAAATACCTCTGGTCCCAAGCATTTTGGATAAGGGATACTCAACCTGTATATATAAAAGGAAAAAAAGAGATGTTTGGGGAGAAGGGAGGAATCATGGGGAGTGAAAAATAGAAAAACAGTTTTTGTAGATTAACAGTACAGTCTTTTTTCCCCCTCCCCATTCCTCCCTTCTCCCCAAACACTACTTACAGTACCTATTCCTTGAAGCCCGACAGCCATACTCACCTTCCAGCTGGGGTCTAGGCAACTTCACTTACCTAATGGCTCGGATCCAAAGAGAGTGCTAATTTAGGAAGATCTTTACCATGATCCGCTATGCAGTTTCCCAATTATCAGGAAACTGCATAGGCGCAGGACCCATTCTGCGCATGTGCAGAACAGCTTATGCATGATCACATGCAGCCCACCGTAAGCCTCTGCCTGACTGACAGGCAGAGGCATTTGAGGGTGTGGGGATGGGCAGCATTACCGGAAAAAGGGTGAGTCTCTAATCTGTATCTAAAGATGCAGATTTGTTGGCCTCACAAGGCCCACTGTGACGGCTAGCCTACACAAGATGAGGCTTACTCAGCTGGCAGTTTGCGTGGAACATCGATCATCATAAATACAGCAAGGAGCTGTTTAAAACCTCCCACTGCATTTGCATTTTTAGTGGACGCATTTTCATAGTTGCCTGTGTGCAGCTTTGCAAATGCATCTACTGCTGAATGAGGCCTACTTACCTACTCCTTTCAGCCCATTAGCCATACTCACCTTCCAGTGGGGGTCTAGGCTACTTCACTTATCTGAAGGCTGGGATACAAACGTTTTTACTTACCGACACCTAGGAGCTCAACAGCCATACTCACTTAACTGTTGGAGTCCAGGCCCTTTCACTTAACTGAATGCTGGCATTCAAACAGTGTTACTTACCTACTCCTAGGAGGCCAACAGCCATACTCACCTTCTGGCAGGGGTCCTGGCAACTTCACTTACCTGACGGCTGGGATTCAGACAGATTTACTTACCTATGCCTTGGATCCCCACTGCCATACTCACCTAACAGTGGGGGTCTAGGCTGCTTTCACTTCCCTGAACGTTGGAATTCAAAAGGTTTTACTCACCTACTATTTGTTGCCCAAATGCCATACTTACCTACCAGCAGGGGTACTGACAGATTCACTCATCTATATGCTGGGATTCAAACGGTTTTACTTACCTACTTCTTGGAGACCACATACATGCTCACCTTCCGACGGGGGTCTTGTCAGCTTCACCTACCTAAAAGCTGGGATTGAAATAGCCATACTCACCTTCGAGAGGGGGTCATACCAAATTCACTTACCTGAAGGCTGGGATCCAAATGACATTACTGATTAACTCCTTGGAGGCCAACAGCCCTACTGACCCAAAGGCTGAGGTCCACGAAGCATCACTCACCTGAATCCAGGGATCCAAACAGTGTTACTTACCTACTCCATGGAGTCTAACAGCCATACTCACCTTCCGGCGGGTTTCCTGGCAACTTCACTTACCTGAACGCTGGGATCGAAACAGCCATACTCACCTTCCAGAGGGGATCCTGGCAGATTCACTTACCTGAAGGCTGGGATCCAAATGACATTACTGATGAACTCCTTGGAGGCTAGTGGCCCTACTCACCTAAAGGCTGGAGTCTGCAAAGCATCATTCACCAGAAGGCAGGGGACCAAACAGTGTTACTTACCTATTCTCTGGAGCCCGACAGGCCATACTCACCTAACTGCGCGGGTCTGCAAAGCATAACTCACCTGAAGGCAGGAATCAAAACAGTGTTACTTACCTACTCCTTGGAGCCTGACAGCCATACTCACCTTCTGGCGGGGGTCCTGGCAACTTCACTTACCTGAAGACTAGGATCCTGGCATTTACTTACCTACTCCTTGGAGCCCTACAGCCATACTCACCTGCCAGCAGGGGAACTGAAAGATTCACTCACCTAGAGGCTGGGATCCAAACGGAATTACTTACCTACTTCTTGAAAACCGACATGCATGCCCAACAGCCATACTCACCTAACTGCATGGGTCTGTGAAGCATCACTCACCTGAAGGCAGGGATCCAAACAGTGTTACTTACCTACTCCTTGGGGCCCGACAGAAATACCTTCTAGCAAGGGTCCTGTCAGCTTCACTTACCTAAAAGCTGGGATCCAGGCTAATTTACTTACCTATTACTTGGAGCCTGACAGACATGCTCACATAACTGTGTGGGTCTGCGAAGCTTCACTCACCTGAATGCTGGGATTCAAATGGTGTTACCTACCTACTCCTTGGAGCACAACAGACATACTCCCCATCCGGTGGGGGTACGGACAGCTTCACTCACCTGACGGCTCAGATCTAATGGTATTTACCTACTTACCTACTCTTTGGATCCTGACAACCATACTTACCTTTAGGTGGGAGTCCTGGTAGCTTCACTTACCTAAAAGCTGGGATCCAGGCTACCTTACTTAGCTATTCCTTCGAGCCCAAAAACCATATCTACATAACTGCAAGGATCTGTGAAGCTTCACTCACCTGAATTCTGGGATCCAAATGAAGTTACTTATTGACCTACTCCTTGGAGTCCGACAGCCATACTCACCTTCCGGTGGGGGTCCTGTCAGGTTCACTTAACTAAAGCTGGGATTCAGATAGATTTTCTTACCTATTCTTTGGAGCCCATCAGCCATACTCACCTTCCGGTAGGGGCCGTGACAGTTTCACTCAATTGAAGGCTCGGATCCAGAGGCATTACTTACTGTACCTACGCTTTACTTACCTAAAAGCTGGGATCAAAACAGCCATACTCACTATCCAGGGGAGTCCAGTGCGCTTCACTTACCTAATGGCTGGGATCCAAGCAGTGTTACTTACCTACTCCTTGGAGCCCAACAGCCATAACCACCTTCCGGTGAACATCCTGGCAGCTCCACTTAACTAAACGCTGTGACCCAGGCTAATTTACTTACTTATTCCTTGGATCCTGACAGCCATAATCAGCTAACTGCATGTGTCTGCGAAGCTTCACTCACCTGAATGCTGGGATCCAAAAGGTTTTACTTACCTACCTACTCCTTGGAGCATGATAGCCATACTCACCTTCTGGTGGGGGTCATGACAGCTTAACTACTCTTAAGGCTCGGATCCAATTGTATTACTTACCTACTCTTTGGAGCCCGACCATCATACTCCACTTCATGCGGGGACCTTGTCAGCTTTACTTACCTAAAATCTGGGATCAAAACAGCCATACTCACCATCCAGGGGAGTCCAGGGCACTTTACTTACCTGACAGCAGGGATCCAAACAGTGGGGCAGATGTATGCACCAGCCAATCAGCTCCTAACTGTTTACATATTGGAGCTGATTGGCTGGTGCATTTATCACCTTGCACATATCACTGGTTTATCACTTCCTTATGCCTTCTCCATGTTAATACATCTGCCCCACTGTTACTTACCTACTCCTTGGAGCCTGACAGCCATACTCACCTTCCCGGCAGGGGTCCTGTCAGATTCACTTACCTAAAAGTTGGGATCAAGGCTAATTTATTTATCTATTCCTTGGACCCTGACAGCTATATTTACCTAACTGTGTAGGTCTGCAAAGCATCACTCACCTGAAGGCAGGGATTCAAACAGTGTTATTTACCTACTCCTTGGAGCCGACAGCCATACTCACCTTCCGGTGGGTGTCCTGTCAGCTTTACTTACCTAAAAGTTGGGATCTAGGCAGATCTACTTACTTATTCCTTGGAGCCCCTGCAGCCATCCTCACCTTCCGGCAAGAGTCCTTACAGCTTCACTCACCTGAAGGCTCAAGTCCAGTTGTATTACTTACCTACATATTGGAGCCTGCCAGTCATACTTGCCTTCAAGCCTGTCAGCTTTACTTACCTAAAAGCTGGGATCAAAAGGAGCCACACTCACCATCCAGGGGAGTCCAGGGTGCTTCACTTACCTGAAGGCAGGTATCCAAACAGTGTTACTAACCTACTCCTTGAAGCCCAACAGCCATACTCACCTTCTGGCGGGGGTCCTGTAAGCTTACTTACCTCAAAGCTGGGATCCAAGGAGATTTACTTACCTATTCCTTGGAGCCCGACAACCATATTCACCTTTCGGCGGTGGTCCTGACAGCTTCACTCACCTGAAGGCTTGGATCCAGTGGTATTACTTAACTACACTTTGGAGCCTGACAGCCATACTTGCCTTCAAGTGGGGGTCCTGTCAGCTTTACTTAAAAACTGGGATCAAAACAGCCATACTCACCATCCAGGGGAGTCCAGAGCGCTTCACTTACATAAAGGCAGGGATCCAAATAGTGTTACTTACCTACTTGGAGCCCGACAGCCATACTTAACTTCCGGCGGGGGTCCTGTCAACTTCACTTACCTAATAGATGGTCTTCAGGCTAATTTACTTACCTATTCCTTGGAGCCTGACAGCCATGCCTTCCCGGCAGGGGTCCTATCGGATTCACTTACCTAAAAGTTGGGATCAAGGCTAATTTATTTATCTATTCCTTGGACCCTGACAGCTATAGTTACCTAACTGTGTAGGTCTGCAAAGCATAACTCACCTGAAGGCAGGGATCCAAACAGTGTTACTTACGTACTCCTTGGAGCCGACAGCCATACTCACCTTCCGGTGGGTGTCCTGTCAGCTTTACTTACCTAAAAGCTGGGATCTAGGCAGATTCACTTACCTATTCTTTGGAGCCCCTGCAGCCATCCTCACCTTCTGGCAAGAGTCCTTACAGCTTCACTCACCTGAAGGCTCGAGTCCAGTGGTATTACTTGAACAGAAAAACAAGGTGATACAATCCTTATGCGCACAAATTGGGCGGCTCCAGTCAGCCCTGAGATAGAGGATCACACCCTAGATCCCAAATGATATACACAAATACAAATTATCTCTGGCTAATAGGTGCGCCCAAAAAAAACACAATGACAAAGTGAGAGAAAGCAAAATGTACTCCCCTGGTAAGTAGAATTCTGGGGATGTTCCGCTTGTTTCGTAGAATAATATATAAGGGGGGGAAAAAAAACAAAGAAAATCCTTGTGTAGTACTGTTGGGTATAATTGCACTTATATATAATGGTGAATTTGACACATTTAGAGAATGATGATATATTTCGGGGTTGTATACCCCTACACCACATCACTCACAATCAGAGATTGAAATGCAGGCCTTTCATAAAATTAGTAGAAAACCCGTCACCATATAGATTCAGGGGAAGCCCCCTTCAAGTTGAAACTCACAGAATGAAGGCTTGTGTTCAAGCATATAAGATAGACAAACACGTTAATCCAACACCAGATATAGAGACCAGGGGATGTCCCCTGTCACCAAAACACTCACAAGCTAAAACTTGTAATATTGCATGGTAGGAGGGTCTTTATCCTTTTCCTTTTTCAATCCACATACATCTTTCAGACCTCAGTTCTCAGAGAAAGATAAGTAAGTGAACCAATCCTTTCACTTAAAAAATACTTTATTTAAAAAGGTTTAAAAAGAAATTTTAAAAAAGAACTGTGCGGAGCATACCCGGTTTGGAGATAGTCCGAGAACAAGATGGTAACTTTGAAACTTCACTTACCTAAAAGATGGTCTTCAGGCTAATTTACTTACCTATTCATTGGAGCCTGACAGCCATGCTCACCTACCTGCGTGGGTCTGCGAAGCATCACTCACCTGAAGGCAGGAATCCAAGCAGTGTTACTTACCTACTCATTGGAGCCTGACAGCCATACTCACCTTACATTGGGAGTCCCCTCAGTTTCACTTACCTAAAAGCTGGGGTACAGGCATATTTACTTACCTATTCCTTGGAGCCCGACAGCCATACTCACCTTCTAGCGGGATCCTGTCAGCTTCTCTTCCCTAAAAGTTGGGATCCAGGCAGATTTACTGGGATGCAGTTAATTTCCACACAGTCGGGATCCCAGCGGTTGAAATACATATGCCGGACTCCCGAAAACAGCCAAAATACTTGTGGTCGAAATCCTGACAGCCGCCCGGTATTCCCTTAGAGTGGTAGTCCACACCACCACCCAAGGGGAAATATAATAGTGTGGCATGCAAAGCTTGCCACCTTGCCCGCGAGAGGACACATTGTGCTCAATGTCGAGATTTTGACTGCCAGGATTCCAGAATCAGTATTTCAACCGCCAGGATCGCAACTGTTGGGAAATCCTACTGAATCTGATTTACTTACCTATTTCTTTGAGCCCAACAGCCATACGCACCTTCCAGCAGGGTCCTGTCAGCTTCACTTACTTAAAAGTTGGTCTCCAGGCAGATTTACTTACCTATTCCTTGGAGCCCAACAGCCATACTTGCCTAACTGCGTGTGTCTGTGGAGTATCAATCACATGAAGGCAGGGATCCAAACAATGTTATTTACCTACTCCTTGGAGTCCGAAAACTAACTGCACCATCTGGCAGGGTTCTGCCGGCTTCACTTACCTAAAAGCTGGGATCCAGGCTAATTTACTTACCTATTCCTTGGAGCCCAACAGCTATACTCAAACTATCTGTGTGGGTCTGCGAAGCATCACTCACCTGAAGGCAGGTATCTAGTGTTACTTTCCTACTCCTTGAGCCCGACAGGAATACTCACCTTCCAGAGTGGGTCCTGTCAGCTTCAATTCCCTAAAAGCTAGGATACAGGCACATTTTCTTACCTATTACTTGGAGCCCGACAGCTATACTCGCCTTCTGGCAGGGGTCCTATCAGCTTCACTTACCTTAAAGCTGGAATCCAGTCTAATTTACTTACCTATTCCTTGGAGCTCGACAGCTATACTCACCTTTCCGGCGGGGGTCCTTTCAGCTTACTTACCTAAAAGCTGGGATCCAAGGAGATTTACTTACCTATTCCCTGGAGCCCGACAACCATACCCACCTTTCGGCGGTGGTCCTGACAGCTTCACTCACCTGAAGGCTTGGATCCAGTGGTATTACTTAACTACACTTTGGAGCCTGACAGCCATACTTGCCTTCAGGTGGGGGTCCTGTCAGCTTTACTTAAAAGCTGGGATCAAAACAGCCATACTCACCGTCCAGAGCAGTCCAGAGCGCTTCACTTACCTAAAGGCAGGGATCCAAACAGTGTTACTTACCTACTTGGAGCCCGACAGCCATACTTAACTTCCGGCGGGGGTCCTTTCAACTTCACTTACCTAAAAGATGGTCTTCAGGCTAATTTACTTACCTATTCCTTGGAGCTCGACAGCGATACTCACCTTTCCGGTGGGGGTGCTGTCAGCTTCACTTACCTAAAAGCTTGTATCCAGACAGATTTATGTACCTATTCCTTGTTGCCCAACAGTCATACTCACCTTCCGGTGGGGGTCCTGTCAGCTTCACTTACCTAAAAGCTGGGATCCAGTCTAATTTACTTACCTATTTCTTGCAGCCTGACAGCCATACTCACCTAACTATGGGGGTACTGTCAGCTTCACTTACCTAAAAGCTGGGATCCAGCCTATTTACCTACCTATTTCTTGGAGCCTGACAGCCATACTCACCTAACTATGGGGGTACTGTCAGCTTCACTTACCTAAAAGCTGCGATCCAGTCTAATTTACTTACCTATTTCTTGGAGCCTGACAGCCAGGGCCGTAACTACGTGTGTGCCAAGTGGGCTTGGCACACAGCGCAGTTGCCCTGAGGGCGCACGGCCAGCAGCATGTAATGAGTCAAATTGACTCATTACATGCCGCCTCTGCTGTGTGCTGTGTGCGCCGTGCGCCGCGCTGTGGAGGGAGAAGAGGACCAGCGCCGGGCAGCGGAGAAGGAGGAGGAGGGAGGGGGAGCAGGGAGCCGCAGCAGCGCTATTTGATTGGTAGTAAGCGCCGCTGCAGCATCCCCCTATCCTTCTGTATTGGCTGCCCGGCGCTGCTGTGGATGCTGGGATGCGGTTCCTTCATCCCAGCATCCACAGCAGCGCCGGGCAGCCAATACGGAAGGAGAGGGGGATGCTGCAGCGGCGCTTACTACCAATGACATAGCGCTGCTGCGGCTCCCTGCTCCCCCTCCCTCCTCCTCCTTCTCACCTCACTGCCTGCACCGAGGGAGCTGCACGAGGAGCCTGACTGCCAGCAGGGAGATGGTAAGTATATCTCTCTTTCTCTTTCTCTCTCTCTCTCTCTCTCTCTCTCTCTCTCAGGGGGTCACCGTCTGCTGCAATGTGTAAAAAGGGGGATGGCTGCCGCAATGTGTAAAAAGGGGGACTGACTGTAAAAAGGGGGCCTGGCTGCCGCAATGTGTAAAAAGGGGGCCTGGCTGCCGCAATGTGTAAAAAGGGGGACTGGCTGCCGCAATGTGTAAAAAGGGGGCCTGGCTGCCGCAATGTGTAAAAAGGGGGACTGGCTGCCGCAATGTGTAAAAAGGGGGCCTGGCTGCCGCAATGTGTAAAAAGGGGGACTGGCTGCCGCAATGTGTAAAAAGGGGTACTGGCTGCCGCAATGTGTAAAGAGGGGGCTTGGCTGCCGCAATGTGTAAAAAGGGGGACTGGCTGCCGCAATGTGTAAAAAGGGGGCCTGGCTGCCGCAATGTGTAAAAAGGGGGCCTGGCTGCCGCAATGTGTAAAAAGGGGGCCTGGCTGCCGCAATGTGTAAAAAGGGGGACTGGCTGCCGCAATGTGTAAAAAGGGGGACTGTCTGCTGTAATGTGTAAAAAGGGGGACACTGTCTGCTGTAATGTATAAAAGGGGCTCTACCTGGTGTAGTGGCGCTACTGTGCAGCATAATTTGAATAATGTAGACTACTGTGCACCATAGTATGAATTGCTATTATTTTGTGACCACGCCCCTTCCCCGTGAAGCCACGCCCCTATAAATTTTTCGCGCGCCTGCGGCGCGCACTGCCCCTATCTTACATGGGGGGGGGCGCCACTGTCGTTTCTTGCACACAGCGCTAAAATGCCTAGTTACGGCACTGCTGACAGCCATACTCACCTAGGTATGGGGGTACGGTCAGCTATACTTACCCAAAAGCTGGGATCGAGGCAGATTTACTTACCTATTCCTTGGAGCCCAATAGCCATACTTTGTGGCGGGGGTCCTGTCAGCTTCACTTACCTAACAGCTGGGATCCAGGCAGATTTACTTACCTATTCCTTGAAGCCCGACAACCATACTAACATTCCAGCGGGGGTCATGGCAACTTCACTTACCTGAAGGCTAAGATTCAAGCAGATTTACTTACCTATTCCTTGGAGCCCTACAGCCATACCCACCTGCCAACTTGGGTACCGACAGATTCACTCACCTGTAGGCTGGGATCCAAACAGAATTACTTACGTACTTTTTGGAGCCTGACAGTTATACTCACCTGGTAACTTCACTTACCTAATGGCCAGGATCCAAAAGGGTTTACTCACCTACAGTATTCCTTGGAGCCCGACATCCATACTCACCTTCCAGCAGGGGTCCTGTCAGCTTCACTTACCTGAAGACCATGGATCCAAACTATTTCATTTCGGTCCCATCCAAATATCTCATTACAAGTATAAATCAGTATAGATCGGAAAAATCAGAAATCCCAAAAACTTGATCCCAAGCCTTTCAGATATGAGAGACCCAATCTGTATGTACTTTTGTTTTTTGATATTTTCAAGTAGAAATAATAATAATTTTTTTATACTGTAGGGACGAGTGAGCTGTAACAATATAACTTTCTTTCAAAACTGCGACTGATAGCATGTTTGAAAATGTGCTGCTGTTACTGATTAATCCTTTCTTCTTGGTCAAGCATATAATGGGCCGGATGTAGAGACGTCCGACTAGGCCGGAGGTGCGGGCCCAGCTGAACTTGGACTTTTTTTAATGCGGCAATCATTTACAATGCAAAACTATGCCTTGTAAATTATTACTGCTTTAAAAAAAAGCCAGTTAGGCCGGGAACCCGCTACTCCGGCCTACTCGGACGTCACTACATCCAGCCCATTATAAGCTCGACCAATGAAGAAAGGATTAATCAGTAACAGCAGCACATTCCTAAACATGCTATCAGAAGCATTTTAAAGAAAGTTATCAATATTAGCTCAAGGTGGAATACATATGTTGCACCGGCAGCTGGGACACCGACAGACGGCAATTAAACGCATCCCCTTTAACACCATGTTAATTGGCTGTGAGACTGCAGCTGTGTCATTGCCAGTTTAGGCAATGTACAGTATATAGATAACGTCTCACACAAGAGCTGATTTACCTTGAGCTAATATTGATTATTGCCTGTGTCAGAAAGCCTGATGTTTTAGTACACTCAGGGCCGGTTCTTGGGCGCTGTGCACCCCGGGCGACAAAAGGGGGCGTGGCTATGTACATGGGGCATGGTCATTTACGCCCCCTGTACAGACTGAAATGATGTGCGGTGCGCGATGACGTCATCGTGCACCGCACAGTAAAGGACCTCTCCACGAAGGGAATCTAGAAGTGTACGCGTCTAGTTTCTCTTCACAGCGGCAGCGGGGGGCAACGGGCAGCGGGGGGCACAGCAGCAGCGGATCTTGCCCTGGTGCGGCGCCCTCCGGAAGGCGGCGCCCCAGGCAAAAGTCCTGCTTGCCCGTGGCAAGATCCGCTACTGAGTACACTGTAGCTTTCTTGCCTATATCCTGTGTATAAGTTTAACATATTGCCTTTGGTGGGTGATGTCCTCTCCAAATGACATTGTATATATTCTGAGGGGTAGCAGTTGATTTACCGACGACACAATACCGACGGTCATAATCCCAACAGCCACTGACCAACAGTCAAAATACTGACATGGTCAAAATACCGACATTCATTATGCAGACATGTTCAAATTGCTGACATAGTCAAAATACCAACATTTGAAATGCTGACATGTCAAAATGCCGACATGCATTTTTAAGGAATTTTTGCCCCAAAACAGACTTGTTCATACAGGGGCAGGCCCGGCGACAGGGGGGGGACAAAGGGTACAGTAGTAACGGGCCCCGAGGTTCAGGGGCAGAAAACAGTGTGCCTACTAGTAAATTGTTTGTAAGCCAAAGGACTACTCTGCTACTGGCGGCCGCAACTTAGATGACACACTCCAGTCCACTACAAACCCCCCCCCCAACCCCCATAGTAGTTTGGTCCGGTCCCGGCCATTGCGATGCGCATAAAATTAATGACATTGTGATGTCATTATCCTGTGCCGGACCCTCACTGTCCTCTCCGCCGCTGCCCGGCTACTTAGGAAGAGGAGCAGCCAGGAAGAGAATCGCCGGGCAGTGGGCGCAAAGTCTATGAGGCCACTGCAGCAGCCACGCAGCTACTCCCTACGATCACACTCCTTTCAAAAAAGTGACTGGCAGCATGTGGTGAGTCAAGTGACAGCAGCAGCACTCAGCTCTGCAGTCACAGCCCTGCCGGTCATGTTTTCTGCATCTCTCTATATTGTAGATGTTTAGCAGGAACTACCTCCTAATCTGTCTCTGTGTATATGTGTGCCAGTCTCTGTCTCTGTGTGTATGTGTACCAATCTCTGTGTGTGCCAATATGTGTACCAGTCTCTGTCTCTGTGTGTATATGTGCCGGTCTCTGTGCCAGTCTGTCTCTCGGTGTGCCAGTGTCTGTACCAGTCTCTGTCTCTGTGTGTATGTATGACAGTCTCTGCGTGTGTGACAGTCTCTGTGTATGCCAGTCTGTCTCTCTGTGTATGTGCTAGTCCCTGCCTCTCTGTCTGTGCCAGTCTGTGTGTGTGCCAGTTCTGTCTCTGTGTGCCAGTCTCTGTGTGTATGTGTGCCAGTCTCTGTGTATGCTAGTCTCTGTCTCTGTGTACCAGTCTCTGTGTGTATGTGTGCCAGTGTCTGTTTCTGTGCCAATCTGTGTGTGCCAGTCTGTCTGTGTGTGCCAGTCTTTGTCTCTATGTGTATGTGTGCATGCCAGTCTGTCTCTCTCTGTATGTGCTTGTCACTGCCTCTCCGTCTTTGACAGTATCTGTGTGTGCCAGTCTCTCTCTCTCTCTCTCTCTCTCTCTCTGCCCGTGTGTGTGTGTGTGTGTGTGTGTGTGTGTGTGTGTGTGTGTGTGTATGCCAGGCTCTCTGTGTGTGTGTGTGTGTGTGTGTGTGTGTGTGTGTGTGTGTGTGTGTGTGTGTGTGTGTGTGTGTGTATGTCTGGCAGTCTCAGTCTCTGTGTTTGTGCCAGCCTGGCTTCTGTCTGGCTTCTCTCCATTCTCCGTGGGGGTAAAATGAGAGTGGCACACTGGTGGGTGAAGGCCTGTATCCAGCATTACAGGCCGGGCATGGGCATGTCTCTGTACTGTAGCATAGCGGTGAGTGCACAGTCTACAGGCGGATCAGGGGCATTCCTTGTCCTAATGGTCCCTGATGCCCATTACTGGGATTATTACATGGTGGCAGCACTGCAGGGGCAAATGGTGGCTGTGCGCACTATAGGTGTCTAGGCACTGGGACTGGCTGCATCGCACAGAGGTGCAAACCTCGTAAATCAGCATTCCAGAATGAAGTTGTGCTGGCCCCAGTCCACACGCTATTCCTGGAGATATGTCTACGCTAGAATCAGGGGGTTCTCCTACATATACCCAATTACCCTGATTATACCCAATGATCGTCAGGCATATTATACACACGTACCAAATATGTGTGGGGAGCAGGGTGTTCCTTGTATGACTGAGCCCTCCTCCCCTTCTTCCCATATAGGACAGTGCATCTTCTATATGACAGTGGATTGCCTCATTATATGACTGTGCTGCCCTAAGTGGGGGTCGAGGGGTGGGGCCCCAGAGATATCAGTGTACAGGGCCCCATGATTTCTGTTGCCGGCCCTGTACAGGGGACCTGGATGGGGAATATAATTGTGTGCTGAGCACAGCGAGGCACCATGCCCAAAGCATGGCAAGCGCAGTGAGCCATGCGAGGGTATGGTATACTTAGACGTGTCCATGTTGACCTGACACCCAAAAAACCGGGAAAAACTCATGTTGCTATTTTGACATGTCGGCATTTCAAATGTCGGTATTCTGACTCTGCATTTTGAACATGTCGGCATAATGAATGTTGTTATTTTGACTGTGTCTGTATTTTGACTGTAGGGCAATGGCTGTCAGGATTAGGACCGTCGGTATTGTGACCGTCGGTAAATCATACTGAACCCCCTGAGTTTCCCTCTGTTTGTTACAATTACATATGTATTTGCTTACCTGCAGCTCAATCTGTATGTTTACCCTGGTAGCTATGGTGACGGGACTCACTGGGTGTGACGTGCACCGCACGGATGCGCAATGATGTCATCATTAGCCAACGCTGATCGGCAGTGACTGGAGCTTGCAAGGCACGTGGGGTGGTGAGGGGTATAAGTAGAGGTAAGCATTTTTGTCTTATTTTGTATCCTGGAGAAAATCTAACAAGATTGAAATATACCCACTGTGTGTCTACTTTCTTTATGCTGCAATCCGTGAGTGCTGCACCACTCTCAATACTTGCATTGTTTTCAGTGTGAAGGCTTTGGGTCAAGCTGTGTTCCTACTTTTGGAGTGCCGGGCATTGCTATAATGCATATACAGTAGCGGATCTTGCCACGAGCAAGCAGGACTTTTGCCCGGGGCGCCGCCTTCCGGAGGGCGCAGGGCGCCATCCGGAGGGCGCCGCACCAGGGCAAGGTCCGCTGCTGCTGTGCCCCCCGCTGCCCGTTGTCCCCCGCTGCCGCTGTGAAGAGAAACTAGACGCGTACGTGTCTAGTTTCCCTTCGTGGAGAGGTCCTTTACTGTGCGGTGCGCGATGACGTAATCGCGCACCGCACATCATTTCAGTCTGTACAGGGGGCGTAAATGACCACGCCCCTTGTACGTAACCACGCCCCATATTGTCGCCCGGGGTGCACAGCGCCCAAGAACCGGCCCTGTGCATATAACACTTTGTATCACAGGACCGGAAGAGCCGGAAACTTAACAGTGGGCTGCAGGGTTGGTGGAACATGGCCTGGCATTGTAGGCAAAGTTGCAGTCTACCGCCCCCTACTACCTCCAATACCTACTTCCTAACCCCTAATTCTGGGTACATACTGTACAATTATCTATCAGATTAGATGAGTTTATTATAATTGGCCAGTAAATGTATAATGGTGGTCATTCCGAGTTGTTCGCTCGTTGCCGATTTTCGCTATGCTGCAATTTGTTGCTAACTGCGCATGCGCATGGTACGCAGAGCGCATGCGCTAAGTTATTTAACACAAAACTTAGTAGATTTGCTGGTGTTCAAGCGACGCTTTTCAGTCGCACTGGTGATCGGTGAATAATTGACAGGAAAGGGGCGTTTCTGGGTGGTAACTGAGCGTTTTCCGGGAGTGTGCTAAAAAACGCAGGCGTGTCAGGGAAAAACGCAGGAGTGTCTGGAGAAACGGGGGAGTGGCTGGCCGAATGCAGGGCGTGTTTGTGACGTCAAACCAGGAACTAAATGGACTGAGCTGATCGCAATCTGTGAGTAAGTCTGGACCTACTCAGAAACTGCAAAGAATTATTTAGTAGCAGTTTTGCTAATCTTTCGTTCATAATTCTGCTGAGCTAAGATACACTCCCAGAGGGCGGCGGCCTAGCGTGTGCAATGCTGCTAAAAGCAGCTAGCGAGCGAACAACTCGGAATGAGGGCCTATGGGGGTCATTCCGAGTTGTTCGCTCGCTAGCTGCTTTTAGCAGCATTGCACACGCTAGCCGCCGCCCTCTGGGAGTGTATCTTAGCTTAGCAGAATAGCAAACGAAAGATTAGCAGAATTGCTACTAAATAATTCTTTGCAGTTTCTGAGTAGCTCCAGACCTTCTCACAGATTGCGATCAGCTCAGTCCGTTTAGTTCCTGGTTTGACGTCACAAACACGCCCTGCATTCGGCCAGCCACTCCCCTGTTTCCCCAGCCACTCCCGCGTTTTTCCTGACACGCCTGCGTTTTTTTGCAAACGCCGGGAAAACGCTGAGTTGCCACCCAGAAACGCCCCTTTCCTGTCAATCACTCACCGATCAGAGGTGCGACTGAAAAGCGCCGCTGAAGGCACAGCAAAACTGCTAAGTTTTGTGTTAAATAACTAAGAGCATGCGCATTTAGCAACAAATTGCAGCATAGCCAAAATCGGCAACGAGCGAACAACTCGGAATGACCCCCTATGTGTACACACGTACAATCTCATTTTATCACAAATAAATCAATTGCATTGCATAAAACAGACTTTTTTAACATAAAAATAATAACTCTTACCAACTCCTGGCTGATGTCAAGGCTGCAGTCCAGGTGCGCTGATGACCAAATGAAGAACACTTTACAGGCTGCACTGATTGCCAGGGTCATACCACTTTTATAGAAAACTAAAAGATAGTAAAAAATAAAATGTTTAAAAACATATATAAACTTAATTTTAAAACCCCAATTATTTTAATTATCCTAGGACACCTCAGTTTCCACCCTGGCCCCACTCTGCCCGATCCCGCCAGTCAATCTGGCTCCCACCCATCCCAACAAATCGGCTCCTAACTGTCATTTTTCAAACACAGCCTGTGGAAAGACACACACTGATTGGCTGACAGCCTGTGGAATTACATACACTGATTGGCTGGTACATTATCTCTCCAGCATTTGATACACCTCCCCCAGTTTCACAAAGCTTTTCTGAAAAGTTACCCCTGGATGTTCCCCATGTTACCAGTGTTTCTGTAGGTGTAGATTGGTGTCAGTGAAAGGAGTAACCAAAAATCCCTGTCACCAAGCTACAGTCGGATTACAGTAACTGGCAGTTGGTCTGAACTCTGACCCCTCCCACCTAGCTCTCTATCTATCTATCTATCTATCTATCTATCTATCTATCTATCTATTATTCGCTAATAAAACAATTTTTGGTATTTATTAGATTTGGTAGGAATAAGGATTATGCTTGTTTCAGGTTTTGGGGTAGAACATAATCTTGTATTAATCCGTTATATCAGAATATAACATTTTAACCACTTAAATTACCATTTTTCCCTTCTAACTGTTTATAAAAAAAAATGTTGTTTAAAAAATATTTTTTTTTGTTATTATATATGCACATCTGCAGAGCGGATCTCCTCATCTAAGACTGGGGGACACAGTGGGGTGGTGCGGTTGCATATGATCTGACCATACCAGTTAAGTGGGTAAATTAAAAAAGCTTACTAACATTATTATATTTGGATCTCTGTATACCAGACAGAAGTTGGTCACACAGAGAGACCATCTGTAGGATTTGGTATGATATCCTGCCGCATGGGATGCCGAATGTCAATATACCGACATCAGCATCCCGAGTGGTGGAATGCCGGCAAGGGGCGAGCACAACTAAGCCCCTTGCGGTTTTGTTGGCGAGCTTCGCACGGACGAAATTAGGTGGCAAGGTCTCACAACTGCAGGGCGTGGCCTTGTGGAAAATGCCATGCCCACAAACCACACGCCCTATTTCAACACTTGTGTATTTTTCAGAGCTGCTGTTTTTTTTTTATAATCTTGCACATCCCCTAGTGCACAATTACAGCTGCAATCGCCATAGCATCCATTAGTGAATCTGGCCAGATATTAATAATACTGTAAAGTCTCTATGTGACAGATCCAAATTACATTATTTTAGATGTTTTTATCAATTTAAAAAAGAAATCAAGCCCTGAGGATTTGTTCACATCTGTAATAAAAAGGGACCCATTGGGGGAGGGTAATTCAGACTGCATCGCAGTCTGAATTACTATGTGCAGTGCGCACGTATGACGTTTGCGCATGTGCAGCCAGTGAGATGCATTAGAACGCCATTAGCGGGGGCGTCCCGGACAACGGAGGTGTGTCCGGACCGTTGGGGGGGCAGGCCGCGGCGGCTGGGTGATGCGGCGCGTAGCTCCCTGCCAGAGCGCAGGAGCTGCGCTGGAAGGGAGCTGCTTGTCTGGTACTAAAGCATCACCACCGTGCAATGCTTTTCTACCTGTGCAGGGGGGAGGGGGGAGGACCTGACATGCGGGGCAGACTAGCCCTGTGCTCAGAGCCGGCCCTAACCAATATGATGCCCTAGGCAAGATTTTGGCTGGTGCCCTCTAGCACCACCGCTAGTTCTGTAGGACATGCCTGGCACGAGTCAGCTGGCAGCTCTGCTAACGTTGGGGCGCCTTTTGTTTATGAAAATGCGTCTTATTTGCATTACTATGTGGCTAGGATGCACAAACAGCTTATGCTGATTAAAATGATATGCAGCATGCCTATATTCTGTATGCGACTGCGTCTGTATCTGCATACGAAATGCTACATTACAGTGATTTCCAGGAATAAACTGCAATGTAGCATTTTGTATGCAGATACAGCCTCAGTTACACATAGAATATAGGCATGCCGCATATCATTTTAATCAGCATAAGCTGCTGGTGCCCCTAAGCATACCAAATGCCCTAGGAATTTGCCTACTTTGCCTATGCCTAGGACCGGCTCTGCCTGTGCTGGACGTCCCCATGCATGTCAGAGAAATTTAGCACATCTTTTATCAGGTCTGAATTAGCCCCATGGTTCACTGTGGCTGTAGCTATTATGGGCCTCATTCAGAAATGGACGCAGTGCACATAACTCCTGCATTTTTGGATTCCCTATCCCCAGCTGGTGACAGGCTGCGGCTTAAGGGACTCTGTGTGTCACAATGCAGAACACGTTCTGCACATGTACATCAGAGATGTATGCAAACCAGAATTAGAGGAACCACAGCAGCTTTTTGAATGACATATGGTTTGTCCAATAGGAACACATAAAGAAGGGTTAGTCAATTCTATTTCATGTTTGATTTTATGTTCAGTTTTGAAATGGACATCCAAAACCGAATCAGAATCCACTAGTCAAAATTAGAGATGAGTGGGATCGGTTCTCTGAGAACCGAATCCCCCAGAACTTTGCACTCCGAGCTGGTATACGAGCCCGGCTCGGGACTTCCCACCAGACTCAGAAACCAGAACGAGACAAAACGTTGTCATCCCACTGTCAGATTCTCGCAGGTTTTGGATTCCACATAAACAGCCGCGCATCACCGCCATTTTCACTCTGGACTTGCAGAGTGAGGGAGACAGACCTCTGTTTCTCTCTGTGGGTGGTGGCGTCGAATGGGGTTAGTGTGTGCTGTGTAGGGGTGCTGCTGCATTCACTGTGGTGTACCTGTGCTGTGTTAGGGGTGTTGTCCTGGCTGTCCTGGCCGTCACTGGTGTTTCATGTGCTGTTATGGCCAGGTGCTGCAGCTGTACATGGGTGTTGCTGTCACTGTGTTGTACAGGGCGCAGGGGCACTGTCCTCCTCCTGTATGATGTTAAATATAGGGGTGCTGCTGGCCCTGTATATTTTATAAATTCAGGGGTGCAGTTGTTAAACATTAAAAGCACACTGCTCCTGTATTCTGTATAGGAGTGCTGCTGTTAAAATAAGATTACACTGGCCTTGTATGTTGTAAAAATTCAGGGGTGCAGTTATTAAAAATTAAAAGCACACTGCTCCTGTATGCTGAAAAATATAGGGGTGCTGCTGTTAATATAACATTACACTGGCCCTGTATGTTGTAAAAATTCAGGGGTGCAGTTATTAAAAATTAAAAGCACCCTGCTCCTGTATGCTGAAAAATATAGGGGTGCTGCTGTTAATATAACATTACACTGGCCCTGTATGTTGTAAAAATTCAGGGGTGCAGTTATTAAAAATTAAAAGCACCCTGCTCCTGTATGCTGAAATATATAGGGGTGCTGCTGTTAAAATAACATTACACTGTACCTGTATGTTGTAAAAATTCAGGGGTGCTGTTGTTAAAAATTAAATGCACACTGCTCCTGTATGCTGTAAAATATACTGGTGCTGCTGTTAAAATAACATTACACTGGCCCAGTGAAAATCAGTGTACAGCACACTGGCCCTGTTTTATATGCTGTAAAAATTCAGGGGTGTGGTGAAAATAAATGTACACTGGCCCTGTCTTGTATGCTGTAAAAATTCTAGGGTGCAGTGAAAATAATTGTACACTGGCCTTATCTTGTATGCTGTAAAATTACAGGGGTGTTGTGAAAATACAGGGGTGCTGGCACTGTCCACGGTTGCGATGTCTAGGCCTGACCTTTACAACACTGTATGGGAAGAGGAGGCTCCTACCACCATTTGCACGACCCCTGCAAGTGCTGGGAGGAGCACCGCCAGTCCAGTTGCTGATATTGAGATTGAGGATATCACTGTAGAAGTACACCAGGATGAGAAGGATATGGGTGTAGCTGGTGCTGCGGAGGAAGTTGACAATGAGGATTCTGATGGTGATGTGGTTTGTTTGAATAAGGCACCAGTGTAGACAGTTGTTGGCCATGCAATGAAATAGCCCATTGTCATGCCTGAGCGAAATACCAAAAAATCCACCCCTTCAGTGTGGAATTATTTCTCCACAAATCCAGACAACAGGTGTCAAGCCATCTGTTGCCTTTTTCAATCCATAATAAGTAGGGGTAAGGACGTTAACCACCTAGGAACATCCTCCCTTATATGTTACCTGCAGCGCATTCATTATCAGTCATTGGTGGTAATTCCGAGTTGATCACTCGCTGCCGTTTTTCGCAGCTCAGCGATTAAGTGAAAAAAACGGCAATTCTGCGCATGCGCATGGCACGCAGCACGCATGCGCTAAGTACTTTCACACAAAACTTCGTAGTTTTACCCAAGCTCGAGCAACGTTTTTCAGTCGCTCGAGTGTTCGTAGTATGATTGACAGGAAGTGGGTGTTTCTGGGCGGCAATTCAGCGTTTTCAGGGAGTGTGCTAAAAAACGCAGGCGTGCCAGGCAAAAACGCAGGAGTGGATGGGAAACGGGGGAGTGGCTGGCCGAACGCAGGGCGTGTTTGTGACGTCAAACCAGGAACTAAACGGACTGAGGTGATCGCAATCTAGGAGTAGGTCTGGAGCTACTCAGAAACTGCATGAAATTTTTTATTAGCAATTCTGCTACTCTTTCGTTCGCACTTCTGCTAAGCTAAGATACACTCCCAGAGGGCGGCGGCTTAGCGTATGCAATGCTGCTAAAATCAGCTAGAGAGCGATCAACTCGGAATGAGGGCCATTGTCAAGTTCAGAAACTTTGGGTAATAGCATAAACAGTCCACTAACACCTAAATAATATTATTTCTCTGTGAGGATAAGGATGTAAACACTGAAGGGGGGGGGGATCTGAGGATGAGAACGACATCTTGCCATTGTAGAGCCAGTTTGTGCAAGGAGAGATTAATTGCTTTTTTTTAGTGGGGGACCAAACAAACCAATCATTTCAGCCACAGTCGTGTGGCAGACCCTGTCGCTGAAATGACTGGTTTGTTAAAGTGTGCATGTCCTATTTATACAACATAAGGGTGGGTGGGAGGATTCCATCTTGCATGTCTTTTCTTTGCCACATCATTCCAGGGGTACTGCCCTATATGGGGTGCTGCCCCTCTGCCTTATCAGTCCAGGGGTGATGCCCCACTGCCGTTTAAGTCCAGGGGTGCTGTTGTCTGTCTGCTGTGTTGTTTAATTCTCCATGGGTGCTGCCTATGCTGTATAAATCCAGGGGTGCTGCTGTACTTGATCCTAGGTTTAAATGAAAGCCTAGAACAGATATGAAGCAAGCTTAAACATCACAAAAAGATTTGTGAAAACTAGCCGCAAAGGTGGAAATGAAAATTGCTGAAGTGTTTTTAAATAAAGTGGAGAGAGACCACATTTGTGGCCAAAGTCAGTGTGACTCAGAAGAGACTGAATCCAGCGCATCTGCTGGAGAGGTAAAAGTCAGATTTTCTGTTGGCGCATTAGAGAGAGGTTCTTCTCAATTATTTTATGTTAGGGACTCACACAAATGAATGGCTCGAATTAGTTAACCTTAATTTTGATTTATTATTGATGTTCCACATTTTGGGATTATTTATTTAGAAGATGCGCATTTGTTGTACAGGGATCTTCTTTTCCTAAGGGTTGCGTAGGGTTATCGCAAGACCTTGCGGTGTTAGAAGAACAGAGTTTCAATGATCTTGCATTGCATCAGCTTTCCATTGCATTACAGCACTAGATGGGCCAGGAGCACCTGTGAGGCACAAACAGTTACTGAATAAGGCCCAGTATGGAGTCTCATGGTGACTTACAGCCAGGAAGATGTCTGGCTTGCCAGGCTGAGGCATGCTGTGGGCACAGAGGTTAGCATTGCTTCCTCCCACAGTCCTACTTATAGTATGAAATGAGTTTGCACTGTAGAGTGGTAAGCCCCACTAGGGCAGGGGCTCAATAACAAAAATTTTTTACTGCACAGTCATGCTTAGTACTTTACCAAACCCATCCAAACTCAACTTTTCCCATCCGGGGCTGCTGTGGGGGCTCAGGAGGGGCTGCACAGGTATACTCACATGCGTGTAACTGGGAGCTGTGAAAAACAAAAATAAGGCATCTGCCACAAAATTTGTAAATAAAAATGCAATAAAAAAATGGAAAGAAAAGAAACCCATGAGATTTTCACAAGACTCCGTGGAGGGGAAAAGATCCAATCTTGATCCTGTGGTATACACCGGTTTATTTGCATCACAGCATTAAATCCGAGATTATCTTAATCCCTGAAAATGGAAAAGGGGATACAATTTTGAAAGCTATGGCCCCTAGTTTTTCAATTTGTCCAGTAATGTGGTAATTATATATTTGCTTGGCTGAAGTCCTTTCTGTTCCACACCAATATAGGAGTGTAGGTGAAAGCCTGTGTGTTGTTCCTGCTTGCATGTGCCTCTCTAATTTTGAATCACCTTCTTGACACTGTCCTCTTCCTCTTCTCATAATGTGAAAAGTCATCAAATATGGAGTTGGTATGTTTGCAGCTATCTATGATTCAGAGAACTTGGCAAGCTTTTTCCAGGGGAACCACCTGCTGAAATGATGGGTTTATTAAACTGTGCATGTCTGGTTTAAACAACATAAGGGTGAGTGAGAGGGCCCAAGACAATTCCATCTTGCACCTCTTTTTTTTCTTTGCATTATGTGCTCTTTGGGGCCTAGTTTTTAAAGCTGCCATCCTGTCTGCAACTGCTGTTCCACTCCTATATGGGCCAGGTGTTTGTGCGGCCCACTTGTGTCACTTAGCTTAGTCATCCACCTATCTTGGTGCATCCTTTTGGCCTAAAAACAATATTGTGAGGTGTTCAGAATAGACTGGAAATAAGTGGAAATTAATGTTATTGAGGTTAATAATACCGTAGGATCAAAATTACCCCCAAATGATGTGATTTTAGCTGGTTTTTATGGGGTTTTTTTTCAAAAATCATCCAGATCCACAACCAAAACCAAAACCCGAAAAGTGTCCACCGCACATCTCTAGCTCAAAATCAACATACATTGTATTTTATTTTGAAATCGATTTATTAATTTAATGTTTAGTAAATAAACAATTTGGACAGTGAAAAAGAATGTTGATTTTATTCAGTTTCAGTCGATTTAAATCGGCCTTAAAATCTAATTCAAAATCGAACATTAGTAAATATATCCCTGAGCCTGCACATCTTGGTCATTCCAGGGAAAAGGGTGGGGTATACAGCATTCGCAGCAGTGACCATGGTGGCTGGTAGTAAGGTTGCTTAGGAGGGAATCTGTTATAGAGATTAGGAAGGCCCCCAGGGTTAGGGGGTCTAAAGCACGTGCGTCAGATTAGCCAACCCCCTGTATCCACCCAAAACATTTGTAATACATTTCTTTGTGCATGTGTCTGAATTTGTACTGCGACTCTGTGAGAACACCATTGGAATGTATGCATGGTGCAACTCAGATGCATGTGCAGACGAAAAACATCACACAAGAAAAAAATAAAACAAATTGGCCCCCACAGGAAAAAATAAACATATTGGCCTTCACAGAAAAATAAACAAAACACATGTCTCAGTAGGAAAAACAAACAAACAAACATATTAGCTCCCAAAGGAAAATGTAAAGCACACTGGTCGCCACAGGGGAAAAAAACACAAGCACACAAGGGGAAGACTGAAATGAGCATTAGCATATTATCGCATGCGTGATTCTGCCAACAGAAGCTAGAGCTGTTGCAGCAGAATCAGGGCTGTGTTAAAAAAAAAATGACACCTCTCTATTGCCTCTGACATAGTGCAAAGTGGAGAACAAAAAGATCTCTACACGTTATAGCATCAAAAGGGCTGTTGATAGATATTGATTGCTGGGATCATTACGTTAAATTGACTTTAGCTGTCAATCTAAGCTTGTAGCAAGGCAGTAATAATAGGTTGGTAGAAATGGGTTTTGTCTCTTCGTACTTGCAATGCCACAGAATAAAAAAATGCAATGACATTTTTTTCAGCATTCAAAGCTGTTGAGCCTATTTGCTAAAAATAATATTTTAATTGGTTTAATTAAAAACTTTTATTTAAAAACAATTACTTTTAGCTGCAATTTATTGTTGAAACAATTTTGTTTTGTTTTTTAAAAAGTTTTTATACTTAAAAATATAACACTAGAGATAATATGTTAAATTATAACTACCATTTGACAGCTTTTGACTTTATTAAAATATTTACATTTTTTAATCTTCAGGATACAAAAGTTAAAAGTTTTACCTTAAATACTATACACCCCCGTGAAACCGCGACAGAATCCCAGCAACAATCATATACAACAAAGGCTGTGTAATCAATTAACTACAAGAGAATGAACAATAATACATAATAATATACTAACAGATAGTTATTGCAACAATATAATTGAAATAAATTGCGGCTACATTACAGCATGTTTGCGCCTTGTTAGTCGCAACCACGTGCACTTCTGGGGTGCGCTTGTGTCCTAGATGTGCATGCGCACCATTCACACGAATGGGAGCAGCAAATGCCACAGCTCTGCACTCAGATACTGGTGCATATGAACAGATGTAACTTGCTGTATATGCTGTGCTTGTTGTAATTTCCTGATGATGGTCCTAAGGGATCGAAACGTCAAAGAAAATTGAATTACCTGTTTGAGACATTATTCTGATAAGTATGCATTAAAACTCAATGCTTTTTAAGTGCAAATTTCTGGTGAGTGCCCCTCTATATTAGTTTTCTATATATATATATATATATATATATATACATATTAGAGATGTGCACCGGACATTTTTCGGGTTTTGTGTTTTGGTTTTGGATTCGGTTCCACGGCCGTGTTTTGGATTCGGACGCGTTTTGGCAAAACCTCCCTGAAAATTTTTTGTCGGATTCAGGTGTGTTTTGGATTCGGGTGTTTTTTTACAAAAACCCCTCAAAAACAGCTTAAATCATAGAATTTGGGGGTCATTTTGATCCCATAGTATTATTAACCTCAATAACCATACTTTCCACTCATTTCCAGTCTATTCTGAACACCTCACACCTCACAATATTATTTTTAGTCCTAAAATTTGCACCGAGGTCGCTGGATGACTAAGCTAAGCGACCCAAGTGGCCGACACAAACACCTGGCCCATCTAGGAGTGGCACTGCAGTGTCAGACAGGATGGCACTTCAAAAAAATAGTCCCCAAACAGCACATGATGCAAAGAAAAAAAGAGGCGCAATGAGGTAGCTGTGTGACTAAGCTAAGTGACCCAAGTGGCCGACACAAACACCTGGCCCATCTAGGAGTGGCACTGCAGTGTCAGACAGGATGGCACTTCAAAAAAATAGTCCCCAAACAGCACATGATGCAAAGAAAAAAAGAGGCACAATGAGGTAGCTGTGTGACTAAGCTAAGCGACCCAAGTGGCCGACACAAATACCTGGCCCATCTAGGAGTGGCACTGCAGTGTCAGACAGGATGGCACTTCAAAAAAATAGTCCCCAAACAGCACATGATGCAAAGAAAAAAAGAGGCGCAATGAGGTAGCTGTGTGACTAAGCTTAGCGACCCAAGTGGCCGACACAAACACCTGGCCCATCTAGGAGTGGCACTGCAGTGTCAGACAGGATGGCACTTCAAAAAAATAGTCCCCAAACAGCACATGATGCAAAGAAAAAAAGAGGCACAATGAGGTAGCTGTGTGACTAAGCTAAGCGACCCAAGTGGCCGACACAAACACCTGGCCCATCTAGGAGTGGCACTGCAGTTTTCTAGCGAGAGGATGAGTGCTTCCATCCTCATGTGAAGCTGAACCACTAGCCATGAACATAGGCCAGGCCCTCAGCCATTCCTTGCCACTCGGTGTCGTAAATGGCATATTGGCAAGTTTACGCTTCTCCTCAGACGCTTTTAATTTTGATTTTGGGTAATTTTACTGAACTTTTGTTTTTTGGATTTTACATGCTCTCTACTATGACATTGGGCATCGGCCTTGGCAGACGACGTTGATGGCATTTCATCATCTCGGCCATGACTAGTGGCAGCAGCTTCAGCACGAGGTGGAAGTGGATCTTGATCTTTCCCTATTTTACCCTTCACATTTTTGTTCTCCATTTTTTAATGTGTGGAATTATATGCCAGTATCAATAGCAATGGCCTACTACTATATATACTGCGCACAACTGAAATGCACCACAGGTATGGATGGATAGTATACTTGACGACACAGAGGTAGGTAGAGCAGTGGCCTACTGTACCGTACTGCTATATATTATATACTGGTGGTCAGCAAACTGTGCAAAACTGAAATGCACCACAGGTATGGATGGATAGTATACTTGACGACACAGAGGTAGGTAGAGCAGTGGCCTCCTGTACCGTACTGCTATATATTATATACTGGTGGTCAGCAAACTGTGCAAAACTGAAATGCACCACAGGTATGGATAGAAAGTATACTTGACGACACAGAGGTAGGTAGAGCAGTGGCCTACTGTACCGTACTGCTATATATTATATACTGGTGGTCAGCAAAATTATGCACTGTACTCCTACTATATACTACAATGCAGCACAGATATGGAGCGTTTTTCAGGCAGAGAACGTATAATACTGGTGGTCACTGGTAACTGGTCAGCAAAACTCTGCACTGTACTCCTCCTATATAATACTGGTGGTCTCCAGTCCCCACAATAAAGCAGTGTGAGCACAGGTATATGCAGCACACTGAGCACAGATATGGAGCGTTTTTCAGGCAGAGAACGTATAATACTGGTGGTCACTGGTCAGCAAAACTCTGCACTGTACTCCTCCAATATAATACTGGTGGCCCCCAGTCCCCACAATAAAGCAGTGTGAGCACAGATATATGCAGCACACTGAGCACAGATATGGAGCGTTTTTCAGGCAGAGAACGTATAATACTGGTGGTCACTGGTCAGCAAAACTCTGCACTGTACTCCTCCTATATAATACTGCTGGTCCCCAGTCCCCACAATAAAGCAGTGTGAGCACAGATATATGCAGCACACTGAGCACAGATATGGAGCGTTTTTCAGGCAGAGAACGTATAATACTGGTGGTCACTGGTCAGCAAAACTCTGCACTGTACTCCTCCTATATAATACTGCTCTGCTGGTCCCCAGTCCCCACAATAAAGCAGTGAGCACAGATATTTTCAGCCACCTGAATAAAACTGAGAGGACGCCAGCCACATCCTCTCACTATCATTTCCAATGCACGAGTAAAAAATGGCGGCGACGCGCGGCTCCTTATATAGAATCCGAATCTCGCGAGAATCCAACAGCGGGATGATGACGTTCGGGCGCGCTCGGGTTAACCGAGGAAGGCGGGAAGATTCGAATCTGCCTCGGAACCGTGTAAAATGGGTGAAGTTCGGGGGGGTTCGGATTCCGACGAACCGAACCCGCTCATCACTAATATATATACAGGTTGAGTCTCCCTTATCCAAAATGCTTGGGACCAGAGGTATTTTGGATATCGGATTTTTCAGTTTTTTGGAATAATTGCATACCATAATGAGATATCATGGTGATGGGACCTAAATCTAAGCACAGAACGCATTTATGTTACATATACACCTTATACACACAACCTGAAGGTAATTATAGCCAATATTTTTTATAACTTTGTGCATTAAACAAAGTGTGTGTACATTCACACAATTCATGTATGTTTCATATACACCTTATACACACAGCCTGAAGGTCATTTAATACAATATTTTGAATAACTTTGTGTATTAAACAAAGTTTGTGTACATTGAGCCATCAAAAAACAAAGGTTTCACTATCTCACTCTCACTCAAAAAAGTTAGTATTTCGGAATATTCCGTATTTCGGAATATTTGGATATGGGGTACTCAACCTGTATACATATAACTGTGCAAAAGTTTTAGGCAGCTGTGGAAAAAATGCTGCAAAGTAGGAATGCTTTCAAAAATAGAAGTGTTAATAGTTTATTTTTATCAACTAACAAAATGTAACGTGAATGAAGAGAAGTGAAATCTAAATCAAGTCCGTATTTGGTGTGACCACCCTTTGCCAGCAAAACCGCAATAATTCATCTAGGTACACTTGCCCACAGTTTTTGAAGAAACTCGGCAGGGAGATTGTTCCAAACATCTTGGAGAACTAACCACAGATCTTCTGTGGATGTAGGCTTGCTCAAATTCTTCTGTCTCTTCATGTAGTCCCAGACAGACTCGATGATGTTGAGATTCAGGGCTCTGTGGAGGCCATATCATCACTTCAAGGACTCCTTGTTCTTCTTTACGCTGAAGATAGTTTTTAATAACATTGGCTGTATGTTTGGGGTTGTTGCCCTCTGCAGAATAAATTTGGAGCCAAGCAGACGCCTCCCTGATGGTATTGCATGATGGATAAGGATCTGCTTGTTTTAGAATTTTCAATATTGAGGAACCGAAGAGTGTCCCACTGAAAAAGAGATCTACTCACATAAAGAAGCAGTATCATTGAAATTTGCAAGTACCAGTTTACACTGTTCGTTGTGGCTGCCAATCCCTCTAGTTACAAATACTCAGCTGCCCAGTGAGGTTCAGTTGTGCCTCCTACTCAGGATTATCCTTTTCTCTGTCGAGGTAAATGTGAAATGCATATGTACGGAAGCCAGCCCCATATGCACATAGCTCTTCAACTTGGTAGGGATTCACTAGGTCCACATTGTTGGCTACGGGGACCTTATCAGTAACCCCAGCTATAGATGGCATTACCTAGTGCCTGAAAGCTAGGCTTTTTACTATTTGATCAATACAGTTTAGCCGGTATTGACGTGTGCACTAGGGGACACTGGAAGGGATCCAGTTAAGAATGCAAAAAACAAACAAACCCATAGACATCCCACAAAATTAACTCATTTGTGAGCATTATGCAGAGTATGACTGAAAAGTAAAGTCTTTATTGACCAGATTTTCTTTCTTTATTCTCTTTATTTACCAGTTATTTATATAGCTCACACATATTGTGCATACCTTTACAAAGAATATTTGGCTATTCACATCAGCCCCTGCCCCAGTAGAGCTCACAATCTTTTTTTTTCTCCACTTGTACAAACACCTGCACACAACGGTTAATTTTTGTCAGCAAACAGGTACCCTGTCAGCAAATTTTTGGATTGCTGGGGTACAGTAAGCTGGGGTGCCCAGGGGGAACCCATGCGGGTATGGGAGAGCATGCGGGCAACATACAGTTGGGGCCATGGAGGGAATGGAGTCCAAGACCTCAGTGTTGTGAGGCAGTGAAGCTAAACATAGCACCATCTGTACTGCTCAAATTTTACTATACCTCTCACCATACTATCCCTTTAAACTGAGACACTCCTGAATTACACAGGTTTTGTGGCTGATTAAAACCAAGTGACATGCCACAAAACCTGTGTAATTCAGCCACAGAACCAGTTTAATTCATGAATGTCCTGATTTTAAGAGATAGTATGGTAAGCCTACCTCCCAATAGTATTTTGATTCATTGGATAGGGGTGGGAGGCTGTACCAGAGGTTCTGCAACATTTCCCAATATGATACCTTAAAATTAAGATTTTTTCATTTACTCAGGTGTGAACTAAAAGCTGTGTTAATTCCCACTGAAACTAAATGAACACAAATTCCTACCTCGATGTCTGTCTGTTATTACCCAGTTTTGTTCTATTACTGTTGTTCCAATTGTGCAGGGCAACGGAATATGTTGCGCTATATAAGAAACTGTTAATAAATAAAATAAATAAATTTCTAACTGTATAGCAAAACTCTTGGATGCTGATTAGTGATGAGCGGGTTCGGATCCTCGGGATCCGAACCCGCCCGAACTTCACCTTTTTTTTCACGGGTCCGAGCGACTCGGATCCTCCCGCCTTGCTCGGTTAACCCGAGCGCGCCCGAACGTCATCATCCCGCTGTTGGATTCTCGCGAGATTCGGATTCTATATAAGGAGCCGCGCGTCGCCGCCATTTTCACACGTGCATTGAGATTGATAGGGAGAGGACGTGGCTGGCGTCCTCTCCGTTATAGTAGAAAAAGACTGAGTATAAAGACTGAGTGACTTACTTATAATTGTGGGGAGGATTGGGGACGGGGAGCAGCTGTTAGGGAGTACAGTGCAGGGTTTTGATAATACCACCAGTGAGTTTAATCCTTTGTTTGTTTCTCTGCCTGAAAAAAACGCTCCACCATATCTGTGCTCACTCAGTGTGCTGCACTGCTGCATGATATATCTGTGCTGAGTGCACTGCTCACACTGCCTAATTGTGGGGACTGGGGAGCAGTTATAGCAGGAGTACAGTGCACAGTTTTGCTGATAGTGACCACCAGTCCAGTATACTTTTGTCTGCCTGAAAAACACTCCTGTCTGTGGTGGCTTTTCTTTTCTTCATACTAGTTTAGCAGTCTGCTGACAGTGTCCACCAGGTCCGTTATTATTTATTATACAGTATATTATATTTATTTTATATATATCTAGCAGTACGGTAGGCCACGGCTGTACCTACCTCTGTGTCGTCAGTGCACTCGTCGTCCATAAGTAATATAATACTATACTATCCATCCATCTACATTGTATACCTGTGGTGGCTTTTTTTTCCTTCATACTAGTTTAGCAGTCTGCTGACAGTGTCCACCAGGTCCGTTATTATATTATACAGTATATTATATATATATAAGCAGTACGGTAGGCCACGGCTGTACCTACCTCTGTGTCGTCAGTGCACTCGTCGTCCATAAGTAATATAATACTATACTATCCATCCATCTACATTGTATACCTGTGGTGGCTTTTTTTTTTCTTCATACTAGTTTAGCAGTCTGCTGACAGTGTCCACCAGGTCCGTTATACAGTATATTATATATAAGCAGTACGGTAGGCCACGGCTGTACCTACCTCTGTGTCGTCAGTGCACTCGTCGTCCATAAGTAATATAATACTATACTATCCATCCATCTACATTGTATACCTGTGGTGGCTTTTTTTTTCTTCATACTAGTTTAGCAGTCTGCTGACAGTGTCCACCAGGTCCGTTATACAGTATATTATATATATAAGCAGTACGGTAGGCCACGGATGTACCTACCTCTGTGTCATCAGTGCACTCGTCGTCCATAAGTAATATAATACTATACTATCCATCCATCTACATTGTATACCTGTGGTGGCTTTTTTTTTCTTCATACTAGTTTAGCAGTCTGCTGACAGTGTCCACCAGGTCCGTTATACAGTATATTATATATATAAGCAGTACGGTAGGCCACGGCTGTACCTACCTCTGTGTCGTCAGTGCACTCGTCGTCAATAAGTAATATAATACTATACTATCCATCCATCTACATTGTATACCTGTGGTGGCTCTTTTTTTCTTCATACTAGTTTAGCAGTCTGCTGACAGTGTCCACCAGGTCCGTTATACAGTATATTATTATATATAAGCAGTAAGGTAGGCCACGGCTGTACCTACCTCTGTGTCGTCAGTGCACTCGTCGTCCATAAGTAATATAATACTATACTATCCATCCATCTACATTGTATACCTGTGGTGGCTTTTTTTTCCTTCATACTAGTTTAGCAGTCTGCTGACAGTGTCCACCAGGTCCGTTATACAGTATATTATATATATAAGCAGTACGGTAGGCCACGGCTGTACCTACCTCTGTGTCGTCAGTGCACTCGTCGTCCATAAGTAATATAATACTATACTATCCATCCATCTACATTGTATACCTGTGGTGGCTTTTTTTTTCTTCATACTAGTTTAGCAGTCTGCTGACAGTGTCCACCAGGTCCGTTATACAGTATATTATATATATAAGCAGTACGGTAGGCCACGGCTGTACCTACCTCTGTGTCGTCAGTGCACTCGTCGTCCATAAGTAATATAATACTATACTATTGAGAATGTCAATTTCTATTACCTTATTAAACACTCTAGGAGGTTAAGAGACACAGTACGCAATTGGCGTGCGAGGTACCGTAAGGGTACGCTCTTAGCGTAGCGGACGCTGTATCGGGAGCGAGCCGCTCGAGCGACACAAACGCTCGCGAGAATACGCTGTTGGTATCGGGCACACAATAGTTGAGTGAACACCGTAATGCTACGCTATCAGCGTAGCGGACGCTCGAGACCACGAGGAGATCACGAGCGGCGCATACGCTCACAAGATAACTATCATTAAACCTTGTATGTAACACACAGAAAAGATATTCTTATGCTGTAAACCTTGTACTAGAACCAATGTAGCGATATAACGCTGTTTAACCTTGTTAATACTAAAGCTGTTTGAGCGATTGAGACGCTCTTATTACCCCTTGCAATATAATGAATACACACTACCATGTTAAGGGTCCAAAACCTTTTACTAACAAGAGTCTTAAGTTGTTTCAAAAAGGGGAAACAATTCACAAGTCATACGCTACAAACTAACATATAAATCTAACAGAATATCTAGACAGAAATATACAATAACGTTACAATCTTAAACTAAACCGAAAGAGAGAGAGAATGTGGCCAATACAAAGAAAGAGCAATGATTACAGAGAATTACTTACATACACACACTGGGAACGATCGCAGCGCAGCCTGGTACCAGACCCCAAGTTTGTCAATATGATAACCCTTTGTGGAGAGAGTCTGATCCCTGTTCAGGCTGGCTGACCTTATATACACTACACACAATACAGTACAATGGTCCCTACATTCTTATTGTTCATTGGACACAGGAATTCGTCTTCGCATTATAACAAAAGGTCATAGGTTGATTCATACAGGTGGGCTGTGGCTATTTCCAACTGCCCAGGTGGGTGGGATACTAGGTTTCCCGCCGCATGGCTAAGTAAGTGCAAATAATAGTAAATGGACATAAACTTCTTATGTCCATAACTATTCAGCGATTAATCCGCTCCAAACCAACACCGGAATATTGCTAATTAAATACTCTTCCGATGGGTACTAAACACCACTGTATTACTCCTGTCTGACCCTTCGTATCAAACAAAGGGGGATTTCTCTGTTCATGAACATTCTACATTAACCAAACTTTCAGATTCTATCAAAGGGACCATGATCTACAAATTACATTATATAGTGAAAATATGTAACGATTGAGTCGCACGCTACGAACACATGAACTCTACCGTAAATGCACATACCGCGCGCCCGCGGGTGCCCGCAACAGCGAGTATGCGCACGCACGGGAGAGCGCACGCATGCGCAGCGCAGACCTGTGTGAGGTGCAAATATGGCAGTGTGCATAGAGATATTTTTCTGACTTTGACAGTCCACCCTTTGGCAGTCAACAATAACTGCCACCTTCTAAAACATTTCAAAAAGAGAAAAATATATGTCATATGTAAATACATTTCTATGATTGGGTAAGGGAGGAGAGAAGAGAAGGTGTGAAGAGGGTATGACCTAGTGAGATAGCAGAAGCATGTGTGTATGAATCCATGATTGGGGGTCATGTATCATCGTGCCGTACATGTTTTAAATCAAGCTTTGAGGTATTGCGAAGTATACATTTGAATTCCTTCTTATCCCGTGGTACGGGTCTGTGGATGGGCTGTCAAACTTTACCGAGCTCTTTTCGGATTTTGGTTGTAACAAAATGGGGGAGCACATTTTAGTTGATGATACATGAATGGGGAAATATGTGATTGCTGATATCTGTGCCTGTATTCCCTATCGACTATGTGTGTAATTACTTGAAGGTTGTAGAGATGAAGAAAAGACATAATTACGGTAAATGCAGTGGTATTCTATGTCAGGTTAATGAACGTTTGTCGGTTGAAGTCTTGTTCGGTGTCTGTTGGTTGCAGTCTTCTTTGTGCTTTTGCCCATAAGGTGCGAGCAAAAAGCTTTGTCAATGTCCATAGGCTTACAAAAGTGTTGGGCTAGCGTAATTTTAAAATTTCTAGGGAAACTGGGGGTCTATGGCATTGTTCATCAAAAATCTGTGTATAAGGTTGTCAAAACTTCTTCTTTAATCCATCTGTTGTCTGTATACAGGATCATCAAATTCCTCGTCCAAGTGGGTCTCTTTACCTTGGAGAAAAACAGAAAAACAGGTGAAAGAAACGGACCGTATAATCGCATTTTCATCACATCATTGTTTCTACATTTGGGTCATAAATCAAATCTATTGGAATTACAATTTCCTCACTCCTTAGACTCATTACCTCAGGTAGTACTTTTCCAATATAACACAATCCTTCAGAGTTTGGGGCAAGCCACTTTATACGCCTTCCTCCCGCATATGAAATATGCATCATCGGGGAGAACATATGGGACGGAGTAGGACATTACCATATTACACATCTTACATGTGAACTCTCCTAACCCTAATTCTCCCATCTGTTTAGTACACCTATCAGTTTGTACGATCTGTGCACTGTATCCTAGTGATACCTCTCCAACTCTCGTGATCCTATTTCCTAGGGTATACCTATATCGGAAAGATTTTTCCTTACCGGCTATGTGGCGTATAAGCTCTGTATCTGTTGGCATTCTATCTGCTCTATATGAAAAGGTCATGGTTTGTTTGGTTACTCCATGACACTTCCCAATTTCCCGGCTTTCGGGGATTGGAAATGTTAAAACATATTAGGGACTTATCCACATGATATTGGTGGAGCTTCAAACTAGGAGGGCTGGAGATATTAAACCTCCTGTCCACCGGTCTCCCACCCTTTAGCTCAAGTACCTCCCCTACCGTTAAAGGAAATGGTACTAGCCCTGATTTACTATGACCTTGAGGTACTTGAGAGCATACCCAACAATCTGTCTTATTTAACACATTACCCACTAAGGAGTGATAGTCACTCAATGGATGCCGGTCCATGTGGATATTAAAACTGGATTGGCATTTCTTAATGCACCCATCCTCAACTACATTGTCACAGAGCCTACAGATACAGTTTTCTTCAGCTAACAATCCTTCACAATGTTTACAAATAACATGGCTGCTAGATCGTTTCCGGTACTCGCCTTTGCTTGGTGATTGTGTTGCTATTGGAAATTTACACCTCCGTCTCAGTCATCAGAAACCCATTCTGGATCCTTTCTCGACCTCACTGGTACTCTCACCGAAACAGACTGCTCTGGTCAACATCAGGGTCAACATGAAAACACGGATCACAGTCTCTTGAGGCGAGTCCATCTTACAGGAGGAGAAAAGGAGAAATTTGTAATGGGGGTACAGGAAAACAGTTTGAGGGGGAGAGAAACTTGTTACGATAATTAGTTCTCTAGTCTTGTTGTTCTTCTTGTTCTGCTGTCATCTCAAAGGTGTTGTCTCTCAGTCTTCCAAACGAACATTCTGGTGATACAATATTCCTTCCCAACCAGCGATCTTTCTGTAAGGAGCAAAAATCTGGCATTACCATTTGTCTAACTACTGTGTGACATACCATCTTTAAATCATGAAAACATGAGAAAGAAGAGAGGAAACAAAAAAACAAAAGAGAGAGAGAACAATTCATATATGTATATATCACATAAATCAACAGTGAACAACAACAGGGGAAAAAAAACATTTTTCAAACATTTTAAAACATTGTCAGATCATCAGGCTGTCATATCTACATGTCCAATGGTTTCCTTGCGCAGTCCCTCCCACCAGCACCTCCATACTCCACCCTCTGTATCTGGCCAGAATACATTGATGTGGATAGGTCATGCTGGGGTTTGGTAGACTTCTGCAAAGACCAAGTAGATATGCAATGTTTGAGTCCTATCAATGATCGTCAGAGATGGGGAGAGAAAAGAAACATTTCACAGATACATTTACAACGTTTCACCCGGTCATTCCTGCGTCTTCAGGGAATGACCTCCCAATTTATTAACTGTTACCTCAGGCTTACCATCAGTCCTAATGATCACCTTTCCTGACTACATGTTACAGGTGCGGCCTATGTGATCCCTGATTATAATTTGGGGTGTTATAACTTTGCTCGTATTCATGTCTAGGGGGTCTGACTTTATGTGGGCTGTTGCAGTTGCTGGCATAATGCCCTTCTCTTTTACAACGATAACAAACCCTGGGCTTCCTCCAAGTGTCAGTGAAATGGGGTCTTGGTTGATTTGATGCCTCCTCAAACGCTTGGATGCTCATCACCATCAACCGCTTTCCCTGTACCTCCCTGATTCCTTGGATATCATGATTATGTTGTTGTCTAGGGGGTTTATATACCTTCTGTAAATTTCTTAATCTACAATCTCTTGCATAATGGCCTTCCTTCTGGCAATTATAACACCTTATCACCTTGGACTTACCCACAGGGATCTGAGGCTCCTTACGTCTCTGCGTTTCCCTGTGCTTGCTGATGTTTTGCTCATGCCCAACAGCAGAGTCCCTTAATGCAGTTACTGATTTATCTCTCCAGTATGGATTGGTGATCTGTATCCTTGCTCTCAACACTTCCTTTAAACCATCCATTAGCACAGATACTGCTACTTCTCTGTGCGGTGCACTTGTTTCGATGTTTTCTATACCCGTATACCTAGTCATGTCCTGCAATGCCCGATGGAAATAATTAGAAGTACTTTCCCCTTCGTTTTGTCTTATGGAGAAAATCTCATTCCACTTGACAACGGCAGGGAAATATACTCCTAACTGTCGGTTGATCTGCTTAATACATTCCTGATTGTTTTCCTCCGTACGTGGTACCTCTGTGTTTAATTTACAATCAGCAATAAATTTTGCAGGGTCAACGCTGGAGGGCAAACATGCCCTCAGCACTGTCCGCCAATCTTTGTTGGTGGGTTCTGTGGAGTTTCCTAGTTCTTTAATAAACTTTTGACATGCATCTAGATCTTTCCTGGGATCAGGGAATTCAGACATAATTGACCTTAATTCTGTCCGGGACCAGGGACGGCGCAGTGCACCGTCCTTGACGGGAATGATTCCCTGATCGTCAGTCTTCCCGTTGGGGACTGTGATCACCCTGACAGGACTAAACTCAATCATATCATCTTGTGTAAGTTCTTCAATATGAGGTACATTTGTTAGTGCATGATATATAACATTGTACGTACCTGTGGACACGACCTCACCTGACCCTCCGTTAGGGGGTTTGATTATTGCCTTTACCGATTTGGTCGCGTCCACCTGGATGTCTTGTGTGATGGCTTCTGGAAGAGGTGCCGACATCGTTCTGGGCTCACTTTCTTGCTGATAATCCTGAGGGAAGTTTAACATGGGGTGCGACTTGCACAGGTTAACATTTGTACATTTAACACTTTCGTTTTCATAAACATTATTACATTTTACACTTTCATTCTTAACACAGTTACTAAGTGCATTTTTATCGTACACCAGTGTGTCATTCTCTGTAACCACCTTCTCTTTCATTGCCACACTTCTCTCACCAAGGTGAGAGTCAGCTGTATGAGCTAGCTCTCCTTGTATTTCACTTTCCCCTTGCCATAACTGTAAACAATCATTTTGTCTAATCCTCTGCTTAGCAGATTTTATTAGACCTATCCTTTTTCTTGGGTTCTGCAATACCTCAGGGTTCAGACTGCCTACCCGGAGAGACTGTTCCCCATCATCCTCTGTCATAAGTTCCCATTCGTTGCATAATACCTGATACCTGGCGGACCCTTTGGGCCAGCAACTACCAACGTGAACCCTTGTTGGACGTCCCTTCTTTGAGCAACTGGCCCCCATCGTTTGCAGATATTGCTGTCTTAGCTAATTCTGACAAACAGACCAAATTGCCCGCGGTAAGGCGACGGTGAAAGTTCAACTAGTGCTTTCACTCACTCTGCGCCCCAATTGGCCTATCCAATCCGTGGGATCTTTTGTAACCTCTATTTACTGGGGCGCGTGGGAGTATGCGATCCCTCCCCAGCAAGTATTGGTCGTTAGAGATTTGCTTAGTGAACAGCGAAACTCCCTTAAAATAACAAAAACCTACACAAATCACGTTAGAATGTACAAGTAGCGTTTATGATCCCACAATAAATTGTTGATGGGTACCAAGGTAACAAACTAATGCACACAATTACGTGCGGTCCAGTCGCACAGCGCATAAATAACTAAATATTTATACGCTTTATGACCAATGGAATCGGTTGTTTAGGCTGCGAAACCTTCAGCCGGAGCTTTAACTATATGGGTGCTACGCAAAACCCCCCCGGGGCTGCGCTTGAATACCTCGCAGTCCTTTTGTCTGCGGAAACTACTTGCTCCTTTACCTTATATAATGTTAACGCGGGCAAGCCAGTCCCACGCCACCAAGTGTCCACTCACCTGATGTGGTCTCCGACGGGATCCCGATTTGTGGGTTCACAAAAACAATACCTTAAGTTCCACACTCACTCCTATTCAATCATATACACTTTTAATCTTTCTGTACAGAAATTCCTTTCATACAGGTAGGAGTCCAATCCCTGGGTTTTGCAGTAGAAAAAGGTTTTCTTTTCACTAATACTTTTAGTAAAACTGAACTGAACAACTGTGTGCTATTTACCAGGTGGCTATACTATACCGCCCACCCTAAACAAGGTTATTGTGTGATATGAGTCTCAATGGGCGTATCCGTACGCTCCGTTGCGTAAAACACGCCAGGTGCGTATGCCTTTGCGTCACGTACGTGCTTTTGCACGTTGTCCGAGACACTTATGCACAGAGTGCAGATACGCCCACAGCGACACAATCAACACGCTTCTATCAATGTAAACAATACTCAACAGAAATCGTTTACAGTACACCACACAGTATTTGTTATGCTGTGTGTGTGTTCTTTACAATTATACCCTTAACAATTGTCCTGTCTTAATCTCAACTAAATAGCACCAGATTTCTTCAGCACGTGTCTAATAATCAATTTCTAATGGCAACAAGAAAGTGAGCTACAACAATGTAGATGTGTGCGTGCATGCGTGTGTGCGTATGCAAAAGCAGAAATAAACAGTTTTAAAAGATAATAGTGTATTGTTCTTACCTCCGGTTCCGGATTCCACCCCAGCACTCCTACAGCGTAGCGAAACAGACGCTTATCTAGTCAGCACTACTGTATCCCTCACCACCAATACGGATACGAAAGGATACTGCGTTCCCGCCCTTTGCTGACAGATAAAGTCTGTTTTAGCTAGTGCAGATGGATGTGTGGAGGGAGGACGAGCCCTCAATTGAGAATGTCGATTTCTATTACCTTATTAAACACTCTAGGAGGTTAAGAGACACAGTACGCAATTGGCGTGCGAGGTACCGTAAGGGTACGCTCTTAGCGTAGCGGACGCTGTATCGGGAGCGAGCCGCTCGAGCGACACAAACGCTCGCGAGAATACGCTGTTGGTATCGGGCACACAATAGTTGAGCGAACACCGTAATGCTACGCTATCAGCGTAGCGGACGCTCGAGACCACGAGGAGATCACGAGCGGTGCATACGCTCACAAGATAACTATCATTAAACCTTGTATGTAACACACAGAAAAGATATTCTTATGCTGTAAACCTTGTACTAGAACCAATGTAGCGATATAACGCTGTTTAACCTTGTTAATACTAAAGCTGTTTGAGCGATTGAGACGCTCTTATTACCCCTTGCAATATAATGAATACACACTACCGTGTTAAGGGTCCAAAACCTTTTACTAACAAGAGTCTTAAGTTGTTTCAAAAAGGGGAAACAATTCACAAGTCATACGCTACAAACTAACATATAAATCTAACAGAATATCTAGACAGAAATATACAATAACGTTACAATCTTAAACTAAACCGAAAGAGAGAGAGAATGTGGCCAATACAAAGAAAGAGCAATGATTACAGAGAATTACTTACATACACACACTGGGAACGATCGCAGCGCAGCCTGGTACCAGACCCCAAGTTTGTCAATATGATAACCCTTTGTGGAGAGAGTCTGATCCCTGTTCAGGCTGGCTGACCTTATATACACTACACACAATACAGTACAATGGTCCCTACATTCTTATTGTTCATTGGACACAGGAATTCGTCTTCGCATTATAACAAAAGGTCATAGGTTGATTCATACAGGTGGGCTGTGGCTATTTCCAACTGCCCAGGTGGGTGGGATACTAGGTTTCCCGCCGCATGGCTAAGTAAGTGCAAATAATAGTAAATGGACATAAACTTCTTATGTCCATAACTATTCGCACGAGCGATTAATCCGCTCCAAACCAACACCGGAATATTGCTAATTAAATACTCTTCCGATGGGTACTAAACACCACTGTATTACTCCTGTCTGACCCTTCGTATCAAACAAAGGGGGATTTCTCTGTTCATGAACATTCTACATTAACCAAACTTTCAGATTCTATCAAAGGGACCATGATCTACAAATTACATTATATAGTGAAAATATGTAACGATTGAGTCGCACGCTACGAACACATGAACTCTACCGTAAATGCACATACCGCGCGCCCGCGGGTGCCCGCAACAGCGAGTATGCGCACGCACGGGAGAGCGCACGCATGCGCAGCTCAGACCTGTGTGAGGTGCAAATATGGCAGTGTGCATAGAGATATTTTTCTGACTTTGACACTATCCATCCATCTACATTGTATACCTGTGGTGGCTTTTAGTTGTGCGCATTAAAATATGGAGAACAAAAATGTGGAGGTTAAAAAAATAGGGAAAGATCAAGATCCACTTCCACCTCATGCTGAAGCTGCTGCCACTAGTCATGGCCGAGACGATGAAATGCCATCAACGTCGTCTGCCAAGGCCGATGCCCAATGTCATAGTACAGAGCATGTAAAATCCAAAACACAAAAGATCAGTAAAATGACCCAAAAATCAAAATTAAAAGCGTCTGAGGAGAAGCGTAAACTTGCCAATATGCCATTTACGACACGGAGTGGCAAGGAACGGCTGAGGCCCTGGCCTATGTTCATGGCTAGTGGTTCAGCTTCACATGAGGATGGAAGCACTCATCCTCTCGCTAGAAAAAAAAAAGACTTAAGCTGGCAAAAGCACAGCAAAGAACTGTGCGTTCTTCGAAATCCCAAATCCCAAAGGAGAGTCCAATTGTGTCGGTTGCGATGCCTGACCTTCCCAACACTGGACGGGAAGAGCTTGCGCATTCCACTATTTGCACGCCCCCTGCAAGTGCTGGAAGGAGCACCCGCAGTCCAGTTCCTGATAGTCAAATTGAAGATGTCAGTGTTGAAGTACACCAGGATGAGGATATGGGTGTTGCTGGCGCTGGGGAGGAAATTGACAAGGAGGATTCTGATGGTGAGGTGGTTTGTTTAAGTCAGGCACCCGGGGAGACACCTGTTGTCCGTGGGAGGAATATGGCCATTGACATGCCTGGTCAAAATACCAAAAAAATCAGCTCTTCAGTGTGGAATTATTTCAACAGAAATGCTGACAACTGGTGTCAAGCCGTGTGTTACCTTTGTCAAGCTGTAATAAGTAGGGGTAAGGACGTTAACCATCTCGGAACATCCTCCCTTATACGTCACCTGCAGCGCATTCATAATAAGTCAGTGACAAGTTCAAAAACTTTTGGCGACAGCGGAAGCAGTCCACTGACCAGTAAATCCCTTCCTCTTGTAACCAAGCTCGCGCAAACCACACCACCAACTCCCTCAGTGTCAATTTCCTCCTTACCCAGGAAAGCCAATAGTCCTGCAGGCGATGTCACTGGCAAGTCTGACGAGTCCTCTCCTGCCTGGGATTCCTCCGATGCATCCTTGAGTGTAACGCCTACTGCTGCTGGCGCTGCTGTTGTTGCTGCTGGGAGTCGATCGTCATCCCAGAGGGGAAGTCGGAAGACCACTTGTACTACTTCCAGTAAGCAATTGACTGTCCAACAGTCCTTTGCGAGGAAGATGAAATATCACAGCAGTCATCCTGTTGCAAAGCGGATAACTGAGGCCTTGACAACTATGTTAGTGTTAGACGTGCATCCGGTATCCGCCGTTAGTTCATGGGGAACTAGACAATTGCTTGAGATAGTGTGCCCCCGTTACCAAATACCATCTAGGTTCCACTTCTCTAGGCAGGCGATACCGAGAATGTACACGGGGCGTCAGAAAAAGAGTCACCAGTCTCCTAAAAAATGCAGTTGTACCCAATGTCCACTTAACCACGGACATGTGGACATGTGGAGCAGGGCAGACTCAGGACTACATGACTGTGACAGCCCACTGGGTAGATGTATTGCCTCCCGCTGCAAGAACAGCAGCGGCGGCACCAGTAGCAGCATCTCGCAAACGCCAACTCGTTCCTAGGCAGGCTACGCTTTGTATCACCGCTTTCCAGAATACGCACACAGCTGAAAACCTCTTACGGCAACTGAGGAAGATCATCGCAGAATGGCTTACCCCAATTGGACTCTCCTGGGGATTTGTGACATCGGACAACGCCAGCAATATTGTGCGTGCATTACATCTGGGCAAATTCTAGCACGTCCCATGTTTTGCACATACCTTGAATTTGGTGGTGCAGAATTAATTAAAAAAACGACAGGGGCGTGCAAGAGATGCTGTCGGTGGCCAGAAGAATTGCGGGCCACTTTCGGCGTACAGGCACCGCGTGCCGAAGATTGGAGCACCACCAAAAACGCCTGAACCTGCCCTGCCATCATCTGAAGCAAGAGGTGGTAACGAGGTGGAATTCAACCCTCTATATGCTTCAGAGGATGGAGGAGCAGCAAAAGGCCATTCAAGCCTATACATCTGACCACGATATAGGCAAAGGAGGTGGAATGCACCTGTCTCAAGCGCAGTGGAGAATGATTTCAACGTTGTGCAAGGTTCTGCAACCTTTTGAACTTGCCACACATGAAGTCAGTTCAGACACTGCCAGCCTGAGTCAGGTCATTCCCCTCATCAGGCTTTTGCAGAAGAAGCTGGAGGCATTGAAGGAGGAGCTAAAACAGAGCAATTCCGCTAGGCATGTGGGACTTGTGGATGGAGCCCTTCATTCGCTTAACCAGGATTCACGTGTGGTCAATCTGTTGAAATCAGAGCACTACATTTTGGCCACCGTGCTCGATCCTAGATTTAAAACCTACGTTGGATCTCTCTTTCCGGCAGACACAAGTCTGCAGAGGTTCAAAGACCTGCTGGTGAGAAAATTGTCAAGTCAAGCGGAACGCGACCCGTCAACATCTCCTCCTTCACATTCTCCCGCAACTGGGGGTGCGAGGAAAAGGCTACGAATTCTGAGCCCACCCGCTGGCGGTGATGCAGGGCAGTCTGGAGCAACTGCTGATGCTGACATCTGGTCCGGACTGAAGGACCTGCCAACGATTACTGACATGTCGTCTACTGTCACTGCATATGATTCTCTCACCATTGAAAGAATGGTGGAGGATTATATGAGTGACCGCATCCAAGTAGGCACGTCAGACAGTCCGTACGTATACTGGCAGGAAAAAGAGGCAATTTGGAGGCCCTTGCACAAACTGGCTTTATTCTACCTAAGTTGCCCTCCCTCCAGTGTGTACTCCAAAAGAGTGTTTAGTGCCGCCGCTCACCTTGTCAGCAATCGGCGTACGAGGTTACTTCCAGAAAATGTGGAGAAGATGATGTTCATTAAAATGAATTATAATCAATTCCTCCATGGAGACATTCACCAGCAGCAATTGCCTCCAGAAAGTACACGGGGACCTGAGATGGTGGATTCCAGTGGGGACGAATTAATAATCTGTGAGGAGGGGGATGTACACAGTGAAAGGGGTGATGAATCGGACGATGATGATGAGGTGGACATCTTGCCTCTGTAGAGCCAGTTTGTGCAAGGAGAGATTGATTGCTTCTTTTTTGGTGGGGGCCCAAACCAACCAGTCATTTCAGTCACAGTCGTGTGGCAGACCCTGTCGCTGAAATGATGGGTTCGTTAAAGTGTGCATGTCCTGTTTATACAACATAAGGGTGGGTGGGAGGGCCCAAGGACAATTCCATCTTGCACCTCTTTTTTCTTTAATTTTTCTTTGCGTCATGTGCTGTTTGGGGGGAGTATTTTTGTGAAGGGCCATCCTGCGTGACACTGCAGTGCCACTCCTAACTGGGCCAGGTGTTTGTGTCGGCCACTAGGGTCGCTTAGCTTAGTCACACAGCTACCTCATTGCGCCTCTTTTTTTCTTTGCGTCATGTGCTGTTTGGGGAGTATTTTTTTCAAGGGCCATCCTGCGTGACACTGCAGTGCCACTCCTAGATGGGCCAGGTGTTTGTGTCGGCCACTAGGGTCGCTTAGCTTAGTCACACAGCTACCTCATTGCGCCTCTTTTTTTCTTTGCGTCATGTGCTGTTTGGGGAGTATTTTTTTGAAGGGCCATCCTGCGTGACACTGCAGTGCCACTCCTAGATGGGCCAGGTGTTTGTGTCGGCCACTAGGGTCGCTTAGCTTAGTCACACAGCTACCTCATTGCGCCTCTTTTTTTCTTTGCGTCATGTGCTGTTTGGGGAGTGTTTTTTTGAAGGGCCATCCTGCGTGACACTGCAGTGACACTCCTAGATGGGCCAGGTGTTTGTGTCGGCCACTATGGTCGCTTAGCTTAGTCACACAGCTACCTCATTGCGCCTCTTTTTTTCTTTGCGTCATGTGCTGTTTGGGGAGTATTTTTTTGAAGGGCCATCCTGCGTGACACTGCAGTGACACTCCTAGATGGGCCAGGTGTTTGTGTCGGCCACTAGGGTCGCTTAGCTTAGTCACACAGCTACCTCATTGCGCCTCTTTTTTTCTTTGCGTCATGTGCTGTTTGGGGAGTATTTTTTTGAAGGGCCATCCTGCGTGACACTGCAGTGACACTCCTAGATGGGCCAGGTGTTTGTGTTGGCTACTTGGGTCGCTTAGCTTAGTCACACAGCTACCTCATTGCGCCTCTTTTTTTCTTTGCGTCATGTGCTGTTTGGGGAGTATTTTTTTGAAGGGCCATCCTGCGTGACACTGCAGTGCCACTCCTAGATGGGCCAGGTGTTTGTGTCGGCCACTAGGGTCGCTTAGCTTAGCCATCCAGCGACCTCGGTGCAAATTTTAGGACTAAAAATAATATTGTGAGGTGTGAGGTGTTCAGAATAGACTGGAAATGAGTGTAAATTATGGTTATTGAGGTTAATAATACTATGGGATCAAAATGACCCCCAAATTCTATGATTTAAGCTGTTTTTTAGGGTTTTTTGAAAAAAAACACCTGAATCCAAAACACAACCGAATCCGACAAAAAAAATTCGGTGAGGTTTTGCCAAAACGCGTTCGAACCCAAAACACGGCCGCGGAACCGAACTCAAAACCAAAACACAAAACCCGAAAAATTTCCGGTGCACATCACTAATGCTGATCCCAGCAAATTTGCGGCGATTGAAATTTGCCCTTAGGGGTCTAATGAACAAGATGAGTATGTGATTTGCGGAAATTAACTTCCACTGGAAGTTAATTTCCAGTGGAACCCCCACTCCTCTGCCAGGGGCACCCAGTGGAAACCCCACTCCTCTGCCAGGGTTTTAGCAGGGCCGTCTTTTCGTATGGGCTCAATGGGCTCTTGCCCAAGGGCCCCAGGAGTAAAAGGGCCCTAGGCTGATAGCTGAGGGTCCCCTCTTTCCAGGGGTACCATATTTTTGAAAATCGGCCCTGGGGAACCGGAGATATCCGACTTCAAAGCAGTGGTCCCCATCCAAGCCTGTTAATTGCTCTTTCCAGACAGATATCTCGGGCCCTTTCTGACTTAGAGTTTTTCTGAGTGTATACTACAAAATCTGGGACTCTCCTCTTTCAGTGGACACAAGCAGCTTGTCTCTACTATGCCCAGAACCAGAGATATCCTCCTTCAAGCAGCCGGTCCCTGCTCCAGCTCCACACGCCTAATATGCAGTTTTATATATTTGTTGGTGGATTGCTCCGGCTACTAAAGTCTGATCCCCAAGTCCCCAGTACCTCCTGACCGGTGGGATTCTCTAGTTTTTTTTTATCCCATTAAAGCTAAGAAATATATTTCCAGGAACTGGAGATATCTGCAGTAAAGCAAGCTGCCCTGACCCCCGGAAAATGATGAATATTAAGCCCACTCCACTATCCACCCCTCCCCTGTGTATTAAACACCCCATACCACCCTGAAAGTCATGTACCGGGGCCCATTCATTCAGCCCAATGTCCCCTTCTGCAGTTTAGCATTCTCCTTCCTGTCCCATCTGTGCAGTAAAGGAGTAATTAGCAGAAATTATTTCTCCAGGTCCTACATGCTGAGCGAAAGATAGAACCCCCCTACCGCCCGCGGGACATCAAAGCTGCCGCTGATAGCACGCCCCACCCCTACCGCTGATGGGTGGGTAAGGGCCCCAGTGCATTGCTGTGCCCAGGGGCCTTAATAGCTGTTAAGACGGCTCTGGGTTTTAGCACTCTCACCAGCAGCCTGCCGCTGTCAGTCAAAGGTTATAGTGAAGCAGTATGTACCTCTCTGGCTTTCGTGCTCCCCATTGCAGGTTCAGCTAACATCATCCTGAGCTTTTCAACACTTGTTATACTAACTCTAGTGCAATGAAAGTTGCCACTGTGGAAATCTTCTTAGTTTAAATGACAAATCTCAGTCACAAAAAGATGTGGTTCCTCTCACTTCATAAATAGATCCCTAAATGAGTGTATTGCCTTTGGCTTGAGGACTAATTTTAAAGATGTTATGCCGCATGTGTATTTCATATTAACATACTGTATCTTATCTATGCAATAAATAATGCTTGTCATGAATTTCCTGTTGTGGCTGGAATTATCCTCTAAATACTCATACAGAATTATTATTTTTTTATTTAATCACTTATTCATGGATAGCAGAATACCTATTGAAAATTTTCAGCCACAGAGGCACTCCATTTATTTCTCTGAGCCAATCTGGCCACCAAGATGCTATACAGAGAGATCAATGACAGCAACTCCCCACTTCACAACCAAAACAGACAGACAGAAAGTGTCTCTCCCATTCAATTAGTCTGCAGATTAGATTCTCTGCAACCAATCTTGTTCCCAAAGTGGGTGAAATGAGAATGGGAGAGGTCAGGCCACAGCACAAAAGGTCCTAGTTAATACATTCAGAGAGGGAGTTAACTCCATGCTTGCCATAAAGTAAAGATTTGAAAGAACTTGATTTACGAGCTAATTCGGGCTAATACAGAGATGTACACAAACCAGTGGTTGAACTGTGCATATGCAGTGCCATCTAAGCAGCAGCTGCCATTTAGGGGCGGGGAGGGGTTGGCTATGGGAAGCTTTTCCCAAAATGGTGATGCGTTGCCTCCATTTTGAGGGAATGCCGATGCCAGTGTTAATGTCTTCTGATGCAGATTTACTGGCCTCTGCAGCGTAAATTTCCCAGCCATCCTGAGTAACCTGAGTGGTCTTCAGAGACAGCAGTGGATCATACTAGCATTTTCAAATGGATGGAGGCTGCGCTCACAGGGGGAAGGGGTGCTAATGAGTGCTGCTAGACCTGGAGGTGTCCTACCTCCTAGTGGATTTTATAATTTGGAGTGGTCAGCGCGCTCATTAGTAGAAATGGAGGGAAAAAATAGGTGTTGCGGAATGTGTGAAATCTATAGGTGTATGGATGTTTGAATCTGCTTTCTTATGGATGTATATATAAGGCAATGATCAATCTAGGAGGGGTATTTATCATTCACTTTATTGTGTATACAGTGTTCAGATGCAGTATGTAAGCTGCCCTTCTATCAGCATCCTCCTTTTGAAATGTTACTAGTTCCTTATTGTCGTTCTTTCATCACTGTCAGGTGTGTCTTGCAGACTACCCTTTGCAAGGTATACCTTCCTAATGGTATACCAAAATGAACCCCAGCTCAGGTAAATGTCAGGTGTACCCTGCGGGTCACCTTTACCATAGGAGTGGTGGGTGCCTATGTTCCCTCTGAAGCTGTGTCTTAATTCAGTACTTGGGGTGTGTGACCAATGCGGCGTCCCGCATGTCAATAACCTTCTATGTGCAGCACTGAGGTGTGGGGTCGTGGGCTGAGTGTCTTGCACTTATCGCCGGGGGCAGGTCTTGGCCTGCCGCCGGTGACCGCGTCTCTTCCTTCCCCACCTCAGGCTGTCAGTCCTCTTCCTTGGTGTCCTCCGTCTCCTTCGGTCCGCGCGTTGCCCAGCGGCCGCCGGTCTCCTCCGTCTATGTGTCCCGTCTGCTGTTTCCGGGTTCGCACGTCACGTGCGATGTCACGTGAGCGCTCTGTCTGTCTGGGGTGAATACTGCTGCGTTCCCTTCTCCGGCCGGAGAGGGAAATCTGTAGATGAATGTGGTGTCAATTAGCAAGTCCCAACGCATTTCAGCACGGATGCCTTTGTCTAGGGTTACATGCCTAATATCCTGTACTCCTTATAAACTGTCATGGCTGTGGTGATTGGTTAATCGTAGTTGTCCTTAATTAGCATGCATCCAGTGTAATAGGAGGAGTGTTAGTACTTATCTGTCAATCATGTCCACTTTTAAATGAGTAGTTTTCTTTTTATTTGTGCTCTAAACTCAGTTCTCTCATTCTTTCATTGTTTTGTGACCATTTCCTCAGTACTAGAAAGTCCACTTTATATGTTGTGTTGTGATGGTGTACGATTTCTGAACTGATAAATAAATAATTATAATTTATTTGATTTGATTTATTTATCAGTTCAGAAATCGTACACCATCACAACACAACATATAAAGTGGACTTTCTAGTACTGAGGAAATGGTCACAAAACAATTACAATGAAAGAATGAGAGAACTGAGTTTAGAGCACAAATAAAAAGAAAACTACTCATTTAAAAGTGGACATGATTGACAGATAGGTACTAACACTCCTCCTATTACACTGGATGCATGCTAATTAAGGACAACTACGATTAACCAATCACCACAGCCATGACAGTTTATAAGGAGTACAGGATATTAGGCATGTAACCCTAGACAAAGGCATCCGTGCTGAAACGCGTTGAAACTTGCTAATTGACACCACATTCATCTACAGATTTCCCTCTCCGGCCGGAGAAGGGAACGCAGCAGTATTCACCCCAGACAGACAGAGCGCTCACGTGACATCGCACGTGACGCGCGAACCCGGAAGCAGCAGACGGGACACATAAACGGAGGAGACCGGCGGCCGCTGGGCAACGCGCGGACCGAAGGAGACGGAGGACACCAAGGAAGAGGACTAACAGCCTGAGGTGGGGAAAGAAGAGACTCGGTCACCGGCGGCAGGCCAAGACCGGCCCCCGGCGGTAAGTGCAAGACACTCAGCCCACGACCCCACACCTCAGTGCTGCACATAGAAGGTTACTGACATGCGGTACGCCGCACTGGTCACACACCCCAAGTACTGAATTAAGACACAGCTTCAGAGGGAACATAGGCACCCACCACTCCTATGGTAAAGGTGACCCGCAGGGTACACCTGACATTTACCTGAGCTGGGGTTCATTTTGGTATACCATTAGGAAGGTATACCTTGCAAAGGGTAGTCTGCAAGACACACCTGACAGTGGTGAAAGAACGACAATAAGGAACTAGTAACATTTCAAAAGGAGAATGCTGATAGAAGGGCAGCTTACATACTGCATCTGAACACTGTATACACAATAAAGTGAATGATAAAAACCCCTCCTAGATTGATCATTGCCTTATATATACATCCATAAGAAAGCAGATTCAAACATCCATACACCTATAGATTTCACACATTCCGCAACACCTATTTTTTCCCTCCATTTCTACTAATGAGCGCGCTGACCAATCCAAATTATAAGATCATACAAGCATGCAGGAGGCGCCTATTAACACAAGACACCTCCTGTAGCATTTGCATATTTTCGCACAGCAGCTGCATTCAAAGATGAAGCTGCTGTGCGTATTGCATAAATCCATGAATCAGGCCTTTAGTACATGAATTGTTCTATTGTGCAGTTTTCCAGAAGCCAAACTATACAACACTTATACATCCCGTGGTGTGTACGCATAGAGGCGCAAGGTATATTGCAAATGTGCTAGGAGTTTCTGAGTGATGACTCAAAGGTGGCTATTCAGATGTATGAAAAATGGCCCATGTTATAGAAGTGTTGCTGAAGTGGTTGCAAACTCAGATGCATAAGTGTTCATATTGGAGGCCATACTCTGACGGAGACACTGCACCTAGCATGGGGATGGAGAAACTTCAGGTGGTGTGGCCGATGGTTGTGTCTCGAGATCAGTATTTAATCATCTAGAGACGTTTAAAGTGGGTGTCTCAGTCCATGCACATGCAGACGCATGGATTTGCAGCAGGCAAAGGGCTTGTAGAGTTATGTGCAAGTTGCATAGCAATACACAGTCTCTGCAGCACCTCAGGTGTGTGTGTGTGTGTGTGTGTGTGTGTGTGTGTGTGTGTGTGTGTGTGTGTGTGTGTGTGTGTGTGTCTTCTAATAGCCTTATATATTACAGCAGCTACATTTGGCCTGATTCAGAGGTGGATGCAAGCGGCTGATGTTCTAAGTCTGCCATGTGTCCTAGTTGCAGACTTGCAGCAACATGGTAATACTGTTAGTTGAGTAAAATTAAATATTCAGCATTTAATCATTTTTATTATATATATATATTTTTTTAAACAGTACATGACAGTGAGACGTGAATGCTGTTACTTTGGTAATGTTTCTGTAATAAACCTAGCAGTAATACTGGTGGTTACTTCCACTTTATGAGGTAGATTTAACAGCATTTACCCCACAACTAACGGAACATACTGCCCGAACCACATGCGCTAAGCCTCAGAGGATGGATTCAGCTCCTAAAGCTGCAAGGACAAATCCGCGTTAAAATGCAGACTCTGCATTTAACACGTGAGGAAACCCATAGCTTCCGACACTGCACACAAAATCTATGGGATAACGCATGCTAATTTAGGGTTTATCACGCAAGTAAAATACTAAATAATTGAATAGCTCTGGGTGTACATCCCGCTATGGTTAAAGTGCAAATGATGATCGAGGAACTAATCATTCCTGCAAGGTACAGTATCATGTGCATTAATGGACACAACCAACTATGCTACAGTCGGAAGATATAGTAAGTGACATGTGCATCTCTGATATGCTTGCAGAACAGGAACCGGGGCATGTGCTGCCCTACTATTGGCTCCCACTGCTAGAAAGACAGAACAGACCTAGCCAGACCTAGAGAGAAGGACCCACCACTATTGGGGTTTGGTGTGATGGAGTGGAGGAGGGAATAGAGCAGGATGTCATGGCAGAGCAGCCGAGAGGAGGCCAGACAGAGTGGAAATAGGGATGGTAATCAGGGTGTTAACCATTGATTGTCACCATTGCTGGTACCATTGGTGGTTAACCTCGATGGTATTAATACTGTATTAAACTACTGACAGGGGAACCATCAATGGTTTCACCCATAAATAGTCAGCCCTGCTCTATGACTCACTGGGCAGCGGGCTAATCAAAGATGGAAGCAGGGCTTCACAAATCATGTTGGGGAATTAGTGGTGGCCATGGAGGGAAAAACCATTGGGAGCTCTGTGCCATTGAACACAGAGGGGGACATGTACTAAGCAGTGATAAAAGTGGAGAAGTGAGACAGTGGAGAAGTGCCCATAGCAACCAATCAGCTGCTCTGTATACTTTTATCATATGCAAATTATAAATGTTACGTCAATGTTGATTGGTTGCCATGGGAAACTTCTCCACTGGCTCACTTCTCCAATCTTATCACTGCTTAGTAAATCTCCCCCATAGAACCATTGGAATCTCCCCCATAGATGGCAAAACCAACAATGGTTGTTGCCTATCAATTTTCATTGACCATCCCTAGTGGGAGATGGGTTCCTTCCTTTACTAGTATACTTTATATATGAGGGCAATCATTTATCAATTAAGGGAGCGAAAACAGTATTTATCTTACAAGACAACATTTTTGCATGAATAAATGAATGTGGAGGACAAGTTAAAGTATGACTATATTAAGAGGGCAATATTATTTTACTATGCTCTTACCTTGTTCTACTGTATGTCCCATGTGCATTAAATGCTGTGATATGTTCAGAGATTTTCAGTGATGGTTTACAGCACTTCTGACAAGAGATGTCTGATCAGAGGCTTCTGTAGAGTTAGTGCATCCATGCAAAGCAGATCTACTTCCTGCCTAAGGGGGAAATTCCGAGTTGATTGTAGTTGTGCTAAATATAGCACATCTACGATCATTTGCTCTGACATGCGAGGGGGACGCCCAGCACAGGGCTAGCCTGCCCCACCATGTCAGCCCCCCCCACCCCTGCTCAGGTATAAAAGCATTTCACGGCGGCGATGCTTTTGTACCTGATGAGTGGCTCCCTGCCAGCGCAGCCCCTGCGCACTGGCAGGGAGCTACTGGTCCATCCCAGTTCGCAGCGGCTGCATGTGACGTCATGCAACCGCTGCAGCCCCCCCCCCCCCACACACACACACCAACGGTCCGGGGGATAACACCTCCGTTGTCCGGACCGCGCCCCGCCAACTGCGTACTAATGCTGATGGCACACCCCCTCCTGCCCCACGAGCTGCCTCTGCCTGTCAATCAGGCAAAGGCGATCGCAGCCAGTGAGATGCTGATAGCATCTCACTGGGCTCCCGGGGCCGCTGCGCGTGCGCACTCCACACAGTAATTCAGACTGTGATCACTAGCGCTGCAGCGATCCAGTCTGAATTACCCCCTAAGTTCATCAATTGGCTGACAGTGCTACAGGTACATCAGTGCTACACCACATATCCTGAGTGGACAAGAAATGGGGACATCTTTACAGCATTGCAGAGGACAGTGGACCTGATTCAGAGGTGGATGCAGGGTATGTAGCCATAAGGCTGGTCGAATCTTTGATGTTGAGACCGATGGTGCAACGATGGTTTGTTTTAATATGCCCTGCCAGTGGGCACCACAGTAGGCTGCGAAACGTCACAGCATTTGCATAAAGACACAGTTGCGGAAAAAGAGGCAGCCACGGCTGATCCTGTGTGCACCTCTGAATCACGCCCAGTATGTATTACAGTCAGTCCCCAAAAACAGTCCCCTGTCTCGATAATACTAATATTCCCTCAGGGATGTCGATATTGCTTATATAGCAATGGGTACACTATAAATTATTGCTTGTCCTAGTTTAACAAAACTATTTACAGCACTGATAGGGAATGTATGTATTTTGTATATTATCCATCAGATTTCATATGGCAGCTATTAGAAAGGGAGTCTTCACTGTGTATGTGATACACTGGGATGACATGTATATAGACATATACATTATTTGCCAGGGAAATGTGTTGACAGGAATGAACAGCTGTACAGAGTGGACCAGCCCTACTTATGTGAAACATCTCCCAAACCTTACAGCAGCCAGCAGATTAAAGAATATTTAAAGTAATGTTACAATAAACACTTTGAACTTTACTACAAGATCCATATTCAATTAACCTCTATAGAGAGGTTTTTATTTATGTCTTCTGATAGATTGTGAAGTAAATAGCACAATAAATGGCTGTGTAAATCAGTAGTCCAAGGTTAGCCCAGATAATTTTGATCATATTGGGGCAGACGCACAGTGAGCAATAGTTTGGTAGTGTACAGTGGTGGTCATTCCGAGTTGATCGCTAGCTGAATTCGTTTGCTGTGCAGCGATGAGGCAAAAAAACGGCACTTCTGCGCATGCGTATGCTGCGCACGCGTGATGTACTATTACAAAGAACGATGTCGTTTCACGCAAGGTCTAGCAAAGCTTTTCAATCGCACTGCTGGCCGCAGAGTGATTGACATGAAGTGGGCGTTTCTGGGTGTCAACTGACCGTTTTCAGGGAGTGTTCGAAAAAACGCAGGCGTGCCAGGAAAAATGCAGGCGTGGCTGGGTGAACGCAGGGCGTGTTTGTGACGTCAAAACAGGAACTGAACAGTCTGAATTCATCGCAAGCGCTGAGTAGGTTTTGAGCTACTCTAAAACTGCACAAAAAAACTTTGTAGCCGCTCTGCGATCCTTTCGTTCGCACTTCTGCTAAGCTAAAATACACTCCCAGTGGGAGGCGGCATAGCGTTTGCACGGCTGCTAAAAACTGCTAGCGAGCGATCAACTCGGAATGACCCCCAGTATGTCATGCTGCTTTGTGTATATCCAAAAAACAGATACCCTTATACAGTATACACCTAAACAGCCCTGCGTGACTCTTGTGCTCTCATCTGCCTGCATTAACTGTACATAGGGGAGATAGGAGAGGTAAGGGTACAATAATGACATGTTTGTGCAATTGCAAACACATTCAGGCATATGTGTCTAGGAAAACTATAATATGTGCTGTTGGTTAGGGGCAGGATAGGTTACAGTGATGACAGCAACGACAGTCACCGGCGCTAGCGAACTACTGATGGAATGGTGATCTGTTCACCTAACAATTCCCACCTGGTGGGCCACTGTGAGTTGTAGCTTCCCAAATACAACGGCTATGTCCAGACCCCCAAATAATGACAAATCAAATATTGAAGAACTGGTCCAAGTGCTGCACCTTCATGAAGAGGCACCTAGTGCTTGAGTCAAATCTCCATTATTGGAGTAACATTAGTGAACTGCTTGGTAAATGTGCTGCTTGCACAGTTAGCTGCTTTCTCTGTGATCTGGCATGGAAAGCATACATCTTTTGTGCACGTGTTTTAACAATTGTTTTTTATTAGTCCATATACAGGATGAAGAGCTGTTTCTGCTGTATTAGGGCGGTTTTATTAATGACAAGCAAATGCATCTTTTGTAATTTAAAAAATAAAACACAGGCCTTGGTTTGCAGGCAGGGCCATTGCAAAAAGAGGGAAAACTATTAGAGATGAGCGGGTTCGGTTCCTCGGAATCCGAACCCGCCCGAACTTCAGGTTTTTTTACACGGGTCCGAGCGACTCGGATCTTCCCGCCTTGCTCGGTTAACCCGAGCGCGCCCGAACGTCATCATCCCGCTGTCGGATTCTCGCGAGGCTCGGATTCTATCGCGAGACTCGGATTCTATATAAGGAGCCGCGCGTCGCCGCCATTTTCACACGTGCATTGAGATTCATAGGGAGAGGACGTGGCTGGCGTCCTCTCCGTTTATAGAGAAGAGAGGAGAGTGAGACTAGAGTAGAGAGAGACACAGTAGTAATTTTGGGGAGCATTAGGAGGAGTACTACTACTTGCTGAAGTGATAGATAGATAGTGTGACTGTATAATGTATATCTGACTTGTGGGGGAGACACTGACAGTGGGGAGCAGTTAGAGTCTGAGAGCAGGACTCAGGAGTACATATAACGTACAGTGCACACTTTTGCTGCCAGAGTGCCACACTGCCATTGTGACCACACTGACCACCAGTATAATATATATTGTGATTGTCTGCTTAGGAGTACTACTTGCAAGTTGCTGATAGTGTGACCAGTGACCTGACCACCAGTTTAATAATCACCACCAGTTTAATATATATATATATATATATATATATATAATTGTATATAATATATATATAATATTGTATACCACCTACCCGTGGTTTTTTTTTTTTTCTTTCTTCTTTATACATACTACTATAGTAGCTTACTGTAGCAGTCTGCGGTGCTGCTGAGCTGACAGTGTCCAGCAGGTCCGTCATCAGTCATTACATAATAAATATATATACCTGTCCGGCTGCAGTACTAGTGATATTATATATATATATATATATTGATTTCATCTCATTATCATCCAGTCTATATTAGCAGCAGACACAGTACGGTAGTCCACGGCTGTAGCTACCTCTGTGTCGGCAGTCGCTCGTCCATCCATAATTGTATACCACCTACCCGTGGTTTTTTTTTTCTTTCTTCTTTATACATACTACTATAGTAGCTTACTGTAGCAGTCTGCGGTGCTGCTGAGCTGACAGTGTCCAGCAGGTCCGTCATCAGTCATTACATAATAAATATATCTACCTGTCCGGCTGCAGTACTAGTGTGATATTATATATATATATATTGATTTCATCTCATTATCATCCAGTCTATATTAGTAGCAGACACAGTACGGTAGTCCACGGCTGTAGCTACCTCTGTGTCGGCAGTCGCTCGTCCATCCATAATTGTATACCACCTACCCGTGTTTTTTTTTTTTTCTTTCTTCTTTATACATACTACTATAGTAGCTTACTGTAGCAGTCTGCGGTGCTGCTGAGCTGACAGTGTCCAGCAGGTCCGTCATCAGTCATTACATAATAAATATATATACCTGTCCGGCTGCAGTACTAGTGATATTATATATATATATATATTGATTTCATCTCATTATCATCCAGTCTATATTAGCAGCAGACACAGTACGGTAGTCCACGGCTGTAGCTACCTCTGTGTCGGCAGTCGCTCGTCCATCCATAATTGTATACCACCTACCCGTGGTTTTTTTTTTTTCTTTCTTCTTTATACATACTACTATAGTAGCTTACTGTAGCAGTCTGCGGTGGTGCTGAGCTGACAGTGTCTAGCAGGTCCGTCATCAGTCATTACATAATAAATATATCTACCTGTCCGGCTGCAGTACTAGTGTGATATTATATATATATATTGATTTCATCTCATTATCATCCAGTCTATATTAGCAGCAGACACAGTACGGTAGTCCACAGCTGTAGCTACCTCTGTGTCGGCAGTCGCTCGTCCATCCATAAGTATACTAGTATCCATCCATCTCCATTGTTTACCTGAGGTGCCTTTTAGTTGTGCCTATTAAAATATGGAGAACAAAAATGTTGAGGTTCCAAAATTAGGGAAAGATCAAGATCCACTTCCACCTCGTGCTGAAGCTGCTGCCACTAGTCATGGCCGAGACGATGAAATGCCAGCAACGTCGTCTGCCAAGGCCAATGCCCAATGTCATAGTACAGAGCATGTAAAATCCAAAACACCAAATATCAGTAAAAAAAGGACTCCAAAATCTAAAATAAAATTGTCGGAGGAGAAGCGTAAACTTGCCAATATGCCATTTACCACACGGAGTGGCAAGGAACGGCTGAGGCCCTGGCCTATGTTCATGGCTAGTGGTTCAGCTTCACATGAGGATGGAAGCACTCAGCCTCTCGCTAGAAAAATGAAAAGACTCAAGCTGGCAAAAGCACCGCAAAGAACTGTGCGTTCTTCGAAATCCCAAATCCACAAGGAGAGTCCAATTGTGTCGGTTGCGATGCCTGACGTTCCCAACACTGGACGTGAAGAGCATGCGCCTTCCACCATTTGCACGCCCCCTGCAAGTGCTGGAAGGAGCACCCGCAGTCCAGTTCCTGATAGTCAGATTGAAGACGTCAGTGTTGAAGTACACCAGGATGAGGAGGATATGGGTGTTGCTGGCGCTGGGGAGGAAATTGACAAGGAGGATTCTGATGGTGAGGTGGTTTGTTTAAGTCAGGCACCCGGGGAGACACCTGTTGTCCGTGGGAGGAATAGGGCCGTTGACATGCCTGGTGAAAATACCAAAAAAATCAGCTCTTCGGTGTGGAAGTATTTCACCAGAAATGCGGACAACATTTGTCAAGCCGTGTGTTGCCTTTGTCAAGCTGTAATAAGTAGGGGTAAGGACGTTAACCACCTCGGAACATCCTCCCTTATACGTCACCTGCAGCGCATTCATAATAAGTCAGTGACAAGTTCAAAAACTTTGGGCGACAGCGGAAGCAGTCCACTGACCAGTAAATCCCTTCCTCTTGTAACCAAGCTCACGCAAACCACCCCACCAACTCCCTCAGTGTCAATTTCCTCCTTACCCAGGAATGCCAATAGTCCTGCAGGCCATGTCACTGGCAATTCTGACGATTCCTCTCCTGCCTGGGATTCCTCCGATGCATCCTTGCGTGTAACGCCTACTGCTGCTGGCGCTGCTGTTGTTGCTGCTGGGAGTCGATGGTCATCCCAGAGGGGAAATCGTAAGACCACTTTTACTACTTCCACCAAGCAATTGACTGTCCAACAGTCCTTTGCAAGGAAGATGAAATATCACAGCAGTCATCCTGCTGCAAAGCGGATAACTGAGGCCTTGGCATCCTGGGTGGTGAGAAACGTGGTTCCGGTATCCATCATTACTGCAGAGCCAACTAGAGACTTGTTGGAGGTACTGTGTCCCCGGTACCAAATACCATCTAGGTTCCATTTCTCTAGGCAGGCGATACCGAAAATGTACACAGACCTCAGAAAAAGAGTCACCAGTTTCCTAAAAAATGCAGCTGTACCCAATGTCCACTTAACCACGGACATGTGGACAAGTGGAGCAGGGCAGGGTCAGGACTATATGACTGTGACAGCCCACTGGGTAGATGTATGGACTCCCGCCGCAAGAACAGCAGCGGCGGCACCAGTAGCAGCATCTCGCAAACGCCAACTCTTTCCTAGGCAGGCTACGCTTTGTATCACCGCTTTCCAGAATACGCACACAGCTGAAAACCTCTTACGGCAACTGAGGAAGATCATCGCGGAATGGCTTACCCCAATTGGACTCTCCTGTGGATTTGTGGCATCGGACAACGCCAGCAATATTGTGTGTGCATTAAATATGGGCAAATTCCAGCACGTCCCATGTTTTGCACATACCTTGAATTTGGTGGTGCAGAATTTTTTAAAAAACGACAGGGGCGTGCAAGAGATGCTGTCGGTGGCCAGAAGAATTGCGGGACACTTTCGGCGTACAGGCACCACGTACAGAAGACTGGAGCAACACCAAAAATGCCTGAACCTGCCCTGCCATCATCTGAAGCAAGAAGTGGTAACGAGGTGGAATTCAACCCTATATATGCTTCAGAGGTTGGAGGAGCAGCAAAAGGCCATTCAAGCCTATACAATTCAGCACGATATAGGAGGTGGAATGCACCTGTCTCAAGCGCAGTGGAGAATGATTTCAACGTTGTGCAAGGTTCTGCTGCCCTTTGAACTTGCCACACGTGAAGTCAGTTCAGACACTGCCAGCCTGAGTCAGGTCATTCCCCTCATCAGGCTTTTGCAGAAGAAGCTGGAGACATTGAAGGAGGAGCTAACACGGAGCGATTCCGCTAGGCATGTGGGACTTGTGGATGGAGCCCTTAATTCGCTTAACAAGGATTCACGGGTGGTCAATCTGTTGAAATCAGAGCACTACATTTTGGCCACCGTGCTCGATCCTAGATTTAAAACCTACCTTGGATCTCTCTTTCCGGCAGACACAAGTCTGCTGGGGTTCAAAGACCTGCTGGTGAGAAAATTGTCAAGTCAAGCGGAACGCGACCTGTCAACATCTCCTCCTTCACATTCTCCCGCAACTGGAGGTGCGAGGAAAAGGCTCAGAATTCCGAGCCCACCCGCTGGCGGTGATGCAGGGCAGTCTGGAGCGACTGCTGATGCTGACATCTGGTCCGGACTGAAGGACCTGTCAACGATTACGGACATGTCGTCTACTGTCACTGCATATGATTCTCTCCCCATTGAAAGAATGGTGGAGGATTATATGAGTGACCGCATCCAAGTAGGCATGTCACACAGTCCGTACTTATACTGGCAGGAAAAAGAGGCAATTTGGAGGCCCTTGCACAAACTGGCTTTATTCTACCTAAGTTGCCCTCCCACAAGTGTGTACTCCGAAAGAGTGTTTAGTGCCGCCGCTCACCTTGTCAGCAATCGGCGTACGAGGTTACTTCCAGAAAATGTGGAGAAGATGATGTTCATTAAAATGAATTATAATCAATTCCTCCGTGGAGACATTGACCAGCAGCAATTACCTCCACAAAGTACACAGGGAGCTGAGATGGTGGATTCCAGTGGGGACGAATTGATAATCTGTGAGGAGGGGGATGTACACGGTGATATATCGGAGGATGATGATGAGGTGGACATCTTGCCTCTGTAGAGCCAGTTTGTGCAAGGAGAGATTAATTGCTTCTTTTTTGGTGGGGGTCCAAACCAACCCGTCATTTCAGTCACAGTCGTGTGGCAGACCCTGTCACTGAAATGATGGGTTGGTTAAAGTGTGCATGTCCTGTTTATACAACATAAGGGTGGGTGGGAGGGCCCAAGGACAATTCCATCTTGCACCTCTTTTTTCTTTAATTTTTCTTTGCGTCATGTGCTGTTTGGGGAGTGTTTTTTGGAAGGGCCATCCTGCGTGACACTGCAGTGCCACTCCTAGATGGGCCCGGTGTTTGTGTCGGCCACTAGGGTCGCTTATCTTACTCACACAGCTACCTCATTGCGCCTCTTTTTTTCTTTGCGTCATGTGCTGTTTGGGGAGTGTTTTTTGGAAGGGCCATCCTGCGTGACACTGCAGTGCCACTCCTAGATGGGCCCGGTGTTTGTGTCGGCCACTAGGGTCGCTTATCTTACTCACACAGCTACCTCATTGCGCCTCTTTTTTTCTTTGCGTCATGTGCTGTTTGGGGAGTGTTTTTTGGAAGGGCCATCCTGCGTGACACTGCAGTGCCACTCCTAGATGGGCCCGGTGTTTGTGTCGGCCACTAGGGTCGCTTATCTTACTCACACAGCTACCTCATTGCGCCTCTTTTTTTCTTTGCGTCATGTGCTGTTTGGGGAGTGTTTTTTGGAAGGGCCATCCTGCGTGACACTGCAGTGCCACTCCTAGATGGGCCCGGTGTTTGTGTCGGCCACTAGGGTCGCTTATCTTACTCACACAGCTACCTCATTGCGCCTCTTTTTTTCTTTGCGTCATGTGCTGTTTGGGGAGTGTTTTTTGGAAGGGCCATCCTGCGTGACACTGCAGTGCCACTCCTAGATGGGCCCGGTGTTTGTGTCGGCCACTAGGGTCGCTTAGCTTAGTCATCCAGCGACCTCGGTGCAAATTTTAGGACTAAAAATAATATTATGAGGTGTGAGGTATTCAGAATAGACTGAAAATTAGTGGAAATTATGGTTTTTGAGGTTAATAATACTTTGGGATCAAAATGACCCCCAAATTCTATGATTTAAGCTGTTTTTTAGTGTTTTTTGAAAAAAACACCCGAATCCAAAACACACCCGAATCCGACAAAAAAAATTCGGTGAGGTTTTGCCAAAACGCGGTCGAACCCAAAACACGGCCGCGGAACCGAACCCAAAACCAAAACACAAAACCCGAAAAATTTCAAGTGCACATCTCTAAAAACTATGCGCTCAGGTGAGTAGCACTGCACTATGACTGTCAGTAGCCTCTTGTAGAAGGGAATTGCCAGTCCCTTAAAACAAAACTATCAAACAAATAACAAGTGGCGCTTGACGATCAGAAAGTTGAAAACATTTATTTGTATAAAATGTATATAAGAATTACAACAACCTCCCGGGGGTAAAAAACAATATTAAAATATCACAATAATATAAATATGCACTGTATTGTAGCTCCGTATTCAAATTATAATAAAAACATCAATAGTAAATAATCTTATTTGCATACGATTAATTATTAATAACACCTGGAAGGTCATAAAGCGTACTGGGTTCAATATGTGCACAAAAATATAAAACGGTTAGATGCTTAATCTAAGCAAGAATCACTCACGGCTGTATGCTTTTAAAGGATTGCATATATCACAAATTCATGGCAATGAACGGCTGGTGCAGGAAAAATAATTTTTAAATGCACAATTACCGCTGGGCAGGAGCTTCTTCGGTCCCTGCTCCCTGGTGCCGTCCCGTTGTCTGAACAGAGACACACACCAGAGCCTCAGCGGATGCAATTGATGCCGCGCCGTGCGGGGAGTCCCGATGAGCCGTCCCCGCCGATCCACACCACCTCCGGTACCTCCGCGCTTTCCAAACGGAGGCTGTAAGCTGGTATTTCCGGAGTTACTGAGATGATTGGTCCGGGTGTATTCAGCCAGCAATCGGCCTGTCTTTGGTAAAGCAGACACCCGGTGTGAACTCCGTGCGCCGGTCTGCGCCGAGCTAGGAGGGAACGGCACCTGTAACTTCTACCGCCCCAACTTGAGATGGGCGGCTGGGGCTGTAGAGATGAAGACTGCAGTACGAATGTTCCTGACTGCAGTAGTTAGAACCGGGCTCCCATGCACGGTTCTAAAATGGATTAAAGGCAAACAGCACTGTTGATCCTTGAAATACAAAGCCTGTGTCCTTTAGAACCGTGCATGGGAGCCCGGTTCTAACTACTGCAGTCAGGAACATTCGTACTGCAGTCTTCATCTCTACAGCCCCAGCCGCCCATCTCAAGTTGGGGCGGTAGAAGTTACAGGTGCCGTTCCCTCCTAGCTCGGCGCAGACCGGCGCACGGAGTTCACACCGGGTGTCTGCTTTACCAAAGACAGGCCGATTGCTGGCCGAATACACCCGGACCAATCATCTCAGTAACTCCGGAAATACCAGCTTACAGCCTCCGTTTGGAAAGCGCGGAGGTACCGGAGGTGGTGTGGATCGGCGGGGACGGCTCATCGGGACTCCCCGCACGGCGCGGCATCAATTGCATCCGCTGAGGCTCTGGTGTGTGTCTCTGTTCAGACAACGGGGGCGGCACCAGGGAGCAGGGACCGAAGAAGCTCCTGCCCAGCGGTAATTGTGCATTTAAAAATTCTTTTTTCCTGCACCAGCCGTTCATTGCCATGAATTTGTGATATATGCAATCCTTTAAAAGCATACAGCCGTGAGTGATTCTTGCTTAGATTAAGCATCTAACCGTTTTATATTTTTGTGCACATATTGAACCCAGTACGCTTTATGACCTTCCAGGTGTTATTAACAGGGGTTAAAGTGGGCCGGAATGGGGCGGAACTGCGTTCCGTCACTTGTGTATGGAGGCGGAACGCGTTCTGCCTCCGCCAGCCCACCTTGCCCGATCTCCGCAGCTATCTGTACAGGCAGCTCTGCGGCTGCCTGGTGTAGTTTGCGGTCCTACTGTGTGCAGCCCGGCCCGCCCATAACAATAGATGCTGCTCGGGTAGGCGCGCGCACTACAGGGACATGGCCCACCTCCTCCTTTCAGTGGCATGATGGGAATAAGACGCGATAACGTCACGGAGCGACGCCTCGTCTTATTCCCGTGGCGCGCAGCTGTGCAGAGGAGCGGGGCAGACAGCCATGAGGACCGCGCTGTGCTGCATGCAGACAGCAGTGCCTGCCCAGCCTCTACCTCGTTATTCGGTTCCTCCTCAATGACGGGACCCTCTCCCTCTCCTCTGGCTGTGGATCATACAGCAACCCACACTAGCATACATCAGCAAGCAAGCAAGCAAGTGAGTGGAGGGGAGGGTGTGGGGGCGGCAAACATATTACAAGTTTATGGGTTTATGAGTGATATTCTGAGGTTGGGGAGTTGTTAGTGAATGAAGGGTGGGGAAGGGGTGTAGTGGGATCCTGTTAGTTAATGTGGGGTGTCTGTGCTGCTAGGGGTGTTATTAATGAATAAGGAGTATGGGTGTTAGTGCTGCTGGGGATGTTATTAGTGAATGAGGGGTGCTGGTGTTAATGCTGCTGGGGTGTTACTAGTGACAAAAAGGGTGTGGGCAGAGGTTAAATCGGGCCAGAACAAGGTAGAACTGTGTTCCGGCTCCTCTAATTGGAGGCAGAACACTAATCACTTAAACTAGCCACACAGGCAGCGCCGAGAGGACTATAGGAAAATAGAAGGCTCAGGCTGAGGCGGCTTCAAGTCCCGGGTTAGGGACAGCCGGAAAGAATCAATAGGAAGCTGAGGCTGGCTTCAAGTTCCGGGCCTCCCCTTGCGCTGCCCAGCGGCACCGTGGCCACCGATATCAATGATGTGGTGGTGGGTGGCGCTAAAGAAGGAATGATTGATTTAGCGTGACCTGCCTCCTCCAGACCCTCTGCCGGCGGCGGAAATGATGACATTGCACGTCTGCAGCTAAAGGGAGCAGAGGAGCTGCCCTGACTCTAAGGTTGGTTCTATATCGGAGGGGCTGAAGGGACCTTGTGACATATTGAGGGGAGGAGCTACGTCACCAGGGGGAGGAGCTACGGGCGAACAGGGTACCCGAAAAGTACCCTCGCGGGCTCGCTTCGCTCGCCACGCTTCGGGCACGGTGGCTCGCTCCGCTCCGCTTCACTCACCACCTAATTACTAAAGGTAATAGTTGGTGGCGTGGATAGTAGAGGAACTATCCCGCTGGCCTAGCTCCTCCCCCTTGCGTCGTAACTCCTCCCCCTTACGGAAAAGGTCCCTTAGCCCACTTGATTCTAGCATCTACCCTGACTCTAAGTACCCAGCCACGCTGACGTAAAGGGGATAGGACAGCCGGAGACGGATTCAATCACACTGCTGCTGCACATCACATGTAATAAAAAAAAAAAAACAACCCAAGCAATTGCATATTATATATTTATTTGTAAGTTTATAACTCATCTCAACTGCCTATGTTAATATATATTTCATATATTTGGACACAATACGACTGAGAAAAACTCTGTTGGTGATTCTGCTACATTGCTCTCTTCCACCCATTATTTTTCTCTTTAGCCAGCCCAGCAGACACATTTAATGGCAGATGCTCACAGTGTAAGATTATATAAATACACACACATATATACGAAGGATTAAACCTTCGAAACGTTGAAGCTTACACCTGTACATGAATGTCCTTATTTCCTGAGCGCCGCCGACACAGTGTTATATATAAAGTCATATATAGCTGGCACTCAATGTAAATATGAACATCCACTGGGGTGCCATCCAGGATGTATAATAGAGAAAGATGGGTTCCCTGGGTCAGGTCTGCTTACCCCCTTATATATGTGACACATGCACACACAGGAACGAGGCGGCACTCTCCGGATTTCAAATAGAAAGTAGTGTATTCAAAATTTAATCTCAAAGTGCATAACAGGTACAGACGTTTCAACACCGCACAGGGAGTTTTTTTCAAGGTGCAAATGCTGCAAATAACAAAATTTGCAGCATTTGTATCTTGAAAAAAACTCCCTGTGTGGTGTTGAAACGTCTGTACCTGTTATGCACTTTGCACTTTGAGATTAAATTTTGAATACACTACTTTCTATTTGAAATCCGGAGAGTGCCGCCTCGTTCCTGTGTGTGCATGTGTCACATATATAAGCGGGTAAGCAGACTGACCCCTTTTTCTTTTTCTTACCCTTTTTTTTTCTCTCTCTTTTTCTCTTTCTCTCTCTCTCTCTCTCTCTCTCTCTCTGTATCTCTCTCTCTTTCTCTGTGTCTGTGTGTCTCTCTCTCTCTCTCTGTGTGTCTCTGTCTGTCTGTCTCTTTCTCTTTCCAATATTAAACATACAGGTATGTGATTAAAAAAGGTTAAAGCAGTGGACAGTCCTCTGGGTTTTTTTTTAACCTGTATCACCACATACCTGTATGTTTCATATTGTATGCACTATATGTAATTTTACCTTCACATGACATATAATAAATAATTTTACACTGTGAGCATCTGCCATTACATGTGTCTACTGGCCTTGCTGAAGAGAACAATATTGGGTGGAAGAGAGCAATGTAGCAGCATCACTCACTCTGCAATTATATCATAAACTATGATTATTATACAATGACAGGGTGAGTGATGCTGTAACATTGCTCTCTTGAGGGGAGAGGCCAGGGGTGTGACAACAGGTGGGAGGGGCTGTGGGTGTGGCATCTTCATAGTGGGAGGGGCTAGGGTGTGGCCCTGGCACCTACGGGGGGGGGGGTGAGTTCCCCCACCTCTCTCGGACCACTTTAAGCACTGGTTATTAATAATTAATCGTATGCAAATAAGATTATTTACTATTGATGTTTTTATTATAATTTGAATACGGAGCTACAATACAGTGCATATTTATATTATTGTGATATTTTAATATTGTTTTTTACCCCCGGGAGGTTGTTGTAATTCTTATATACATTTTATACAAATAAATGTTTTCAACTTTCTGATCGTCAAGCGCCACTTGTTATTTGTTTGAGGGCCAGTGCAAAGTCTCTTGGCACCCTAGGCAAAACTTCAACCTACTCCCCCCACCCAACCCACACATCAATACCCACTTTCGAGCTCCGCAGATGAAAATGTAGAGGTGGCATCTTAGAATTTCAATAGCCGCTGTATTAAGCGCAACAAGGATGCCTCCCTCAGAGACATCCTTCATTTTTTGATAGGCAGACTCAGAGGCAGTGGTGTAATTTGTGAGTGATGAGCTCAGGTGCAAAACTATGCTTTGGGCCCCCCTCTTTCCATGTTCACAATATGCCACATGGCAATGGGTGACAGGGAGAGGTACATGGTGATGGGGATGAGGCAGAGAGTGACGTGGAGACTCTGACAAAGAGACAGAGAATTGGTGAAAGGCAAAGGCAATGGTTGACAGGAAAAGGGTGACAGGGAGAGGATGAGAGGGAAAAGCAGTAGCCAGTGGGTGACAGGAAGAGGCATTGAAGAATGGAGAGGGTGGCAAGGAGAGGGAAATGGTGACTGGGAGAAGGTGAAGAGGAGAGGAAGTATGAGAGATTTCTGTAGAAGGGAGTAAGGGAGGTAAATTGGGTTGAAAGGGTTCACTGGTACATGAAGGGAAAGTATCAGTGGGGGAGACAGGCAGAAAAAAACAAGCAACTTTAACATGAGAGCTAAGGAAAGACAATGCTAGTGGAATAATTTACTAAAGGGATAGAAGAAGAATTATGTAATGGAAGACAAGAGAGACAGAAGTAGAGACAGAAAGAGAGAGAGAGAGGTGCAGAGGAAGATAGAGAAAGACGGGGAGACTGAAGAAGAGAGTGATGGGGAGATGGAGGGAGAGAGAGAGAGAAAGAGGGGAGAGGACATAGCGAGAGAGAGAGCAAGGGGCAAAGAGACAGGAGAGATGGAGAGAGAGCAGGGGGAGACTGAGAAAGAGAGAGAAGGGGTAATAGAAAGAGAGAGGGGGAGACGGAGAGAGAGCAAGGAAAAGAAAGGGGAAGGGGGCAGGAAGGGAGAGAAAGAGATGGAGGGAGAAAGAGGTAAGGAGAGGAAGAAAGGAGATGGAGGGAGGAAGAGAGAGAGAGAGAAGGGAGGGAGAGAGAGGGGGCTGAGAGAGAGAGATGAGGTAGAGAGATAAAGAGCAAGAGAGAGGGAGAGTGAAGGTGAGCAACACTTGCCACTTGTACTACTTTAGTCTTGTATCAGTGGCTGCTACTCATGAAGATGGCCTATGCTTCCCTCCCATGCAATTTTGGCACTGGCAACGTTCAGGGGGCGTGGGAGGGGGATGTGTGGAATGTAAGTAGGAGAGTTGAGGAGATGAGAGAGTGTCCTGTCCTCCCCCTCTATCCGGCCATCTAGCACAGCAGCATTATTGAGTCTAGGGCCAGGACCAAATCAAAGACTACTGCATTACCATACAGGCTCTGGAACACTGGCAGCAGGTGGCACAATGCAAGCAGCGCATATAATGAGTCATTGTGACTCATAATGCCAGCAACTGCGTCGCTGGTAGTTCTGCCTTTACTCAGGGGTGCCCCCCCAGATTTCAGCACCCTGGTAGAGTTGGCCCTGTGTGCATGACATATGCCTGGCCATAATAAGCCCAGCTCACCATATGGATGGAAATGTGCTATTATTGCATGCATTTAGTTGTTATTGCATGAATTGATCCATTTTAATTACTACACCAACTCCCCATAGTGTTTCTACTTATCTAAAATTTACTTCACTTGGTTCTAAGCATCTGAGTTATTGCAGATGAGCTGTGAAACTCTAAAGCATTAACACCCAACATAGGACAATTGTTTCTTTTTTATGGAATACTTACAGTATTTCAGTTTATATATTGTTATGAGCCACGGCTGTGGCTCATTCCTGTTTTGCATTTTGGTTATGTATTTTATGTTAATACTTCTGTTTATGTTCCCCGTGGGTGTCATGGAGTGTTCGGAGCTCACCCTTAAGGAGTGGGTACTGTTATGAACCACAGGTAGTGGTTCATTCCTATTCTATGTTTATAGTTGTCTTGCAGGCCAGGATTTCCCGTTGCTCTGGTTTGAGAAGACTCTTGTTTGCTGCCGGTGGTGAGTCTGTGTGATTGCAGCTTGTTCCCATGTGTTCAGCCTTACCTGTCTGTTGATTGCACCTCTCAGTTGTGCAGCAGGGCAGCTGCACGACATAATTAATTAAGACTCTCTGTTATATTCTGGCTCAGTGCAATTCACAGACGCTGGTGATATTTCCAGAGTTCCAGAGTTCTTGAATTAGTCCCTGCCAGTTCCTGAGCTCCTGTCTAGCAGTGTCTGTCTAGCTGCTTCCAGTGTCGGTTCCAGTGTCTGATCCTGTGTCCTGCCGTGAAGCGTTCCTGTTCAGAAGTCCTGTAGCTTTGTCTGTGCCTCGTCGAGTATCTGGCTTCTTGGTGTCCACCGGTCTGTCGTTTGGGATTCTGCCTGTCCTCCGGTTCTGAGAGTCTGTGTCGGCTACATTGGGGGTTCCTGTCCGTTTGCCAGTATTGGTACCGGTTCCGTGAGTAGCGTCTTTGCCGCGTCCGTCAGCCTAGGCCACAGTATTCTTTGGTTATATTTTGTTACTGGTGTTTTGCAGAGGGTTCTGCTTATGCTGTCACCGCCGGTACACAACAGTATTGTGTCGGCGAGTGGACAGCATTTCTTTTGTTGTTCTTTTCCTTTGGCGGCATGCCGCACATATATTTAGTTTTAGGGTTGTTAGTAGCCCCTAGCCTTCTGTTTTCTTCAGTTAGAGGTCCCCTTGTTATTATCCTGTCTCGGTTCACACCTTGTCTCACTCTAAGACCTGGGGGCATCGGAGTTGGGCAGACCTAATCCGCCCTTCAAACGCGGCTGCCGTGGGCCCAAGAAACCATAGTCACTCAGGCGTGAACTGACCACACGGGTGAAACAATGGAGGTAGGGTGCTGGGGGCTATTTCCACACCACACCTTATTTCAGCATCACGTTCTGGTGCTCTGGACTCACTACGCAACATCTCCCTTGTTCTGAGCACCAGGAACCTAACATATATAAGATGAACCGGAGACAAGTGAGCACTTTTGGCATCAGATCCCATCTGGACTCTTTTAGATCAATCAAATTTCCTGTTGACACGAGATTATCCAGTAACACTGCCAGGCCAGCAACGTACCTTTGCCTAATTAGATGTTTCTATGCTATCTTTGTAAATAGAAGGGCGTCTTTGAATGGATTACTGTGGCAGCCCTGTCATTGTTTAGCCCTTGGTCATATTACTGTAGTTCTTGTAGAAGAGCCTGTTGACATGTCAAACTGTAACTGCCCTTAAACATTATAAGGCGGAACAGAAGGAACAAAACACAGACGTTACTAGAACTGGTGAATTGTAGGATCAGACAGGATGGGGATTAACCCCTGGTGTCCCCCAGCACACCAAACTATATGGGTAACATGACTTGAAAACCTACATATAATAGAAATCCAGAGGTCTTCGTTACATATATCTGCAGAAATATGGCAAAGCCACCAGGCCTCGACAAGGCTCCTCTGAACCAGCATCAGAGGAGCCTTGTCGAGGCCTGGTGGCTTTGCCATATTTCTGCAGATATATGTAACGAAGACCTCTGGATTTCTATTATATGTAGGTTTTCAAGTCATGTTACCCATATAGTTTGGTGTGCTGGGGGACACCAGGGGTTAATCCCCATCTTGTCTCTTGCTTAGAATTACCCCTCCCTTTCAAGCACCTGAAGTATATTGTCAAATTGATATGAGCAACTTGCATTCTGTTTTGAATTGTAGGATCACTCGGGTGTTCAAAAATAGAAATAAAAGATTTACTCAAATATAGACGTAAAACTTAATAATAATAATCCAACAATGGGATAAATTCACTAATATGGGAGGTCTATTTAAGATGGGATGTTGCCCATAGCAACAAATAAGATTTTACTTCTCACTTATCTAGCACCTTCCAGAACATAATACCTGGAATCTGATTGGTTGCTATGGGCAACATTCCATCTTAAACAGAATTCCCATTTTAGTAATTTTACCCCTATGTGTCTTAATCTGTCTGTCTAGAGATTCATTTAAAACTGAAAATGAGACTAAACTGGATTTATTTCATAACATTTTATATGTAAATGCAATATACAGTATTCATGCAGAGGTTAAGTACATGCTGCCATTTAAACCAACATTAAACTCAAAATTAGAACAAAACACAGGTGTACTTGATGAGGCAAATTATTCTGTCATTGTTTCAATGTCAAGTTTGAAACGGAAGTACAATTGTAGGCCATTATACCAATTTGCATTTTACATTGTGAAGTGTCAGTGGGAGCTGTAACCTAAATATAAATAATTACATTCTATCAGTAATCATTTCAGGTATCTGGGGCTGGGCTGATGATGCCAAAGATTTTACCGGCAGGGCAACAGTATAGTTTTTAGTTTTATTAGTGAAACTCAATGTCCTTCCTGCTCCACCAACAATTCTATATGTGAATATAAATGACCATAAAGTAGTAGAATAATGTAACATTAACAATCATGATAACTATATAATAGACATTATATAGATAATAGGTCTAAGTTTGATGATTGTTTTATGTATAAAGTTTCCTGTCTGTTGTAGACTGATATAATTCAGAAGTAGGTGGTCTTTGCTTCATAAAGGTCTGAAGTAAATAAAGAAGCCAATTAATAATCCAGCAAATAATTGTGGTTAATAATGATTATTAAAATTTTCTTCAAAAGTATTTTAAAGAAAATAGAACATTTAGAAGGAAAGATGTTTACAGTAAATAATGTATTGAAATTATATTACAATTCTGGTAATAAAAATTCTAATTGAGTCACTTAATTCTCTAGACCTGTATATAGTTTTTCATGGGAAAGACCACAGTAAAGTTATATTTGGACATTACTATATGACACAATACCTGAAATAACTAAATAATACATCACACTACTGTATACTGTATATAACAGTCTATACCAAAGTAAGCATTTCCAAACAGTCATTTATTAGGGTGTACCTCACTAGCCCTGGAATGCCCTGGGAGAGATCATGGTAGGGCATCCTACAGATGTAATTCTGTACAAGCTGCTAAGTGAAATTGCGCATGCCTGGGTGATAGCAATACCTGTATTTGTGCAGAGTCAGACTGATTGCAAGTTCAGTACTAGGTGTTACATATAGAAAGCAGAAACATATTTGGTACCATACTTTATAAGGAGAGCCATATTTAATACCAAATGTAATTTACCGAGATATACAGTATCTGGTGCCCAAACCTTGCTTGCCACTACTCCTAACATTCTGAGATTAATCTGGTGCCCAGACTAACATACAGACCAGAATGTGATGATCATCTTAACATGCACATCTTTAGTGGTCATTCTTATGTGTAGACCCATATATGAAATACATTCTAATATGCAGACCCAAATCTGGTACCTATTCTAATATGGAGACCCATATATGACATACATTATAATATGCAGACCCAAATCTGGTACCCATTCTAATATGGAGGCCCATATATGAAATGCATTCTAATATGCAGACCCAAATCTGGTACCCATTCTAATATGGAGACCCATATATGAAATACATTCTTATATGCAGACCCAAATCTGGAACCCATTCTAATATGGAGACCCATATATGAAATACATTCTAATATGCAGACCCAAATCTGGTACCCATTCTAATATGGAGACCCATATATGAAATACATTCTAATATGCAGACCCAAATCTGGTACCCATTCTAATAGACAAACCTATATCTGGTGTCCAGTCTAATATGCAGACCTATATCTGCGTCAGGATGTGTGTTTTGTTTGGGATCAGGACTGGGACTACTGGGCAAGACTAGTTGGGACTTAAGTGAACAAAGTTAGATGGTTATATGATGCTGTTCCTCAAACTGAAATATCACAGGAGCTAGTTTTAGAGCATCAGAACCGGACATGAATGGAAGTCAGGATGCAAATCTAAGATGAGAGTAACTGTAATCCTGACCTGCAATCAGTGTCGGACTGGGGCATGTAGGGCCCACCGGGGAAATGCAGTGGTAGGGACCCATGTGTAGGGGTGTGGCCAGTCTACAGAGGGGGTGTGGCCTACCACCTCATTGGTTTGACTAACCATTAGAGAGTGCAACGTCTGGGCCCCTTCATAAATATATACAGTAAATTCAGCTGCTGCATGCATGATAATGAACCAGATTAATAACAGAGTAATAACAGCAATGCACTATCGAAAACAGACCATAGTCCAGTATAAGATTTTTATTGTATAATGTATATTTCAAGTGCACAGTCTGGAACCTGATCCTTAGAGCAGAAGGTGGGCCCCCCAGACAGAGGGGCCCACCGGTGTTTTCCCCTGTACCTCTGTGGGCCAGTCCAAGCCTGCCTGCAATGGAAGCAGGTATTTGCTGGGGGTGTAGTATGGCCGACCAGCGGTCAGGGGACCACCGGTCAGCTTACCGACGCCGGGATCCCGGCAGCATACCGACACCGGGATCCTGGCGGGGAGGGGTGAGTGCAGCAAGCCCCTTGCGGGCCCGCTGCGCTCGCCACGCTGCGGGCTCGGTGGCGACCTACGGTCGCCACGATTCTATTCCCACTCTATGGGTGTCGTGGACACCCACGAGTGGAAATAGTCCCTGTTGGTCGGCATGCCGACCATCGGGATAGTGAGGGGTCGGGGTGCTGGAAGAGGTCATGTGACTGTCGGTCTCCCGACCGCCGGTCACATGAATACCACCCATTTGCTGGAGATGATGAGCAACGTGGAAACTACATAGGGTTGCAGACAGTCTAAGAACAATGCAGGACAGCACTTCAGGATGTCGGGACTGACCAGGAGAAGCACAGGACAAGCAGAACAAAAAACCCTGATGTGTGACAATCTGGTGTCCAGTCTAATATGCAGACCCAAAATCTGGTACCTTTTCTAATAGGTAGATCCCTATCTGGTGCCAGCCTAATATGTAGACTTGGTGCCAAGTCATACATGCACACAAGAAACTGGTGCACATTATAATAGACAGATTCCTATCTCATGCCAAGCTAATATGCTGAGTCATTTCTGGTGCTAATATCCCGGGGAGGATGGATTCTATTATAGCTGGATAGCAGCACAATGGCACTCACCCTTACACCCGGCATCTCACTTACTCTTTTATGCGCTGTTATGTTGTGTGGGAAGGCTGTGTACCTGCATGTTACCACTGTGCAGGCTGGAGAGGGAGGCAGAGTGGAGAGAGAGCCCCAGGATCCTTCCTCCTGCACATAGGGTGCTGTGCTGTGGCCGAGCAAGTCATTGCAGGGAGCATTTGTCTTGCTTCTGGCACCCTCTGCAGGCATAACCAGAGTATATGTCAGGCTAGCCTTGTGCAGATCTATTTACAGTTCAATAATCATTCAAGTAAGCAGACCCATATTTGGTGTGTTTTTTAATGGTGCCCAATCTAATATGCGACCCTTTATATGGTGTCCAGACTAATATGCCAACCTTTATATGGTGCCCTGTCCAATATACTTACAGATCCCTATATGGTGTTCAGACGAATATTTAAATATGAAAATTGGTCTGCTAGGCACGTACACTGGTGTGTGCCATTATTTAGCATGTTGATCTTTACCAATGCAGGTCAAAGTAGTTGCCAATACCTAAATACTGTTCTATTAAAGTAGGTGTAAAAGTCACATCACTTTTTTGTGAAGTTGCAAAGTGCTTTAAGATCATTAAATATCCCATCACAAGAGCTGGTATGTCATTTTTTTGCATTTGTGCTCAGTGCATTTTGTGGCACCCCAGAGAAAAACGAGCATGCCCCTTTAATTTTATCAAACAGCATTTGCTAACCTTGAAACTTGTTTGCTGGCACAGCGAGAGTTAAAGACATGGACCATTGCCTGGTCACATGTCACACAGGAGGTGGCTATGAGCTACGATACAGAGCAAAGGCAGCGGGGGTGCTTGTAGGAGAGTCGGGCGAGCGTGGGAAACCACAGCTGGCGACCAGATGGCGCCAGACCTGTGCAGAGGTGCAGACGCTGCGGACATTTGAAGCAGGTTGTAGATGCCGCGTTGAGACAAATGTAGTTGCAGAGGAGTGGTTGAGAGTCTGAGTGAGTTGCAGAGACATTGGCCCTCATTCCGAGTTGTTCGCTCGCAAGCTGCTTTTAGCAGCTTTGCACACGCTAAGCCACCGCCTACTGGGAGTGAATCTTAGCATAGTAAAATTGCGAACGAAAGATTAGCAGAATTGCGAATAAACACTTCTTAGCAGTTTCTGAGTAGCTCCACACTTACTCGGCAACTGCGATCAGTTCAGTCAGTTTCGTTCCTGGTTTGACGTCACAAACACTCCCAGCGTTCGCCCAGACACTCCCGCGTTTCTTCAGACACTCCCGCGTTTTTCCCAGAAACGGCAGCGTTTTCTCACACACACCCATAAAACGGCCAGTTTCCACCCAGAAACACCCACTTCCTGTCAATCACATTACGATCACCAGAACGAAGAAAAAACCTCGTAATGCCGTGAGTAAAATTCCTAACTGCATAGCAAATTTACTTGGCGCAGTCGCAGTGTGAACATTGCGCATGCGCAATTAGCGGAAATTCGCTGCGATGCGAAGAAAATTACAGAGCGAACAACTCGGAATGACCACCATTGTTAATCATTGAAACACAGGATGGTGAGTGCTAAGCCCCATTACTACTTACATATACACATCGCCCAGCTATCACATTGAGAAGTGTGCCTGGAGGCATATTATAGATAACTGCCACAGATTAAACCCTGTTTAAAGGCAGCACTGTCAGCACAGTGACACATGTTATTTTGGACAATCACTACTGATAAAGCCAAATATTTATCTTATTTAAAACCCTTTAAGAGGTCTAAGAACACTGTACGCTATTGACGTATGGAGTACCGTAAGGGTACGCACGTTGCGTAGCAATCGCTTAGCCGTAGTCGAGACGCTCAAGCGTCACGTTCGCTCACGGCCAAGAGATCACAGGCAGGCACGCTATTGGCTGCCGACTAACGTAATGGTTCGCTATAGCGTAGCGGACGCTCGGGACCACGAGGAGATCACCAGCGGCGCTGACGCTCACAATGTTAAACCTTTATATGTAAACCATGAACAATGTATTATACAGGAAAACCTTAGTGTAGTGATAGAGTGTAGATGCAACACAGTGTAACCTTATTAACTTAAAAGCTGTTCGAGCGTCACCGACGCTCTGAGGATACTTAACACTATAAGAAATACACAAATACCGGGCTTAGGGTCTAACGCCTAATATGAATGTTATACTTGAAAAAGAATAATACAATACAAGTCATACACTACAATATAACATAGACTAACTAACCAGATAACTACACAGGAAATGCAATTCAATACAATTACGTTTAAGGGAAAATGAGAGAGAAAGAGGAGGAGAGAGAGAGAGAGAGAGAGATATGGCCCACAATAACAATAAAGACAATATGATTGCGGAGAAAACTTACGCACAAGGGGAACGATCGCATGCGCCTTTCTGAATATCCAGCTCCCGATTATCAGTGATGAGAACCGTTGAAGAGAGAGTGAGCTGGATCAGGTCGGCTTGTCTATTTATGCCCCACACACAATACAATTCAATGGTCCCTACAATCTCATTGTTCATTGGACACAGGAATTCGTCTTCGCATTATAACAAAAGGTCATAGGTTGATTCATACAGGTGGGCTGAGACCATTTCCAACTGCTCAGGTGGGTGGGAAACTAGGTTTCCCGCCGCATGGATAAGTAAGTGCAAATAATAGTAAAAGTACATAAACTTCTTATGTCCATAACTATTCGCACGAGCGATTAATCCGCTTCAAACCAACACCGGAATATTGCTAATTAAATACTCTTCCGATGGATACTAAACACCACTGTATGACCCATGTCTGACCCTTCGTATCAAACAAAGAGGGATCTCTTTGTTCATGAACATGCTACATTAACTTTCAGATTCTATTAAAGGGACCATGATCTACAAAATACATTAAATAGTTAAAATATGTAACGATTGAGTCGCACGCTGGGCACACAGAAACTCTACCGTAAATGCGCATACCATGCGCCTGCGGGTGCACGTAACAGCGGGTATGCGCACGCACGGGAGAGCGCACGCATGCGCAGCGCGGACCTGTATGAGGTGCAAATATGGTAGTGTGCATCGTGATATTTTTCTGACTTTGACAGTCCACCCTTTGGCAGTCAACAATAATTGCCACTTCCTAAAACATTTCAAAACGAGAAAAAATATATGTCAGGTGTAAATACATTTCCATGGTTGGGTAAGGGAGGAGAGAAGAAGGTGTGAAAAAGGTATGACCTAGTGAGATAGCAGTAGCATGTGTGTATGAATCCATGTTTGGGGGGTCATGTATCATCGTGCCGTACGTGTTTTAGATCAAGCTTCGAGGTATTGCGAAGTATACATTTGAATTCCTTCTTATTCCGCGGTACGGGTCTGTGGATGGGCTGTCAAACTTTACCGAGCTCTTTTCGGATTTTGGTTGCAACAAAATGGGGGAGCACATTTTAGTTGATGATACATGAATGGGGGAATATGTGATTGCTGATATCTGTGCCTGTATTCCCTATCGACTATGTGTGTCATTACCTGAAGGTTGTAGAAATGAAGATAAAGAACAATTATGGTAAATGCAGTGGTATTCTATGTCAGGTTAATGAACATTTGTCGGTTGAAGTCTTGTTCGGTGTCTGTTGAATGCAGTCTTCTTTGGGCTTTTGCCAAAAAGTGTGGGCAGAAAGCTTTGTCAATGTCCATAGACTTACAAAAGTGTTGGGCTAGCGTAATTTTAAAATTTCTAGGGAAACTGGGGGTCTATGGCATAGTTCATCAAATATCTGTGTATAAGGTTGTCAAAACTTCTTCTTTAATCCATCAGTTGTCTGTATACAGGTTCATCAAATTCCTTGTCCAAGTGGGTCTTTTTTTTTTTTCCTTGGAGGAAACGGAAAAACAGGTGAAAGAAACGGACCGTATAATCGCATTTTCATCACATCATTGTTTCTACCGTTGGGTCATAGATCAAATCCATTGGAATTACAATTTCCTCACTCCTTAGACTCATTACCCTGGTACTACGTTTGCACTTCATTAAAGCCTGACCGCATCTAAATATCAAGCCAATCGATATGACAACACCTAAGATACATAGAAGAAACTTCCCTACATCCATTATGACTCCTTGAGCCCATTCTCCTAAACCAGAGAACCAATTTCGCGGGTTCAACCATGACACCCAACCAGTCAGCTCATTACCCACAGCAGCAAGGGTGAGATTGTGTCTCCTGCGAAATTCCCACTTTAATTGGAGAATGTCATCCATCTTTTGGTCTATGACCTCGACCGGATCCTCGGTACTATTCGTAATATATGTGCAGCATTTCACGCCGTACTGCGTTGCCAGTGTGACACAATATCCACCTGTTACTGCTGTGAGATAATTAAGAACCATTCTATGCTGAACCAGTTCTGTTTTATAAGCTTGAAGCTCTCTTCCAGTATACCTAAAAGTGTCATCATACATTTCTGTGATATTATCTAACAAATTTGCAAGCGCAGATATATATCTATAGTTCAGCACTCCTCTAGCGGTGCGAGTGAAATCTAGCGCAAGTAGAACCTGAATCCCGGTGGATTCATGGATCATGTCAGAGGCCGGGTGCTCTGTCCTTTCTGTCAGTTGCCTTTTAACTACGTGCTCGTAATGGGTGTGAGTATAAGGAGCTTGGGCACCACGGTGTATATCTTTCATTTTGGCATGTGATACAGTCATTACTTCAGGCAGTACCTTTCCAATATAACACAATCCTTCAGAGTTTGGGGCAAGCCACTTATACGCCTTCCTCCCGCATATGAAATATGCATCATCGGGGAGAACATATGGGACGGAGTAGGACATAACCATATTACACATCCTCCATGTGAAATCTCCTACCCCTAATTCTCCCATCTGTCTAGTACACGTATCCGTTTGTACGATATGTGCACAGTATCCTGGTGATACCTCTCCAACTCTCGTAATCCTACTTCCTAGGGTATACCTATATCGGAAAGATTTTTCTCTACTGGCTATGTGGCGTATAAGCTCTGTATCTGTAGGCATTCTATCTGCTCTATATGAAAAGGTCATGGTTTGGTTACTCCATGACACTTCCCAATTTCCCGGCTTTCGGGGATTGGTAATGTTAAAACATATTAGGGATCTATCCACATGATAATGGTGGAGCTTCAAACTAGGAGGACTGGAGATATTAAACCTCCTGTCCACCGGTCTCCCACCCTTTAGCTCAAGTACCTCTCCTACCGTTAAAGGGAATGGTACTAGTCCTGATTTGCTATGACCTTGAGGTACTTGAGAGCATACCCAACAATCTGTTTGATTTAACACACTACCCACTAAGGAGTGATAGTCACTCAATGGATGCCGGTCCATGTGGATATTAAAACTGGATTGGCATTTCTTAATGCACCCATCCTCAACTACATTGTCACAGAGCCTACAGATACAGTTTTCTTCAGCTAACAATCCTTCACAATTCCTTCTATTATCAATGCTATCGGATCGTTTTCTGATACTCGCCTTTACTTGTTGGTTAAGTTGTTCTTGGAAAACTACGCCTCCATCTTTGTCATCAGAACCCATTCCAGAACCTCTCTCGACCTCCATGGTACTCTCGCCGGAACAGACTGCTCTGGTCAACATCATGGTCAACAGGAAAATCCGGATCACAGTCTCTTGGGGCAAGTCCATCTTATAGGAGGAAACGGAGAAGAATGAGAAGGGGGAAAAAAATAGTTGAGGGAGAGGGGATGGGAAGTGGAGAAAAACAATAAAAGGGAACAGGAAATCGACAACTGCTTTTGATCTTGTGATCTTCAATGCTCAGGTGCCGCCTCAGTCCTCCTGGAACAGACACTCCAGTGATACAACTTCCTCTACCGTCTGTTCCTTATCACGGGACCTCTCTGGATCAGCAACCTTCTTACAGTGGGACGAATGGACCCAAGTCTCTCTCTCGGCAACCTTCAATGCTGTAGTGCTAGTCAATAAGACTTGGTATGGTCCTTCCCATCTGTCAATAAGGCATCCTGAGCGTAGAAAATTCCGTATCATTACATAATCCCCAGGTTCAATGTCATGACAATTACTATCTGGTAAATCAGTAATCATTAACTTCAAATTATCATTTTGATTCCTTAGCTGTTTACTCATGTTAATCAAGTATTTTACAGTCACTTCATTGTTACACTTCAAATCATCCTGAGGGTTAATCATAACATGCGGTTGTCGACCAAATAAGATCTCAAAGGGGGACAGATTAAGAGGGGACCTGGGAGTGGTTCTGATGCTGTATAGTATAATGGGTAAAGCTTCTGGCCATGTCAATCCTGTCTCTACCATAACTTTGCTCAGTTTATTTTTAATAGTGCTGTTCACTCTTTCCACCTTCGCACTCGCCTGTGGACGGTATGGAGTGTGCAGCTTGCTATCAATTCCCATCAACTTACACATTCCTTGAAAGACATCACCTGTAAAATGGGTACCCCTATCACTTTCAGTTATTCTAGGGATACCATATCTACATACAAATTCCTGCACAATTTTCTTAGCAGTAAACATAGCGGTGTTTGTGGCCGCAGGAAATGCTTCGACCCAATTTGAGAATACATCTATCCAAACAAGTACATATTTCAAATTTCGACAAGGGGGTAATTGAATAAAGTCAATCTGTATTACCTGAAAAGGGCCGCCTGTAGGTGGGATATGAGATGGTTCTGTTGGTATTGCCTTTCCGATATTCTTTCTCAAGCAGGTAAGGCATGACATTGCTCTCTTACTCGCATGAGATGAAAATCCTGGGGCGCACCAATATGCTCTTACCAACTTGCACATTCCCTCCTTGCCCAGATGAGTCAGCCCGTGTGCTGCCTCAGCTAAACATGGAAGATATGCTCTGGGGGCCACTGGTTTACCTTGTCCATCCGTCCAGAGTCCTGAGGACTCCTGGCCATATCCCTTTGCCTTCCAGACTGCCTTTTCCTGCGTGGAACACAAATTTTGCATTTCACACAACTTCTGTGTGTTGATGGTATTAAATACCATCAATTGTGTGGTGTCTGTCTGTCTGGGGGTACCAGCTGCTAACTTAGCAGCTTCGTCTGCTCGGCTGTTACCAAGTGATACTGGGTCCTGGCTATATGTGTGTGCTTTACACTTGATAACAGCCACTCTGTTGGGTTCCTGTATTGCTGTTAGAAGCCTTTTGATGTGAGCTGCATGCGCTACCGGTGTACCAGCTGCCGTCATGAAATTTCTGAGGCGCCATAGGGCTCCGAAATCATGGACTACCCCGAAGGCGTATCTAGAATCGGTGTAGATATTGGCTGACTTGCCCTTAGCCAATTCACATGCTCTGGTTAGGGCGACCAGTTCAGCAACCTGGGCTGAGTGAGGTGGGCCTAGCGGTTCAGCTTCTATGGTGCCTTGGTCGTCTACGACTGCGTATCCAGTACACAAGTCTCCCGAGTCTGACTGTCTGAGACAACTACCATCCGTGTAGAAGGTAAGATCTACATCTTCCAGTGGGTTGTCACTGATGTCAGGCCTTGCTGTAAAATTTTGGGTCAAATATTCCATACAATCATGCATGTCATCTTTTGTATTAAATCCTCCTTCCCCACCACTCTCATCCTCCACCCTTTGTGCCTGTCCAGGCACACCTGGGAGATATGTTGCAGGATTTAATGCACTGCATCTCCTTATGGTGATGTTTACGGGGGCCATTAGTGCCAATTCCCATCTTGTAAACCGCGCTGATGAGACGTGCCTGGTTTGTGCAGAATTTAACAAGGCTGACACTGCATGTGGTGTATGAATTGTGAGGTTGTGACCTAGCACTACATCTTTGCTTTTCGTTACCAGTAATGCTATCGCAGCAACGCTTCGCAAGCATGTGGGGAGGGATCGCGCTACCGTATCTAGCTGAGCGCTGTAGTATGCTACCGGCCTGCTGGCATCACCATGCTTTTGGGTTAGGACGCCTGCCGCGCAACCAGCACTTTCTGTTCCGTACAGCTCAAAGGGTTTCCCATAGTCTGGCATACCTAATGCTGGCGCCTGCGTTAGGCACTGTTTAAGTCTCTCAAATGCCATTTCGGACTCGTCTGTATGCGAAATCCGATCAGGTTTGTTTGAGGAGACCATCTCCTGCAAAGGTAATGCCAGAATGGAAAATCCTGGGATCCAGTTACGGCAATACCCACACATTCCTAAAAACGTTCTGATCTGTTGCTGGGTTTGTGGCAGAGTCATGTCTCTAATTGCTTGAATTCTATCAGCGGTCAGGTGTCTCAGTCCTTGTGTTAGACAGTGTCCCAAATATTTTACTTTAGTTTGGCATAATTGCAACTTGTCTTTGGAAACCTTGTGTCCTGTGTCTGAAAGATGAAACAGGAGCTGTTTCGTATCCTTCAGGGACGCTTCCAGTGAATCTGAACACAGTAGTAAATCATCCACATACTGTATCAATACTGATCCACTCTCTGGTTGGAAAGACTGTAAACAATCATGCAAAGCCTGGGAAAATATACTTGGGCTGTCTATGAATCCTTGTGGTAATCGAGTCCATGTGTATTGGACTCCTCTGTATGTAAATGCGAACAAATATTGGCTGTCAGGGTGCAGAGGTACCGAGAAGAAAGCGGAGCAGAGGTCAATAACAGTGAAAAATTCCGCAGTGGGAGGGATTTGCATAAGGATGACAGCTGGATTTGGCACTACGGGGAACTGATTCTCAACTATTTTGTTAATCCCCCTTAGATCCTGCACTAGCCTGTAACCCCTCCCCCCACTCTTTTTCACAGGGAAGATGGGACTATTGGCAGTGCTGGATGTTCTTACCAGAATGCCCTGTTGTAGCAAGCGCTCTATTACGGGATAAACTCCTAACTCCACCTCTGGCTTCAGAGGGTACTGTGGGATTTTTGGAGCTATCCTACCATCTTTTACTTGTACAACTACCGGAGCTACGTTTGCCATTAATCCAGTGTCTTGTCCATCTTTAGTCCAAAGTGACTCTGGTATCTGGGATGTCATTTCTTCTACCTGGGAGGGAGTCCTATTTGTCATAATGGTATGTGACATTAATTTTGATGGGGAGTCTAACATGTCTCGCACTTCCTGAGCGTGATTCTCAGGTATGTCCAAGAATACACCTTCAGGAGTACAATAAATGACGCACCACATTTTAAACAATAAGTCTCTTCCCAGGAGATTAGTCGGTGCCGATGCAGCCAGCAAAAAGGAATGCTTGGTATGTAAAGGCCCTATTGTAATCTCTGCTGGTTTGCTAACAGGGTAGTGCTAGACTACTCCCGTTACTCCTATGGCTGGAATTGTCTTACCAGTGGTTCTCATGCCCACTGTCGAATTTATCACTGATTTGGCCGCCCCCGTATCTACAAGAAAGTTTACTGTTTTTTACCAGCTACATCAATTGCAATTTCGGGTTCACTTCCAAGACTTGCAATCAATTTTACTGGCTGCAGATTACAGGTATGGCCACACCCCTATTGGGTATGGTGACCTCCCTGAATCCTGCTGGCAGCAACTACTTGTGAAGGGGTTAAATGGGAACTGCCAGAAGTTTGCCAGTCTCCTTTTGGGGGATATCTTTTTGTTTCCCCTGTATGTGGCTCATAACTCCGTCTCTGCGGACCCTGATCCCAATTTCGTGTGTCATGTCGTTGTCTAGGGGGTTGGTATGATCTTTGTGCATTTTTCGCTCTACAGTCTCGTGCTATGTGTCCCTGTTTATGACAAAAATAACATGTTACCACATTTGACTTACCCACCGGGTTTGGTGATTTAAACAAAGGTTGCTTTGTGGTCAGGGCCTGTATACTTACGGCCATTAACTTATCACCTTGTGACTCCCTGTGTCTGGTGATATTCCGGTCGTGATCAATAGCAGCCTCTCTCAAAGTAGCCACCGACAGACCTCGCCAACATGGTTGCGTGGTCTGTACCCTTGTCTTTAATGCTTCTTTTAAACCATCCATTAGCACAGATACTGCTACTTCTTGATGATTTGCATTGGTCCTAATGTCCTCTATGCCAGTGTATTTTGCCATTTCTAATAGTGCCCGGTGAAAATACTCAGCAGCTGTTTCTGACTCTTTTTGTTTAATGGAAAAAATTCTATTCCATTTGGCTACAGCTGGAAAATACTCCTTTAACTGTAAATTTATTATTTTTACATTGTCTTTGTTGTACACATCTGTAAGGGGTACATCCTGATCCAATCCACAGTCAGCTAAAAATTGAGCTGAGTCGACATTGGAGGGTAAACATGCCCTCAGCAATATCTGCCAGTCTTTGTTATTTGGCTCTACAGTGTTTCCTAGGTCTCTGATGTATTTCTGGCTAGCAACTAGATCTTTCCTGGGATCAGGGAATTCAGACACTATGGTTCTTAATTCCATTCGGGAAAATGGGCTATACATGGCAATGTTCCTAATGGGAGTGACTCCTGTAGTGTCCGTTTTCCCATTTGGAACAGCTATCACCCTAACGGGAGCAAGTTTAATAATGTCATTCTGATTAGATTCTACAGCCTGTGGTGAAATGGTTTCAGCATAGTGTAAGGTGCCGTACTTACCCGTTGATACGACCTCACCTGTCCCTCCGCTAGGGGCCTTTGTTACTAATCTTAAGGGTTGGGCCGTGCCTACTGTTGTTTCCGATATGGTGGCTGCTAGAGAGAGTGCCGATATTGTTGATGCTTCGTCTTCTTGATCACACTCCTGGGGAAAGTTCAAAACAGGGTACAACTTGCACGGGTTAATACTTGCATTGGTTAACTTATTAACATTTACACAGTTGCTAAGTGTTTGTTTGTTACACCCTAGTGCGTCATTCTCCGCAACCAATTTCTCTCCTGATATGTATGGTGGCGGCGGGGCCGTGGCTATCAGTTTCCTGATAGGATTAGATCCCGCCGTCTGAGCCAATCCTCTCTGTATTTCACCCTCCTGTTGCCATAACTGCAAATAATCATAATGTTTGATCCGTCTCTTTGTTGATTTAATGAGACATATCCTCCTCCTTAGATTTTGTAACACTTCTGGGCTAAAGCTGCCTACTCTTGGGAACTTCTCCCCGTCATATACCATCATTCTCTCCCATTCATCACATAAAACTTCTGTGTGTGAACCGTATTTTTCACACATTACGTACCTTGCCGACCCGATTGGTCGGTTCACTAAATCAACCCGAACCGAGGTTGATCGCCCCCTTCCTGAACAACTGGCCCCCATAATTTGCAGGTGTTGCTTGCTCTACCTCTGACCTTTATATCAGGGTCTTCAGCGAACCCTTACAAAAAACCAAAATATTCAAAGATAGGTTGACGGTGGTAGTTTACCGAGTACCCCACTTACTCGCCCACGCCGACCAATACGACCTCCACACTTATATAGTGCTGGCGTACTCGACCCAGGGCCCCTATGAACCTTTGTTTACTGGAACATGTGAGTGTGATCCGCAGAGCATTAACCCTTTCCAGTAACTGTGGGGTTGTTGGATAATTCCTGAGTGACCAGCGAACTTCCCTTTTGAAAATAAAAAATTACACAAATCACGTTAGAATGTACAAATAGCGTTTATGACCCTTTTCGTACACAAATGGTACTAGGTCAGATTACTAACTAATGCACACAATTACGTGCGGTACAATCGTTCAGTACATAAGCAACTAATCTTATGTACGGAGCGACCAACGGAATCGACATTCGGCAGCTGCGAATTCCTTCAGCCTGAGCTTTTATGGCCTATATGGGTTCCGCCCCAACCCTTCTTGGTGTTGGGCTACTTGACTCTATAGCGGACTTCCTTGTCTGCTGTACCTGGACCTCCTGGTCTGTTATGCGACCTCCTGGTCTGACCTCCTGGTCTGCTACAGTATGACCTCCTGGTCTGCTACACTCTAATGCTCTTTATATGTTTAACAAGGGATGCCTCCCTAGCCACCGTGCATGTCACTTACACGTATGTAATTTCACGAGAACTCGATGATTTCTGTGGTTCAATCCCCAAAATTGTAAAAACTTATATATGCAAACACTCACTCACCACATGTACACTTTTGTTTCTATTTCTATTTCTGCGCAGAAATTTCTTTCCTTTAGACCAGATGTGTTGTAAATTTGGAGAAGGATCTGTTAGTCTAAATTTCGGACACTAAAATAGACTTGCGCTATTTATCGCGTCGCCACCTTTTCGCCTGTTAAAATAACACTAGTGTGTGATTTGAGTTACGTGGGCGTACCCGGACGCTCCGTTGCGTAATATACGCTGCGTGCGTCGGCCTTTGCGTACGCGAGTCTCACCCTTTGTTAGAGACACGTGTACACCAGTCTTTATCCACCGTAACACAACTAACACGTTTATCAATGTAGATGATACTCGATCATCTACCGAGCACCACACCAATCTCTCCTTGTATCTTTAGGTAGAGCTGCGTGCGCGCTTTGCAATTTATCCCTTAATGTATTACTTTTACACTTTAACTATGAAATAGCGACAAATCTCTCTTAGCACGTTTATCAATTATAAAATGGCAAACAGGAGAGTGATATATGAAAATACACGAATAAAAAGAAATGCAGATATGCGTGTGTGCGTACGCAAGACAGAAATAAACAGTTTTAAAAGACACTAGCGTGTTGTTCTTACCTCCGGTTCCGGATTCCCTCAGCACCCTTTACTAAGCGAAGCAGACGCTTATCCAGACAGCACTGCGAGGAATATGATCTCCCGCCCTTTGCTGATGGATAATGTCTGCTGAAATTACCTAGCAGAGATATGTGAAGGACGGACGAGCCGCCAATTGATAAAGCCAAATATTTATCTTATTTAAAACCCTTTAAGAGGTCTAAGAACACTGTACGCTATTGACGTATGGAGTACCGTAAGGGTACGCACGTTGCGTAGCAATCGCTTAGCCGTAGTCGAGACGCTCAAGCGTCACGTTCGCTCACGGCCAAGAGATCACAGGCAGGCACGCTATTGGCTGCCGACTAACGTAATGGTTCGCTATAGCGTAGCGGACGCTCGGGACCACGAGGAGATCACCAGCGGCGCTGACGCTCACAATGTTAAATCTTTATATGTAAACCATGAACAATGTATTATACAGGAAAACCTTAGTGTAGTGATAGAGTGTAGATGCAACACAGTGTAACCTTATTAACTTAAAAGCTGTTCGAGCGTCACCGACGCTCTGAGGATACTTAACACTATAAGAAATACACAAATACCGGGCTTAGGGTCTAACGCCTAATATGAATGTTATACTTGAAAAAGAATAATACAATACAAGTCATACACTACAATATAACATAGACTAACTAACCAGATAACTACACAGGAAATGCAATTCAATACAATTACGTTTAAGGGAAAATGAGAGAGAAAGAGGAGGAGAGAGAGAGAGAGATATGGCTCACAATAACAATAAAGACAATATGATTGCGGAGAAAACTTACGCACAAGGGGAACGATCGCATGCGCCTTTCTGAATATCCAGCTCCCGATTATCAGTGATGAGAACCGTTGAAGAGAGAGTGAGCTGGATCAGGTCGGCTTGTCTATTTATGCCCCACACACAATACAATTCAATGGTCCCTACAATCTCATTGTTCATTGGACACAGGAATTCGTCTTCGCATTATAACAAAAGGTCATAGGTTGATTCATACAGGTGGGCTGAGACCATTTCCAACTGCTCAGGTGGGTTGGGAAACTAGGTTTCCCGCCGCATGGATAAGTAAGTGCAAATAATAGTAAAAGTACATAAACTTCTTATGTCCATAACTATTCGCACGAGCGATTAATCACCGCTTCAAACCAACACCGGAATATTGCTAATTAAATACTCTTCCGATGGATACTAAACACCACTGTATGACCCATGTCTGACCCTTCGTATCAAACAAAGAGGGATCTCTTTGTTCATGAACATGCTACATTAACTAAACTTTCAGATTCTATTAAAGGGACCATGATCTACAAAATACATTAAATAGTTAAAATATGTAACGATTGAGTCGCACGCTGGGCACACAGAAACTCTACCATAAATGCGCATACCATGCGCCTGCGGGTGCACGTAACAGCGGGTATGCGCACGCACGGGAGAGCGCACGCATGCGCAGCGCGGACCTGTATGAGGTGCAAATATGGTAGTGTGCATCGTGATATTTTTCTGACTTTGACACTACAGAGATATTTCATTAAGCTGGAACACAAAAACATATTTTCAACACAAATCCTGTGTATAATCAGAATACAGTGACATTGTCTACCCTGACACAGAGAGTCACATATTTGATTCCTGGACTTATATTTCTTTAAGGAGGTACCTAACCCCTTATGCAACAAGTTCAGTTTAAACCTCAGGACCCCAATGCAATACTATGATACTCTAGGATCCATGAGCTCCAGCGTTATGCTAATTGTCAGTGAAGATCGGAACTGTGTGTAGGGATAGTGAGGAAAAATAGAGATTGTGTTTTTCTGAGCCTCAGTGACTTAAATCAGTTTTTTTGCAAATTAGTATTTTTCTTGATCATATTCTTCTTCGTTTTCTTCTTGAACATTGCACTAATTAATACTTGCATAACTGTAATAAATTAATCATAAATCAGAATCTTTATCAACCACTGTTTGAGTTAGGCCTAAACCACATTGAGTCATCCAGTGTATTGTGAGCTGTCGATTGAATTAGTCTTTATTGATTGCCACATAGTGATTCTATTCTTCATGAATGTAATTTTCTTGACATTCACAAAATAACTTTCTACCCAGCATTTCTTGCAGTAAAATAAAGAGTATTCTCCATGGGCAGAGCCGGCCTTAGGCATAGGCAAACTAGGCAATTGCCTAGGGCATTTGGTATGCCTAGGGGCACAAGCAGCTTCTGCTGATTAAAATGATATGTGGCATGCCTATATTATGTGTGCAGCATTTCGTATACAGATACAGCCACAGTCTCACACAGTATAAAGGCATGCTGCATATCATTTTAATCAGCAGAAGCTGCTTGTGCATCCTAGCCACATAGCAATGCAAATAAGATGCATTTTCATCAAAAATAGGCACCCGACGTTAGCAGAGCTACCAGTTGACTCACGCCAGGAACTATATATATATATATATATATATATATATATATCGCTCCCAGCTCCGGCACTCCCCAGGTGAATCAGGTATACTTTGCCGGGTGCCCTCCAACACCTAGTCCAGCAGGCTAAGTGTATTCACGTATATCACTCCAATGGCGGCACTCCGGACTGGTACAGATTACTCAGAGCCAATAATGTATAGCAACGTTTCAGCGCTCTGCGGCGCTTTTATCAAGCCATGGCTTGATAAAAGCGCCGCAGAGCGCTGAAACGTTGCTATACATTATTGGCTCTGAGTAATCTGTACCAGTCCGGAGTGCCGCCATTGGAGTGATATATATATATATATATATATATATACGAAGGAAGTCCTGTACTCGCATCAAATCTTCCAGGGTGGGTGCTATCCCAACAGAACGAAGTCCGCTGAATATATAGGTGTCCACGAAGGTGGCGGGCGCACTCTCACAAATATATACAAATTCTTTAGTAATATCAACTGTTCTTTATTGTAGCCTCATAAATCGACGTTTCAATCCTTCCACAGGATCTTTTTCAAGAAAGGCAATACGATATCATTTATTTCGTGATGCACAATCATTAAATAATGCCTAAAAAGAATACAAAAATGAGAAAAGACTCAGCCTCCCAGGCCCCTTGATAATGGCAGAAAGTCTATATAAACAGGGCTTCAGTTACCCCATTCACATAGTGACTATAGTATAAAATCAATATAATTATTATAATGTTTAATGAACACCTTCAACCAAAGTGCAACTTTTCACCAAAGTGTTCGGAGAAACCACCTAAGTCCCTTTGGCAAAAATTATACTCATCCACCAAAACGTGCCTAATTGGACCATTTAACCCACACGTGGGAAAGATGTTATAAAGACTCTCAAGGAAACCAGAGATCACTTACACGAAGGCTTAAAAACAGAGGGACAGTATCCGGGTCCGGAGGACTGCCAGCAACGTGTGTGGTCCTATAGCAACTGCATGCATAATATGAGACTGTTAGACGACTGAAAAACTCCACAATTTCAAAAAGACACTAGCATGGTAAACTGGCTATTACCTATAGCGATCACAATCTAGGTTTAATGTATCCTGGGTTCATAGGTGTTCGATACGGCTGATCGGCCCAACCAGGGGCGGATCCAGAACAAAATGACAGGGGGGGCACCACAATAGGGGAAGGAAGGGGGGGTTCGGCAAATGTGCTCCTGTGAAAGGGGTGTGGCTTTGTAACAAGGGGTTTGGCCTCACAGAGAATGCCATACCCACGCTCTCGTTTTCATCACGCTGGGGGCATGGAGTACAAGGGCAGTGGGTGACAGGATGAGAGTGCGGGGACAGGGCAGGTGTGCGGGGACAGACCTGGTAGGGGACAAGGCGAGTGTGCGGGGACAGGGCAGGTGTGCGGGGACAGGCCTGGTAGGGGACAGGGCACCCTGTTACTGTATGGTATGGCCACAAAACAAATACCTATGGCGCGATTGAATAATAATATATAGAATGTACTAATAATATTGGCTCAATTGCAGCAGTCCCAAAAGACCTATCTGCACTAGTCTCAATAAATATCTTAGGAGTATATTGAGAAAGGCTGCGCTATAGGGCCAATAGTATATATAGAAAAATATATATAATTGCCGGTGGATCAAATTAAACACATTTATTTTTCACATGTATATCAATGCATACTGATACATAAATATAAAAAGGAAACAAACACACCAGTGCTGGATACAATTATCAATGGATAAAAAGTTGCAATAAAAACTGGGTATAAAGTGTCAGCTACAATTGGGTGGAAGCATGTAGTATTCCTTTCAAATACCAATAGCTGGAAAACAATGAACGTAACATTTGATGTTGTAGAAAAGCCGCTCAAATCCGTATCACCGCTATAAAGTCAATGGTGAACTGTGTAATTCACTGAAGATTAAACTGAAGATTTTTAACACAGAGCCACACTATAATGGAGGTTGCTGCTAAGAGCTGTAAAATCAGTTGTGGACTGTGTAATTTACTGATGGTTTTAACACAACGCCACACTATACGATGAGGTTGCTGCTGGGAGCCGTTACTCACTGTATCCCTGCTGTCAGGGACCCTTTTGATGGATGTGAGAAATCAGTGACCCGAGCGTCCTCGGGAGAAGTACCTGTGAACGGCAGCCGTGAATAATAGCAGCAGATGGCTCCGGACAATTTACGGCCGCACGGGGAGCACTGATTAATTTACAGCTGATCGTAAATGTCCAGTTATCCAGCTGATAGAGTCCTATACTGTATGGTATGGCTCTGGGCAATCATAGCTGCACGTGGGAAGTGCAGCTATGATTGTAGCTAAAATGAAAGTAAAAAAAAAATCTTCCTTCTAAATGACAGGGGGGGCACGTGCCTGGGTGCCCCCCCCCCTGGATCCGCCACTGGGCCCAACCTAATGAAACAATACTTACTATTTAAAGTGTGCAAATCTCACAACTCGACATAAATTATGCAAAAAACAGTGCTTACCATGTGCTAGAGCCTGCCATGTGATCCCAGGAAGCATGCTGTAGACAGCCTTGCCCCGGATGTATATATACGCCCCCGGACCGGAAGTGCGTCCACAAAGGCAAAAAAACTCCTCAGTCAGCTATATGATTAAAATGTACATTAGCTGCATACACTAACCACAGGTTAGTGATTCACAGGGCGGACGCTGCACTCTACCCGTCGCTCAAGCCCTAATAGTTTCATATTCGGCCGCGTCTTGCGTTCCACTAACCGGAAGTGGAACGCGATGCGTTCCAAACCCCGGAAGTGGATGCGGTTAGTCTCTCACAGCTGGGCTGTAACAGCGCGTACTCACTGGTGGAATCAACTCAGAGTCGCGTTTATGTTCAGGCTCATCATATCCCCGCACAGCCTTCTACCAGCACCGCTTACTCGTCTCAATGGGGCATTTAGAAAAAAACTCGTATATATATGTAACAACACTGTGGTTCTCCATTACAATAATAAGTCGGGTTGACAACATGATCAACCCGGATAGCCTATAAGAAACTTCATGGCTCAAGAAGTGTATTCTGATGTAATGCAATCATGACCTAAGATATAATTAGAAATCTTTAAATGGTTGTAATTATTTAAATTCATGCCATCAGGGACCTGGGAGGGTGGGCTAACAGACACAATCAAAATACATAAAGACAATACACACATAACAGAAATAACTACAGGAACACCCCATAGGGGTTATTTTCATTTAGTCCTCTTGGGGACACCGTGTCCAAGTGGCTGATCCAAAAGCACTCCCTTTGTTTCAGCCTCTTGGTCCGGTCTCCACCAGTAACACTCGGGGGCACCCAATCAATGATTTTACACTTGAGACTGGCGACCTGGTGACGGGCTTCAATGAAATGACGAGCCACCGGCTTATCTGATTTACCGCTATTCAATGCCACATGTATAGATGAGCGGTGATTCGCCATTCGGTCCCTAAAATTGCGGGTAATTAACCCAACGTAAAACAATCTGCATGGGCATTTGAGAATGTAGATGACGAAATCTAATCTGCAGTGTAAATGATATTTAAGTTTAATGGTAGAACCGGTGTGGGGATGGGAAAATGTTGGCCCCACCATCATCGAACGACACGTAGTGCAGCTCCCACAGGAGAAACAGCCCGGTTTTTGCTGCAGCAACTGGGTAGTGGACATAGGTGCATTAGGATATAATACAGGTCTCATGAGCATTTGCTTTAGGTTCGGACCTCTGCGGTACGCCAACATAGGGGGGTTCATGCGTGTGAATGGTAATGCTGGATCAGTACTAACAATTGGCCAGTGTTTCTTAAGTACCTTGTTGAGGTGCCCTGAGTGGTTATCATAACGTGTCGCAAAGACTAGACAATTGTCTAGTCTATCCTTATTCTTAGGCTTTATCCCTGCAAAGATATCACGGGCTCTGGATAAACAATGGGAAAGTGTCTTGTGTGTGTACCCGCGTTCCAAAAAACGCGCTTTAACCTCTTTGAGTTGAATTTCAATGTTGGTTCTGTCTGAATTAATTCTTAGTACTCTTAAAAATTGAGACACTGGCAAATTCTCCTTTAATGCAGGGGGATGATGACTGGTAGCATGAAGAGTCAGATTTCTGTCCGTAGGTTTTCTATAGACAGAGGTAACGAAAGTATCCCCAACCTTGCTAATGTGTACATCTAAAAAATTAATTTCAGAACCGGAAATACTAGAAGTAAACTTTATGGGACTATCCAACTGATTAAGATTATTAACCATGGTGTGGAACGATGACTCAGTGCCGAGCCAAAGTAAAAAAACATCATCGATGAATCGACGATAAAATAAGATTTGATGACCATATTGTGGGAAGATCTGAGTTGTTTCGTAGTTCGTCATATATAAGTTGGCATACGATGGGGCCAAATTGGACCCCATCGCCGTGCCCGCTAGTTGTATAAAGTACATGTCTTTATACAAAAAATGATTAGAACGTAGAACCAATTCGGTAAGTTCAATAATACATTCTGTTGGTACTGTGCATGTGAGGTGAGACGTCAACGCAGCTCGCACTGTTTCCAGTCCACCGTCATGTGGAATGACTGTATACAATGAATTCACATCCATTGTGGCCAAAAGGCACGATGTGTGCTTGTAATCAACATTTTTCAATTGTTGAAGGAAGTCACCTGTGTCTTTTATATAGCTCATGCTTTCGACCACAATTGGCTGGAGGATACTATCCACAAATTTGGCCAACGGTTGTAGCAAAGAGCCTTCCGCTGCTATGATGGGTCGTCCAGGGGGTTGTACCAGAGTTTTATGAACCTTCGGTAAAGTATATAAGATCGGACACCGAGGATGCTCAACTGATAAGTAGGAGAATAGTTCATCGTCAAACCAACCATTATTTCTCCCTCTTCTAAGACACTCGTCTATGGTACGTTTAATACCCGGTACAGGATTTGAATCGACTTGTTTATAGGTCTCCCGGTCGGCTAGCTGGCGCATGATCTCTCGATCATAATCCTGCCAGTCTTGGACAACCACCGCCCCGCCCTTATCAGCAGGGCGTATAACAATGCTGGAATCTGCTCTCAACTTAGTCAGGGATTTCCTTTCAGATTGAGATAAATTATCAAATTGTCTAGGTGGAGAGAAATTACTGGTGTCCCTCTGGACTACCCTCAAGAATGTTTTAAGACTGGCATTCTGTGTAGGTGGGTCAAATGTTGAACTTTTTTTAAAGGGGGATGGTGTATTTTTACTCATTTTATCAGAAAAAAACTCTTTTAATCGTAGTTGCCGACCAAATTTGAATTGGTCAATGCTGCTCTCAAAGCGGTTATGATGGCACGTGGGAACAAAAGACAAGCCGTGAGCTAAAAGTGACAAGTCAGCTTCATCAAGTTGAATACTAGATAAATTGAAGACGACATTCACGTCTTTTTTGGTCTCCCTCTTCTTCGAGTACCAGCTTCGTCTGGGATGTGGTCTACACTGCCTTTTTTGTTTCCTGCCGTTATTGTGGATTCGGGGCCCTGGTCCAAAAAACGTCTCTGTTGAGTGCCCTCATTGGGATCAGTGTCAGATGTTGAAATAGAAGAAGCGAGCTCCCGTGTATACCTGGGGGCTCATCTTCTCCTAGGAAACCTACCCATCTGGTTAATGGGATTTTGGGTATTGCCTAAAAGCCATCTATACACCAAATGGTTTTTGTAATCACTGGTGACAACGGCCAATTTTTTACGTTTAAAAGAAATAAGCTCTCGGTGATAAGTATCGATCTGTGTTTGTAGCTTGTCAATCCATTTTTGAGATTTATCCTCTGTCAGCAGTGGTATTGCTGTAATATTGGCAGCTTCAATCTCAATCTTAATGTTCTTTAACTCGAACCCGACCTCCTCTATGACTAAAGCCATGAGGTCGAAGGAACATTTATTGAGGATTCCGCACCACCGACTACAGAATTTAGGATTGCTCCTGCCTAATGTAGGTGTGTTGGTGATGCGGAATCCTCTGGGAATCTGCCGTCGTCGATGATACTCTGAAAGAAATTGGCCGTGAAGCTTTAGGTCAACTTCTTTTTGGCGTTGTTTAATAAGCTTATAGAAAACATCGACCGGTGTATCTGCAGGCAGAGACTCAAAATCTATCTTTTCAAAGAGTAGTTTTTCAACCTCTTCATCAGTAAATGAGATGGTTCCCTGTTCTGCCATGGACAATAACCCATCGTCCAGTAGATATGCTCCCTCTTGCGTCATACTGAGGGGATTCAATCAATTCTTAGATATTACTATAAATTTACAAGCTCGACCGTTTCACCGTCTCAACTGAAGAAGCTGAGATGTAACATACAATATAAACAACAAAACTTAGCCCATATATAGTCAATTCTCACATGTATACAAATTAGCACAGATGGGTATCAGGAAACCAGAGAACAATCCCCAGCAATATGATATACGAAGGAAGTCCTGTACTCGCATCAAATCTTCCAGGGTGGGTGCTATACCAACAGAACGAAGTCCGCTGAATATATAGGTGTCCACGAAGGTGGCGGGCGCACTCTCAGCAGATTCCCAGAGGATTCCGCATCACCAACACACCTACATTAGGCAGGAGCAATCCTAAATTCTGTAGTCGGTGGTGCGGAATCCTCAATAAATGTTCCTTCGACCTCATGGCTTTAGTCATAGAGGAGGTCGGGTTCGAGTTAAAGAACATTAAGATTTAGATTGAAGCTGCCAATATTACAGCAATACCACTGCTGACAGAGGATAAATCTCAAAAAGGGATTGACAAGCTACAAACACAGATCGATACTTATCACCGAGAGCTTATTTCTTTTAAACGTAAAAAATTGGCCGTTGTCACCAGTGATTACAAAAACCATTTGGTGTATAGATGGCTTTTAGGCAATACCCAAAATCCCATTAACCAGATGGGTAGGTTTCCTAGGAGAAGACGAGCCCCCAGGTATACACGGGAGCTCGCTTCTTCTATTTCAACATCTGACACTGATCCCAATGAGGGCACTCAACAGAGACGTTTTTTGGACCAGGGCCCCGAATCCACAATAACGGCAGGAAACAAAAAAGGCAGTGTAGACCACATCCCAGACGAAGCTGGTACTCGAAGAAGAGGGAGACCAAAAAAGACGTGAATGTCGTCTTCAATTTATCTAGTATTCAACTTGATGAAGCTGACTTGTCACTTTTAGCTCACGGCTTGTCTTTTGTTCCCACGTGCCATCATAACCGCTTTGAGAGCAGCATTGACCAATTCAAATTTGGTCGGCAACTACGATTAAAAGAGTTTTTTTCTGATAAAATGAGTAAAAATACACCATCCCCCTTTAAAAAAAGTTCAACATTTGACCCACCTACACAGAATGCCAGTCTTAAAACATTCTTGAGGGTAGTCCAGAGGGACACCAGTAATTTCTCTCCACCTAGACAATTTGATAATTTATCTCAATCTGAAAGGAAATCCCTGACTAAGTTGAGAGCAGATTCCAGCATTGTTATACGCCCTGCTGATAAGGGCGGGGCGGTGGTTGTCCAAGACTGGCAGGATTATGATCGAGAGATCATGCGCCAGCTAGCCGACCGGGAGACCTATAAACAAGTCGATTCAAATCCTGTACCGGGTATTAAACGTACCATAGACGAGTGTCTTAGAAGAGGGAGAAATAATGGTTGGTTTGACGATGAACTATTCTCCTACTTATCAGTTGAGCATCCTCGGTGTCCGATCTTATATACTTTACCGAAGGTTCATAAAACTCTGGTACAACCCCCTGGACGACCCATCATAGCGGCGGAAGGCTCTTTGCTACAACCGTTGGCCAAATTTGTGGATAGTATCCTCCAGCCAATTGTGGTCGAAAGCATGAGCTATATAAAAGACACAGGTGACTTCCTTCAACAATTGAAAAATGCTGATTGCAAGCACACATCGTGCCTTTTGGCCACAATGGATGTGAATTCATTGTATACAGTCATTCCACATGACGGTGGACTGGAAACAGTGCGAGCTGCGTTGACGTCTCACCTCACATGCACAGTACCAACAGAATGTATTATTGAACTTACCGAATTGGTTCTACGTTCTAATCATTTTTTGTATAAAGACATGTACTTTATACAACTAGCGGGCACGGCGATGGGGTCCAATTTGGCCCCATCGTATGCCAACTTATATATGACGAACTACGAAACAACTCAGATCTTCCCACAATATGGTCATCAAATCTTATTTTATCGTCGATTCATCGATGATGTTTTTTTACTTTGGCTCGGCACTGAGTCATCGTTCCACACCATGGTTAATAATCTTAATCAGTTGGATAGTCCCATAAAGTTTACTTCTAGTATTTCCGGTTCTGAAATTAATTTTTTAGATTGTACACATTAGCAAGGTTGGGGATACTTTCGTTACCTCTGTCTATAGAAAACCTACGGACAGAAATCTGACTCTTCATGCTACCAGTCATCATCCCCCTGCATTAAAGGAGAATTTGCCAGTGTCTCAATTTTTAAGAGTACTAAGAATTAATTCAGACAGAACCAACATTGAAATTCAACTCAAAGAGGTTAAAGCGCGTTTTTTGGAACGCGGGTACACACACAAGACACTTTCCCATTGTTTATCCAGAGCCCGTGATATCTTTGCAGGGATAAAGCCTAAGAATAAGGATAGACTAGACAATTGTCTAGTCTTTGCGACACGTTATGATAACCACTCAGGGCACCTCAACAAGGTACTTAAGAAACACTGGCCAATTGTTAGTACTGATCCAGCATTACCATTCACACGCATGAACCCCCCTATGTTGGCGTACCGCAGAGGTCCGAACCTAAAGCAAATGCTCATGAGACCTGTATTATATCCTAATGCACCTATGTCCACTACCCAGTTGCTGCAGCAAAAACCGGGCTGTTTCTCCTGTGGGAGCTGCACTACGTGTCGTTTGATGATGGTGGGGCCAACATTTTCCCATCCCCACACCGGTTCTACCATTCAACTTAAATATCATTTACACTGCAGATTAGATTTCGTCATCTACATTCTCAAATCCCCATGCGGATTGTTTTACGTTGGGTTAACTACCCGCAATTTTAGGGACCGAATGGCGAATCACCGCTCATCTATACATGTGGCATTGAATAGCGGTAAATCAGATAAGCCGGTGGCTCGTCATTTCATTGAAGCCCGTCACCAGGTTGCCAGTCTCAAGTGTAAAATCATTGATTGGGTGCCCCCGAGTGTTACTGGTAGAGACCGGACCAAGAGGCTGAAACAAAGGGAGTGCTTTTGGATCAGCCACTTGGACACGGTGTCCCCAAGAGGACTAAATGAAAATAACCCCTATGGGGTGTTCCTGTAGTTATTTCTGTTATGTGTGTATTGTCTTTATGTATTTTGATTGTGTCTGTTAGCCCACCCTCCCAGGTCCCTGATGGCATGAATTTAAATAATTACAACCATTTAAAGATTTCTAATTATATCTTAGGTCATGATTGCATTACATCAGAATACACTTCTTGAGCCATGAAGTTTCTTATAGGCTATCCGGGTTGATCATGTTGTCAACCCGACTTATTATTGTAATGGAGAACCACAGTGTTGTTACATATATATACGAGTTTTTTTCTAAATGCTCCATTGAGACGAGTAAGCGGTGCTGGTAGAAGGCTGTGCGGGATATGATGAGCCTGAACATAAACGCGACTCTGAGTTGATTCCACCAGTGAGTACGCGCTGTTACAGCCCAGCTGTGAGAGACTAACCGCATCCACTTCCGGGGTTTGGAACGCATCGCGTTCCACTTCCGGTTAGTGGAACGCAAGACGCGGCCGAATATGAAACTATTAGGGCTTGAGCGACGGGTAGAGTGCAGCGTCCGCCCTGTGAATCACTAACCTGTGGTTAGTGTATGCAGCTAATGTACATTTTAATCATATAGCTGACTGAGGAGTTTTTTTGCCTTTGTGGACGCACTTCCGGTCCGGGGGCGTATATATACATCCGGGGCAAGGCTGTCTACAGCATGCTTCCTGGGATCACATGGCAGGCTCTAGCACATGGTAAGCACTGTTTTTTGCATAATTTATGTCGAGTTGTGAGATTTGCACACTTTAAATAGTAAGTATTGTTTCATTAGGTTGGGCCGATCAGCCGTATCGAACACCTATGAACCCAGGATACATTAAACCTAGATTGTGATCGCTATAGGTAATAGCCAGTTTACCATGCTAGTGTCTTTTTGAAATTGTGGAGTTTTTCAGTCGTCTAACAGTCTCATATTATGCATGCAGTTGCTATAGGACCACACACGTTGCTGGCAGTCCTCCGGACCCGGATACTGTCCCTCTGTTTTTAAGCCTTCGTGTAAGTGATCTCTGGTTTCCTTGAGAGTCTTTATAACATCTTTCCCACGTGTGGGTTAAATGGTCCAATTAGGCACGTTTTGGTGGATGAGTATAATTTTTGCAAAAGGGACTGAGGTGGTTTCTCCGAACACTTTGGTGAAAAGTTGCACTTTGGTTGAAGGTGTTCATTAAACATTATAATAATTATATTGATTTTATACTATAGTCACTATGTGAATGGGGTAACTGAAGCCCTGTTTATATAGACTTTCTGCCATTATCAAGGGGCCTGGGAGGCTGAGTCTTTTCTCATTTTTGTATTCTTTTTAGGCATTATTTAATGATTGTGCATCACGAAATAAATGATATCGTATTGCCTTTCTTGAAAAAGATCCTGTGGAAGGATCGAAACGTCGATTTATGAGGCTACAATAAAGAACAGTTGATATTACTAAAGAATTTGTATATATTTGTGAGAGTGCGCCCGCCACCTTCGTGGACACATATATATATATATATATATATATATATATTTATTCTATAAGGGCATTAATAATGTGTAACATATGTGTAAGGGGCACTATGTGTGTCATTATGTGTATACGGGTACTAATAATGTGCGGCATATGTGTAAGGAACATTATGTGTGTCATTATGTGTATAAGGGCATTAACAATGTGCGGCATATGTGTAAGGGAAATGATGTGTATAAGGGTATTAATAAGGGTGGCATAATGTGTAAGGTGCACTATGTTTATAAGGACATTAATAATGTGTGTAATATGTGTAAGGGGCATTACTGTGTGGTATTATGTGTATAAATGCATTACCGATGTGTGGCATTATGTGTATAAAGTGCTCTACAGTGGCGTAACGTAAAGAAAAGGCACTACTGTGTGGTCTAATGTGAATAAAGAGCAATATGGTGTGGTGTAATGTGAATAAGTAGCAATATGGTGTAATGTAATGAGAATAAAAAGCAATATGGTGTGGTGTAATGTGAATAAGGAGCAATTCAGCATGATGTTATGTTAATGAAGGGCACTACTGTGAGAAGTAACGTATATAAGGTAAATTGGTACTACTGTGTGATGTAATGTGAATAAGGGACACTATCGCATGATAAATTGTGAATAAAGTTGCACTACTGTGAGGCATAATTTGAATTGGGGGTACTATTGTGTGGCCATGCCCCTTGCCAGCAAAAACACATACCTTTTTGGGCTGTGCGCCGAATGTGCATACTGTTCTTATTTAAATTACAGAGAGTAGGAAAACAAAAAAAGGACTGCTATGGGTGGGGGGTGATAGTGCTGGGAAAGGGGTGCAGGGTCGGAGGCGGAACTAGCGGTGGTGCTAGGGGGCACCAGACAAATTCTTGCCTAGGGCATCATATTGGTTAGGGACGGCTCTGAGCAAATCTCAAACCATGCCCTCTCACACATCCTAACAGACCGCATTTTTTTTTTTTCAATTTGACCTCCTGACCTCTGGTCATCATTGCTGTGTGACCATATCATGCAGTCCATTAGGAATCTGGCAGGACCGTTATGCAATAAGTAGCACCTATCCTTCTGTATCAGTGCCTATTTCCTTATAGATTGTAAGCTTGCGAGCAGAGCCTTCCTACCTCTATGTCTTTCTGTTATTACCCAGTTTTGTGTTTTCACTGTTGTTCCATTTGTAAAGCACAATGGAATATGCTGCCCTATATAAGAAACAGTTAATAAATAAATAAATTTAAAAAAAATAATAAATAATGAATTCACTTTCTCCAATAATTTTCAAAATCCTTTCAGTGGACACTATTAAACAAAGTTACACCCATGAACTTTTCTTTTCAATGAACCTCAATCTTCTTCCAGTAACAGACATGGTTCACATAGGGGGTCATTCCAAGTTGATCGCTCACTGCCATTTTTTGCAGCGCAGCGCTCAGGTCTCTACTGCGCATGCGTATGCACCGCAATGCGCATGCACGTCGTACGGGTACACAGCGGATCTTTGCTGAGTTATGGATTTAACGAAAAATCCATTCGCACGGGCGATCGCAAGGAGATTGTGGGTGGCAACTGACCGTTTTCTGGGAGTGTTTGGAAAAACACAGGTGTGTCCATGCGTTTGCAGGGCGGGTGTCTGGCATCAAATCCGGCACCAAAAAGACTGAAGTGATCGCAAGGGCTGAGTAAGTCCAGACCTACTCAGAAACTGCACAAAATGTTTTTGCACAGCTCGGCTGCACAGGCATTCGCACAGTTGCAAAGCGAAAATATACTCCCCCCGTGGGCGGCGACTATACATTTGCACGGCTGCTAAAAGTAGCTAGCGAGTGATCAACTCGGAATGAGGGCCATAATCAGATACTGCTTCACTCTTCACCCTTGCCTTCATTTTTGTAAGCATACATATCAGAGCAGGGTGGAACTTCACTGCAACAGTGCAGGTGCGGCTTACAGAAGTACTGTAGAGCTGTTGAGAAAGGCCAGAGAGGGCAGGAGGGAGTGTGTAAGGAGATGAGGATGGCAATATACTGTACAGTACTGTAGGGAGCAGTGGAGTCTTCAGGAGTACAGGAGGTGTAACAAAGAGAGTAATCTACAGTATGATTCCCAGTACTTACACAGGCAACCGGAGGGCTGCTGGGGCTGCAGGTGCCTGGCTGGTCCTCCTCCTCCATAAGGTGGGCCGGTGGCTGTACTGTGGGGAAAAAGATAAAATTAAGTTAAGTGTAACTCCCAAAAGTTGAATAAAGCCACACATTGACTCCAACTGGATTAAAAAAAAAAAAAAATATCACAAAATAGTCCCTAGGCACCAGTGGTGGATTAGACTTAACTTTTAGGGGGGCGGGGGGGGGGGGTTAAGAATTATGACTCCTCCCCCTAAGCATAGCCCCTCCCACTTAGTAATGCCCTTCCCGTTCGCTTCTAAATTTCCTTTTGTTGCCATTACTAATAAAATGTTGCCAGTTAGTGGAGAGAACCCTGCGCACTGGTGATACAGACTGGCGAATCGCCATTCCTTCCATCAGGGGTGGTAGAGGCTAAGACAGTAGGGCAATTTAAACATGCATGGGATAGACATAAGGATCTCCTTACAAAGAAATAAGGATCAGATAAGGTTAGAGATAAAAAAATAATGTAAAAAAAAAAAAAAAAAAGGGGCAGACTAGATGGGCCAAGTGGTTCTTATCTGCTGACAAATTCTGTTTCTACAGCACACAGAATGAGCCGAAATTCACATTATAGCACACTGTATGAGCTGAAATTCACATTGTAGACACAGTATGATCCAAAATTCACATTATAGCACACTGAATGAGCCGAAATTCACATTATAGCATGCAGAATGAGCCAAAATTCACGTTATAGCACACTGAATGAGCCGAAATGCACATTATAGCACGCAGAATGAGCCGAAATGCACATCATAGCACACTGAATGAGCCGAAATGCACATCATAGCACGCAGAATGAGCCGAAATGCACATCATAGCACGCAGAATGAGCCGAAATGCACATTATAGCACACTGAATGAGCCAAAATTCACGTTATAGCACGCAGAATGAGCCAAAATTCACGTTATAGCACACTGAATGAGCCGAAATTCACATTATAGCACGCAGAATGAGCCAAAATTCACATTATAGCACAATGTATGAGCCGAAATTCACATTACAGTACACTGAATGAGCCAAAATAATGCAGGGACACATACACTTTAGTTAGGAGAAGAGGGGGGAGACATGGAACACAGGCACTTTAGCTAGGAGCGGAGGGGGGAGACATGGAACACAGAGGGGGCACACACACACACTTACTTAAAGTTTGGAGGGTAGGAGACATGGCTGGCAGACAGTGACACCTGCTGCAGCCAGCAGCATGAGGAGTCGGATGGAGGCCGGGTGCCGCCGCGACATTGGGAACGAGGTGGAGAGCGGGCAGCACGGCGGGGGACGGGGAGAGAGAGAGAGCGTCCTGACGCGCGTACAGGAAGGAGGGGGCGTGCTCAGAACAGAGGCCGCTCAGCCGCTGTATGCGCGTGAGGACGCTCTCTCTCCCCTTCCCCCGCCGCGCTGCACCGCTCTCCACCTCGTTCCCCAGAGGCGGCCATAGGCATAGGCAAACTAGGCAATTGCCTAGGGCATTTGATATGCCTAGGGGCATCAGCAGCTTCTGCTGATTAAAATGATATGCAGCATGCCTATATTCTGTGTGTAGCATTTCATATGCAGATACAGCCACAGTCTCACACAGTATATATGCATGCTGCATATCATTTTAATCAGCAGAAGCTGCTTGTGCATCCTAGCGACATATCAATGCAAATAAGATGCATTTTAATTAAAAAAAGGTGCCCGACGTTAGCATTGAGGCAAGATTTATGAGGACACATCTGTATCCAAGCAGAGGCAGAGGTCACAGCGTTAGTGGCAGTGTGAGTACTGTGTGCATGTGAGTGGGTTGGTTGTGCAGTAGTGTTCGGAATATGTGTAAGGAGCATTATGTGTGTCATGTAAAACTGCATTAATAATGTGCAACATATGTGTAAGGGGCACTGTGTGTGTCATTATGTGTAAAAGGGCATTAATAATGTGCGGCATATGTGTAACAGGGTACTACTGTATGTGTGTCATTATGTGTATGGGGCACTAATAATGTGCAGCAAATGTGTAGGGGGCACTATGTGTGTCATGTGTATAAGGGCATTAATGTGTGGCATGTGTATGGGACATTATGTGTAAAAGGGCATTAATAAAGGTTGTCATAACGTGTAAGATGCATTATGTTTATAAGGACATTAATGATGTGTCTCATATGTGTAAGGGGCATTACTGTGTGGAATTATGTGTATAAATGCATTACTAATATGTGGCATTATGTGTATAAGGTGCTCTATTATGTGGCGTTGCGTATAGAAAGATCATTACTGTGTCATCTAATGTGAATAAAGAGCAATAGGGTGTGGTGTAATGTAAATAAGGAGCAATTCAGTGTGATGTAATGTGAATAAGGAGCTCTACTGTGAGGAGTAACGTTTATAAGGTAAAGTGATACTACTGTGGGATGTAATGTGAATTATCCACACTATCACATGATCAAATTTGAATACAGTTGCAGTACTGTGTGGCGTAATTTGAATTGGGGGTACTATTGTGTGGCCATGCCCCTTGCCAGCAAAAATACACCCCTTTTTGGGCTGTGCGCCAAATGTGCGAACTGTTCCTATTTAAAATATAGGGGGTACAAACACCAAAATAAGGACTGTCACTGTTATGGGTGAGGGGTGATGGTCCTGGGAAAGAGGTGCAAGGTCAGAGGCGGAACCAGTGGTGGTGCTAGGGGGCACCAGCCAAAATCTTGCCTAGGGCATCATATTGGTTAGGGCCGGCTCTGTCCATGGGGATTGCTTTTAAATGACCTTCCTGTTTACATATCAATCTGTCCTATTGCTCTGAACCACTCAAAATGAACAAGGTATGGGGAATATGTCTTAGGGAAAGGGCCAATCACAAAGCCATTGAACACCTATGAAACCTATCTCTAAACACATAGACAACCGCCAACCCCAGGGTGTTACAATTACTGTGCTTAGCTTGCTTTTTCCATGAGATAGCCTGATACGAATCACAAGCCAGCTCCTGCCCAAATATGTTCCTCTTTCTTCACTTGTTAGCCCATGCACATCCTTGCAAAAAAAGAATGCAAATGAATACACAGGGCCTTAACTAGTGGTGTGCGAATAACGCTGTTGCACAGTGCACAGGACGCTGGGGGAGGACCCGCATGCAGCCCCCGTTGCGGGCCCCGTCTTCTCCATCGGCAAGTAGACTCTGGCATAATGTGGAGTAATTTCTGCATTATTTGGTTCACTTCTGCATTATTTGATGCCAGAGTCTACTGCGCATGTGCAGGTCTCCGGGAACATGGTGCCTGCGCCTTGTTTCCTGGGACATGTCCAGTATACAAATCACGAAGCCTTGACAAAGGTTCCATAATGGGACCGAAATGTTGGCTACTTCTATGTGCGTGCAAATAAACTTCAATGTGTAGATAGATAGATAGATGGATAGATAGATAGATAGATAGATAGATAGATAGATAGATAGATAGATAGATAGATAGATAGATAGATATAGGCTCAGTGTCCATGTATACAGACCAGGAGGCACTCCATCGGACTTAAACAAGTGAAGACAAATTTATTGTTCAGAAGCCAACGTTTCAAGGCCCTCTGGCCTTTTCATCAGGGCATGACAAAGTGACAGTGTATAAAACATAAATCAAACATACCTTATATAGGGACATACTCCCTGATGGTGACAGTGTTCTCCCGCCGCCGTGCAGTGGTCACAGACGTATTACGTCATGAAAGTGCGTCTGCTAGTGACGCGGCGTGCAGTGAAGGCCGCTGGGGAATGGATCTGGATGATTTTTTTTAAAAACATAAAAACAGCTAAAATCACAGAATTTGGGGGTAATTTTGATCCTACTGTATTATTAACCTCAATAACAATCATTTCCACTCATTTCCAGTCTATTCTGAACACCTCACACCTCACAATATTGTTTTTAGGCCAAAAGGTTGCACTGAGGTTGCTGGATGACTAAGCTAAGCGACACAAGTGGACAACACAAACACCTGGCCCATCTAGGAGTGGCACTGCAGTGTCAGACAGGAGGGCAGATTGTATGACTAAGCCAAGCAACACAAACAATTGGCCCATCTAGGCGTGGCACTGCAGTGACAGACAGGAGGTCAGATTTTTTAAAAAGGCCCCTAACAGCACATGATGCAAAGAAGAAAAAAGGTGCACCGAGGTTGCTGTATGACTAAGCTAAGCGACACAACCACCAGGCCCACCTAGTAGTGTCACGCAGTGGCCGAATGTCGAGAGTGGGCCGCAATTGTTCGGTCCACTGACAGCATCTCCAGCACGCTCCAGTCATTTTTAAAAAAAAATCTGCAATTGGTGGATTTATACGGCAGTACCCCAGGACTAATATAGCAGTACCCCTGGACTCATACGGCAGTGTCACACAGGATGGCACTTTTCAAAAACTAGGCCCCAAACAGCACCTCATGCAAAGATGTCGAAGAGGTGCAATGAGGTAGCTGTATGACTAAGCCAAGTGACACAAACAATTCCAACTGGAATTATACGTCCAAATCACTGGAATCAAACATCCAAATCACTGGAATCAAACATCCAAATCACTGGAATTAATTGGCAAAATCACTGGAATTAATTGGCAAGATCACTGTAATAAATAATTATATGTCCAAATCACTGGAATTAATTAGCAAAATCACTGTAATTATACGTCCAACTCACTGGAATTAATTGGCAAGATCACTGGAATTATACGTCCAAATCACTGGAATTAATTGGTAAGATCACTGTAATTAATAATTATACGTCCAAATCACTGGAATTAAATGGCAAAATCTCGCTATCGCCTGCCTAGTGAAGTGGAATCTAGATGGGATTTGGTACCGGGGACACAATACCTCCATCAATTGTCTAAATCCCACTGCACTAATGGCGGATACCGGGCGCATGTCTAACACCAACATAAGTGTCAAGGCCTCAGTTATGAGGGCTTCCATCATCATGTGAAGCTGAACCACTAGTCATGAACATAGGCCAGGGCCTCAGCCTTTCCTTGCCACTCCGTGTCGTAAATGGCATATTGGCAAGTTTATGTTTCTTCTCAGACCATTTAAATTTCTTTTTTGGGGTCTTTTTACTGAACTTTGGCTTTTTGGATTTTACATGCCCTCTACTATCACATTGGGCATCAGCCTTGGAAGTAGAAGTTGATGGCATTTCATCATCTGTGTCATGGCTAGTGGCAGCAGCTTCAGCACTAGGAGGAAGTGGTTCTTGATCTTTCCCTATTTTATCCTCCAAATGTTTGTTCTCCATTATTCTTCTGGAGTTATATAACACAATATGCAGCACAGGAATGACTGATGGCTGATGGCCAGGACACTACCACTGGTCTGATGCAGCACAACACAGCAACACTGTGAGGGACTTGTTGTTGTTATTAATATAATACTGTAGCAGTAGACATATAGCAGCAGCGTATACCACTGTGACTGCCTGGTCATTGGAATGACTGATGGCCAGGACACTACCATTGGTCTGATGCAGCACAACACAGCAACACTGTAAGGGACTTATTATACAGCAGCAGTGGACATATGGCAGCAGAGGACACCACCACTGTGAATGGTCACTGGACTAACTGATGCACTAGCACTAGCACTGATCTGATGCAGGACAACACAGATAATTATACAGCAGCACTGGGCATATGGCAGCAGATGACACAACCACTGTTGAATGGTCACTGGACTGACTGATGCCCGCTCATCTCTAGTATATATTTACATTGCACTTGGCACTTCACTTTGATCACTGCACGTGGCACTTTGTATGCTTTTGCACATCATTATATATAGTATTGTCATTTACAACAGGGAACCTACAATGAACAACATGGATTCCATGTCGTTTGTTAATTTAGAAATGCCCAAAGGAGAAACATTGAGCTTCACTGAGGCACAAATCTTTGCAATATTATTTGATAACACAGATGATTCCTCGTTGGACCTATCTTCTACTGAGGACATATATAATAAATTACTAAAATTAAGAAAACGAGAAATGGATTTCCAGCTGCACGGGAGCACTATTTCGGACTATTATAGGTCTAAGATGATCCCAAGAGGCTTCAGGGTTAAAAATTGCTCCACCATAGGACGACACAATGCTGAATTTTGTCGACGCTGGATTGCCGTCCTCAATAAGTGCAGCTTGGACCTTATAATTTTGGTCATAGAGGAGGCAGGAAAGGAACTGGCCCATACTCGTTGAAAGATTGATTACTACACTTAGCTACATGACAATGTACTGAAAGTTATGACACACCAACAGTTGTGGAATCGCCTTAACTCACAATGTGATACATACAAAAAGGAATTACTAGCATTTAAGAAACGCAAGCTACAAGTTGTGACCACTGATTATGAAAATAATTCAGTATATAGGTGACTAAGTAGAATGGAACCCAGGTTCACTCCAGTACGTCATACGTCAAAACAACCGTGGAGAAACAGACGGGGTCGCAACCGTAGGGGTGCTGGTTCTTCCAATAGTGATAGCGATTTTCACATGCAAGACTCAGATAATGCCACTCCTTCCACTTCCAAAACTGTCCCTTTCGGGACCATCACAAGGGCAAGGGCCGACATCCCACCCTCAGGCCAACAAGGCGGAGTCAACAACACAAAAGGATCTGCAAGAGGGAACAAAATCAAAACGTAATCATGAATTTATCATCTAGAACATTCACGGAAACCGAGACTCGTGTTCTCAGCAAGGGTTTATATTTATACCGACAAACAGGTTCAATGAATTCAATTGGAAACTGGAGAATTATAGATTTTCACGCAATTTGAGACTCAGGGAACATTTTTACAATAAACCTACAGGACAGATTAAGTCCATTCCATTTCACAGGAATATATCCACTTTTTATCCTTTCTCTACAAATGCTTCCATAAAGACATTCTTACATCTTATGGAATATGATGTTCAAAAACATACAAAAATCAAATCTAAGACATTCTACAACCTCACCCCTATGGAACAAACTGCACTGAAAGAGTTATCCAGATGCACAGACATCATCATTCGCCCCGCAGATAAAGGTGGGGCGATTGTAATCCAAAATATCTCGTATTACATGCAGGAGTTAGACCATCAGTTATCGGATGTCAATACATATACAAGACTACATCAAGATCCCACAGTGCTGTTCAAAAAGAAATTGGAACATATAAAAGAGGTGATTCCGCACCAGTCCCAATACTTGTAAATGATAACAAACCAAACTTCGACAATCAAGGGCAATATCCCCAAACTGAGTCAATGTGGTGGTGCATCCTGAGTCAACAATAGTACTAAGAATATTGAGTGGAGAAGAAGTAAGACTCTTTTATGGGTGCACTCTTAAAGCTAATTAGCGATAAATAGCAATATGATAAGCATATAAAACATAACTTTTAATAGAGAAAATAAAAATATGGTATCCAAAATGACAAACACATAACATAAAATGCTTGGATCTTACGAAAACCACAAATATAGTCAGGAAAGACTCCTGAATTGAGTTGTGAAGACCAAAGCTGCCAATCTCGCAAACTGGTTGCCAAAGTAATGATTGAAATCTGTGCAAGAAAGCTTGTGCCGATGGATCAAGATATAGCCTAAACTGTGCCAAGCAAAGGTTAATGGAGGTGAGTAGATCAAAGAATTGAAGGAAGAAAAGAGCAGTGATTCTGCTGTCAATGTTAGGCAGGGAATCAGGGGCTAGTAAGTGGTTCTACTTTACTCGGTATTCCCTGGTGGTCCCCCAACCAAGTACTGACCAAGCCCAGCACTGTTTAGCTTCCAAGATCAGACGGTATTTGGCGTCTTCAGTGTGGTATGAAAGTAGATAGTACAGATGCATCAAATCCCTGGATTACTGATGAGAGATCACCATCGGGAAATTAAAACGATAGAAAAAAGTGTAAAGTAGGAAAAGATAGACAGGTGGATCTGCTGCCAACATTAGGCAGAGAGGGAGTCAATACAAGGATATATGCCTATATTCCCTCTCCGGATCATTGGTAAGAGTCCACGAATCAGATAAGAGAACTAATTGAGATAAATGAAAGGGTGGTTTAGATCCAAAATTATACCAATACACAACAGATAGAGGAGACACACAGTCACATTATAATTTCTGGCACAAATAGTGATTAAGATATGTACACCGTATAAGCATGTTAAAGCTGATTAACTTACAGGAAGAAAAGCAATACCTTGAGATATATAACCGTTCAGGCCGCTGCGACCGCTAAGCGTGTGTGTGTAAAACCCCAGGGGCAAACGCAGGATTTACTGGGGGGGGGGTTTCCGTAGGGGTATGAGAAAGGGGCATAAGCCTCGAAATGTCGACATTGTAGACACCTGAACAAAACTTTTGAACTGTGTCCCTGTGAGTGCCGTGCCGTTTTGCAGGACTGCATTGTATCTTGCACTTCGGCACCGGGACCAGTTATTACAGTGAGCAAGGAGTGCTGGCAGGTTTAATTTTTATATATATATATATATATATATGTGTACAATAAAGGTGTATAATGAGCGCTTAAAACCTAAACCGTTTACAATAAATACATAAAAATTCGTGCATAACCATTCACGTTAATTCCAAACAGCACTCCCACGTGTAGGGGCTGCAGTATAGACTCTCTTATTGACTCGTATTTCGCTGAGTCACAATTACAAATGTTCAAATAGGAATAAAGTCTCTGCGCCTTCAGTGCTTGGGTATGGAAACTTCCATCTGTGTATAACCAAAATGATATTTATATGCGTACCGGAAGTATGATCAAATTGTGCCTGTAGTGGTATCTTTAATTGGTCATCTCCCCTTGTCTTCTTACTCCATGTGTAAACGCCCTCAGCGGGGTGTTGAACCACAATTTACATAGGCAGAGAGGGAAGATGTGTCAGCAAGAATGCTCTTACTGTTATAAAGTGACTCGTGCCATAATTGTGCCAAAAAAAATGTTTTTTATATATAAAGTGCTCTGTGCCTATAGTGTTTCTATAAACCACTATATTTCTTGTGATTTCTAATATAGATAATCAGAATCACACCCCAGTGGCTAATAAAAAAATAATAAAATAATAAAAGGAAGGTAATGACTCACTCCTTTTAAGAATGCTGCTCCTATGAGGCGATCATTGACCTAGTCTGGTACCTCTATAGAGAAAGTTTTTTTCATGTACAGTAAGGATAACTGTGGAGAGATAACGTGTTACCCTGCAGACTGAGTAACACGATGTGTAATTACACAGATAATAACGTATACTCAGAAGATGTTCTGGTGTCCACTGTCTCCTGTGTTATTATTGCAGCACTTTACCGGTCTCTTGTTTTATTTCTGTTACTTCTATCCAGAGATGAGAGGGACTAGCTGCAGCCGGGTGGTAGGCCTGCTCTTGGTGGAAGGAGCCAGGCTGCAGTGTGGAGGGTATAATCCAGGCTCCTGTCTCCACAATGCGGAAAAGGGAGAGTGAGAGAGAGATCAGAAAACTTTCACAGGAGCAGCTGCAGCAGGAACACAGGGGAGAGGCAGCAGAGGACTCTTAAAGGGCCGGCGCACACAAACACACACAGCCCTGTTTGTGTGCGCCGGCCCTTTAAGAGTCCTCTGCTGCCTCTCCCCTGTGTTCCTGCTGCAGCTGCTCCTGTGAAAGTTTTCTGATCTCTCTCTCACTCTCCCTTTTCCGCATTGTGGAGACAGGAGCCTGGATTATACCCTCCACACTGCAGCCTGGCTCCTTCCACCAAGAGCAGGCCTACCACCCGGCTGCAGCTAGTCCCTCTCATCTCTGGATAGAAGTAACAGAAATAAAACAAGAGACCGGTAAAGTGCTGCAATAATAACACAGGAGACAGTGGACACCAGAACATCTTCTGAGTATACGTTATTATCTGTGTAATTACACATCGTGTTACTCAGTCTGCAGGGTAACACGTTATCTCTCCACAGTTATCCTTACTGTACATGAAAAAAACTTTCTCTATAGAGGTACCAGACTAGGTCAATGATCGCCTCATAGGAGCAGCATTCTTAAAAGGAGTGAGTCATTACCTTCCTTTTATTATTTTATTATTTTTTTATTAGCCACTGGGGTGTGATTCTGATTATCTATATTAGAAATCACAAGAAATATAGTGGTTTATAGAAACACTATAGGCACAGAGCACTTTATATATAAAAAACATTTTTTTTGGCACAATTATGGCACGAGTCACTTTATAACAGTAAGAGCATTCTTGCTGACACATCTTCCCTCTCTGCCTATGTAAATTGTGGTTCAACACCCCGCTGAGGGCGTTTACACATGGAGTAAGAAGACAAGGGGAGATGACCAATTAAAGATACCACTACAGGCACAATTTGATCATACTTCCGGTACGCATATAAATATCATTTTGGTTATACACAGATGGAAGTTTCCATACCCAAGCACTGAAGGCGCAGAGACTTTATTCCTATTTGAATATATATATATATATATATATATATATATAATGTGTGTTTATAAAATATATATTTATCTGTTTTGTATATGTGTCTCTCACACACACGTATACATTACACACACACAAAACACACCACACACATAGTGTACACTGTCCTCCACAGTAATTACACCACTGTCCCCCATAGTAATGCCACACACTATGCCTACATAGTAATGCCACACACTGTGCCCACATAGTAATTCCACACATTTAACCATCCCATAGTAATGATACACTCTGTGCCCACATAGTAATTCTACACGTTGTAACCCCCATTGTAATGCCACACACGCCGTCACGCTGTAAGCACGGAGTAGCTACACGTGAGGCGGAATACACTTTATAACCCCTAGCAGGAAAGGGACACGACACCAATTGGGCTCCAACCCACCAACAGTTATTTACTAAACAGGGGGTTACAACAATAACACAATTACATAAGAGAAACATGCTACAATCAATGGATACATACGTTTGTTTCGCCAGCACCACCCGGTTCCGGTCCTCAGTCAATCTGCAAAGATGACCTTCAGAGAATGTGTCTGACTGGCCAGGAGGCTTGGCTTGTATACAATATTCCAAAGCATGTGACAATAGAAACTGTATGCTCTTCTTCCATTGGTTCGGGGGTGGGACATATCCTGTGCACTGGGGATCATTGGTCAGCTCAAGCGGTGGGCGATGGCTATGTCTTGAGATGTAATTACTGTTGTTTACATCTGAGTTCCCACCCCAAGACCAGTTAAACCCACCACATTAATCATACATAAATCTGATATTACTAATAACTTATTGCTGCAATATACGACAATATCCTCATACCCACCGGATTACTGCTTATGTGACCCTGAACAATATGATCCCACACATGATATGTTTATCCATTTACATCCTTGAGATACACATATATAAATACATACATACACACACACACATATATATATATATATATATATATATATATATATATATTTGGATTTTCACTCTGAACACTCTCTCTCCCAAAGGGCTCAACGAGAGCATAGACATTGTGTCATTTTTGTAAAAATGACTTTTTCAGACAGATAATACTGTGTTATAATTTAAAATAAATACAATTATTAATGAATTTTTAATATAGAATAGCCCATCACATGGGATCACTATTTAATCATCCATATCACTAAATTATTAGTACCAATGTTTCATTCTGAAATTTCCACACCCATGGTTGCAGGTTCAGAGATCCTCTATGGTGAGTCTTTCTGCTTTATTTGTGTTTAAGGGCTGCAGTTAAACTATCATTTTTTGAATGATTGTATGTATATGTTACATTAGTTGAATTATCTTTTGTTTCAAGATACAACTGTGGGTCCTTTTGGAAGTTCCAGTGTTTTGTAATAATTATCTTTACTCCAGATATATCTTTTGGTATGTATGCATTCCTTGTATTTGTGCTGTGAAAATTGTAATGGCTGATACACCTTATGCAAATCAAAATATGACCCTTGTTTTTTTACAGATGCTTTTGCATCCATAAAAACTTTTTCCAGCGCATTGAATTAGTACATGCATCTAGGTATGTGCTTTTGGAGTATTTCACTTTCATATGCTTTGAAATTTCTTTTTCTCAGTCAATTATGGGATATATGGCTCATTTTCACTCTATTTTGGTAGGTTGATCCAGCATTAAAGATGAAAAGACTCTTTTCAGAGTCAAGGTGGGAAACCACCTTTTGAGATCTAATTTTTTCTTCTATATATGAAGAGCTTGCCTTTATATAAAGGTACTATATTTCATTCTATTTTTTGGTTTCATAGTTAAAGAAAGGCACAATCCCTTAAACTTCTATGTTCCCTTTCTATTTAGGTTGACGTTTAAATATTTTTAATGCAGAACTATTGATGTACCTTGCTGACTCTAATTTTTTTGGTAGGTATCTACCAAAAATGTATTCTTCTTTTTTATTAAATATTATATCTTAAAAATACCAGTTTTTCTAGGAACTTTAATAAGTTTCTTTATGTCCCCAAACAAGCCACCCCTGATGAAGTCAAATAGACGAAACGCGTTGGGTTTATCAGCTAATCAGTAATCCAGCTAAAGATAACGCTCCCTTGTGTCAAATATACACCTTGTTAAGGTGAGGGAGTCTGTACATCTTTATCACTCACTGGATCTTTATGGAATTACCAATAATTTGTCATGTATAAGATTTCATAAGACCTTTTGTGTAAGGCTTTTTTATGAATTTTGTTATTAAATGATTTTATTCTAATTGTTTGTTTGGGTGACTTTTTGGTGAGGGGTTATCCATTGTAGGAACTCAGAAAACACCATCTTCTACAGTATAAGATATACCTATTTGGAAGGACTTCCGCTCAATCTATACAAGAACTATAGCGCACTTAGGATTTGTTTGTTCTATATATATATATATATATATATATATATATAACTTCCAAATGGACTGGCACTCTCCTTACTGATGATATGGACCTCGGTGCCTTCTGAGACAATAATGTAGAACTCCAAAAAAGGCAGCGGCACTCGAGGATTTAGTAAATAGGAGAAATTGTATTCATAAACAATTACATAAAGCCAACGTTTCGGGGCTCACATGCCCCTTTGTCAAGGTGTGTAACAAGAATAAAGTGAACTGACGTACCTTATAACCCAAAGAAGCCCGCCAGTGCACAATGCGCGGCCGGAGACGTGACGGGTCCGTCTTGCTTCCGGTCGCGGCGTGATGACATCATTGCTGCCGCGTCGGTTGCGTTGGTAACCAAGACGCTACAGCTCAATGTGATGACGTGACATGTACAGCACCTATAGCGATCGTGTGTGTGAGTGAGCAAAGAAGTTGTGGCCACGTTACCATAGAGACCCTCCACCAATAGAGAGCATGAGAAAGCAGAACTGTGCTGAGAAGGTAGTGATGTTATAGGAATAACGGGACCAGACAATCATGGATACTGATCTCCCTGTGGCTTATTTGTAACATGCGTGGCAGGGATCGGGAGAGAAAATCTATGGCCCGCTACTGTGACTGTCTCGCGAACCTGATCCGACAGTCCCAGTAAAACAAATAAACGGGGTTAGTACCCGTGTCAGTAATACCCACGGCTAAAGGGGTATGACCAGGGCCAGGGAGGTATATATGTTTTAGGGTCCCTGTGGAATAAAAAATTCCTGAGCCAATTTCCATGGTGTCTGGTATGATCCCCTCTGTGAACATGCAGGTAGTCTAGGGTGGCGGATGCAAGATGTAGGGAGAACTGTCGGCAGGCTGTCATGGGGATAATGGGGGAGACCAGGGGAAGGGAAGGCGAGGGAAGGAGGGAGAAAAAAGGAAGGGAGGGACGGAGGGGGTGGAAAGAAGGGGACGGAAAAAACATGGAAAAGAAAAAGAAAAAAGGGGCACGGGGCCCGCGCACAGTCCATCGCAGGCTCAAATGAAGATGTTCCAGGAAAACTTCTCGTTCAGCCCCCCTGGGCTGATGGTTCCTAATTCATAAATCCATTTGGACTCGATGTGGAGCAACTTGCGATCCCTGTCCCCACCTCGTATACTTCGCGGTACGTGGTCTATGATCTGGTGCTTGATATCGTTCAGTGTGTGACCCATGAGTGCAAAGTGTCTTGCCACGGGCTGTTCAGAGGGCTTGCCCATCAGTGCTTGCTTAATCGCGGACCTGTGGAGGGCCATCCTCTCCCTGAAGGTTCTGATGGATTTGCCCACGTACACCAGGTGGCATGGGCAGGTAAGTAAGTATACAATGTGCTTGGTCGTGCAGGTCACCACATGCCTTATACGAAAGATTTTCTCCTTATGGGGATGTTTGAAGGTAGACCCTACTATCATATTGCTACATGTGGTGCATTTAGGGCACCTGTAGCACCCCGGTGCCTTGGTGAGAAATTTTTTCATGTTCAATGGCAGATTCTTTCGACAGAGGACCGGGTGTGCGATGGGGAGCAATGTCTCCCCATCGTTCGCCAACGTCTTCATGTTTCAAGAGGAGCAGACAGTGTTTTTCGAAGACGGAGACATAGCTCAGCATATCCTGATGTTCGTCAGATACATAGACGATTTGTTCTTGCTCTGGACTGGAGAAACCAAAAAGTTTGAACGACTCATGGAGGATGCGAACATGAGACCCTCCACCATCAAATACACATACACCACCAGTAGGGAGTCCATCAACTACCTGGATGTAAGGATAACAATCAAGGATGGCATTTTAAACACCAGCCTATATACAAAACCGACGGACAAGAATGTCCTATTGAGGGCCAACAGCCATCATCCGAGACCCCTCAAGGACGGACTCCCTAGATCGCAAATGATAAGGGCCTCCAGGATCATTAGCGACCGAACCAGTTTGGATCAAGAACTAGATACCATGGTGGACAAATTTGTCCAACGAGGATATGACCATCATAAATTGCAATTGCAGAAGAAAGAGGTCATGGACATTCCCAGAGAAACCTTACTGAGACCGGCGTTGCGAAAGACCAAAGCAGTTATTCCATTTGTTAATACCTTCAGCCCTGTGAGCCCGGTGATCCAGAGAGCAGCCAGGGCCTTATGGCCCATAGTGGCCTCAGACAGAAAACTTCCAGTATTTAAAGACAAACGTCCCATGCTTTGCTTCTCCAGAGGCAAGAGCATAAGGGACACTATTGTGCACTCGGACATTACAGGATTCCAGGACGAGACACTAAGGACATCCAACTTTCTCACCAAGGCACCGGGGTGCTACAGGTGCCCTAAATGCACCACATGTAGCAATATGATAGTAGGGTCTACCTTCAAACATCCCCATAAGGAGAAAATCTTTCGTATAAGGCATGTGGTGACCTGCACGACCACGCACATTGTATACATACTTACCTGCCCATGCCACCTGGTGTACGTGGGCAAATCCATCAGAACCTTCAGGGAGAGGATGGCCCTCCACAGGTCCGCGATTAAGCAAGCACTGATGGGCAAGCCCTCTGAACAGCCCGTGGCAAGACATTTTGCACTCATGGGTCACACACTGAACGATATCAAGCACCAGATCATAGACCACGTACCGCGAAGTATACGAGGTGGGGACAGGGATCGCAAGTTGCTCCACATCGAGTCCAAATGGATTTATGAATTAGGAACCATCAGCCCAGGGGGGCTGAACGAGAAGTTTTCCTGGAACATCTTCATTTGAGCCTGCGATGGACTGTGCGCGGGCCCCGTGCCCCTTTTTTCTTTTTCTTTTTCTTTTTCTTTTCCATGTTTTTTCCGTCCCCTTCTTTCCACCCCCTCCGTCCCTCCCTTCCTTTTTTCTCCCTCCTTCCCTCGCCTTCCCTTCCCCTGGTCTCCCCCATTATCCCCATGACAGCCTGCTGGCAGTTCTCCCTACATCTTGCATCCGCCACCCTAGACTACCTGCATGTTCACAGAGGGGATCATACCAGACACCATGGAAATTGGCTCAGGAATTTTTTATTCCACAGGGACCCTAAAACATATATACCTCCCTGGCCCTGGTCATACCCCTTTAGCCGTGGGTATTACTGACACGGGTACTAACCCCGTTTATTTGTTTTACTGGGACTGTCGGATCAGGTTCGCGAGACAGTCACAGTAGCGGGCCATAGATTTTCTCTCCCGATCCCTGCCACGCATGTTACAAATAAGCCACAGGGAGATCAGTATCCATGATTGCCTGGTCCCATTATTCCTATAACATCACTACCTTCTCAGCACAGTTCTGCTTTCTCATGCTCTCTATTGGTGGAGGGTCTCTATGGTAACGTGGCCACAACTTCTTTGCTCACTCACACACACGATCGCTATAGGTGCTGTACATGTCACGTCATCACATTGAGCTGTAGCGTCTTGGTTACCAACGCAACCGACGCGGCAGCAATGATGTCATCACGCTGCGACCGGAAGCAAGACGGACCCGTCACGTCTCCGGCCGCGCATTGGCCCTCATTCCGAGTTGATCGGTCGCAAGGCGAATTTAGCAGAGTTACACACGCTAAGCCGCCGCCTACTGGGAGTGTATCTTAGCATCTTAAAATTGCGACCGATGTATTCGCAATATTGCGCTCACAAACTACTTAGCAGTTTTAGAGTAGCTCCAGACTTACTCTGCCTGTGCGATCAGTTCAGTGCTTGTCGTTCCTGGTTTGACGTCACAAACACACCCAGCGTTCGCCCAACCACTCCCCCGTTTCTCCGGCCACTCCTGCGGTTTTTCCGGAAACGGTAGCGTTTTCAGCCACACTCCCATAAAACGGCCTGTTTCCGCCCAGTAACACCCATTTCCTGTCAATCACATTACGATCGCCGGAGCGATGAAAAAGCCGTGAGTAAAAATACTTTCTTCATAGCAAAGATACTTGGCGCAGTCGCAGTGCGAATATTGCGCATGCGCACTAAGCGGAATTTCACTGCGATGCGATGAAAAATACAGAGCGAACGACTCGGAATGAGGGCCATTGTGCACTGGCGGGCTTCTTTGGGTTATAAGGTACGTCAGTTCACTTTATTCTTGTTACACACCTTGACAAAGGGGCATGTGAGCCCCGAAACGTCGGCTTTATGTAATTGTTTTTTAATACAATTTCTCCTATTTACTAAATCCTCGAGTGCCGCTGCCTTTTTTGGAGTTCTATATATATATATATATATATATATATATATATATATATACACACATTCCTGCTATTACAATTTGATACGAAATATACATATATTACCATGGGTTGGATGAATTTATACTGTGTGTATGAATATATAATTGTTATACAGTATATCATACATGAAATGTCTGGTCTGTAATTTGTCTGCTATTTAGTGTTTTTTTACAAGTTATTGTACAAGCAAGGTTCTAGCTTGTGTTTTGTGTAGGATATTGTCTTCTTGTTTGTCCTGGCTTCTAGTAAAACAATGACAGTCCAGTATCTGTTGTCTCAATGTACACTTTAAAACAATGGGGGCAACCAAAGGTATTTACTTTCCTCATAGAGTCAGGGTCCATGTTCCATGATTACAAAGCTTGCGTAAACAAGACAGACTGATACATTCAAGGCACTATTTGTGATTGCGTTTCTGGAAGAATTACCTTTCTATGCGTATGAGTGGTTTGATTAATTTGTGTGTGCACAGTAACTTGCTATTGAAGAATGTATCAGACTGTGTGTGAGTTATGCACTATATGGATAAAATATTGAATATGGCTTTTGTGGCTTTTCTATGCGAATGCGTATGTTACTGTATTTACTCATACCACGTGCTAATACGCAGGGCTTCACGAGCCAATATACGCAGCGTCTGGGTTTGCGCACGCACCGCTGGTACGCAACCGCACAGAGGCCACTCTGAATGGTGTTTGTATGTGATGCGTGTGGCTATAATATTTTCGACTTCGACAAGCAATAATACACATAGTTAAGATATATATGCCATATGAGCAATAATGCACATGTATAGTACCTCTAAGACTGAGATTTACTCCAGGTGAGTAAATCTCAGTCTTAGAGGTACTGTACATGTGTATTATTGCTCATACGGTATATATATCTTAACTGTGTGTATTATTGCTTTTATGGTGTACATATCTTAATCACTATTTGTGCCAGAAATTATAATGTGACTGTGTGTCTCCTCTATCTGTTGTGTGTTGGTATAATTTTGGATCTAAACCACCCTTTCATTTATCTCAATTAGTGCTCTTTTCTGATTCGTGGACTCTCACCAACGATCCAGAGAGGGAATATGGGCTAATATCCTTGTATTAACTCCCTCTCTGCCTAACGTTGGCAGCAGATCCACCTGTCTATCCTTTCTTACTTTACACTTTTCTCTATCGTTTTAATTTTCCGATGGTGATCTCTCATTAGTGATCCAGGGATTTAATGCGTCCGTACTATCTACTTTTTAATACCACACTGAAGACACCCAATACCGTCTGATCTTGGAAGCTAAACAGTGCTGGGCTTGGTCAGTACTTGGTTGGGGGACCACCAGGAAATACCGAGTAGAGTAGAACCACTCACTAGCCCCTGATTGCCTGCCTAACATTGACAGCAGAATCACTGCTCTTTTCTTCCTTCAATTCTTTGATCTACTTACCTCCATTAACCTTTGCTTAGCACAGTTTAGGCTATATCCTGATCCATCAGCACAAGCTTTCTTGCACAGATTTCAATCATTACTTTGGCAACCAGTTTGCGAGATTGGCAGCTTTCAATCCAAGAGTCTTTCCTGACTATATTTGTGAAATTCGTAAGACCCAAGCATTTTATATGTTATGAGTTTGTCATTTTGGATACCATATTTTAATTTTCTCTATTAAAAGTTATGTCTTATATGCTTATCATATTGCTATTTATCGCTAATTAGCTTTAAGTGTGCACCCATAAAAGAGTCTTACTTCTTCTCCACTCAATACAAAAAGGAATTGGACCAGGTGTTATCTATAGCGGTGCAAGATAAAAAAAAATTGGACTCTAATCTAGTGAAGAAACTGGGTCAGCCACACCCGCGTATTCCGGTATTATACACGGTTCCCAAAGTCCACAAAAATCCGTCAAAACCACCTGGCAGGCCCATAATTTCGGCCAACAACTAACTATATGAGCCAGTATACAAATTTTTTGATTGTCTGATACAAGCCCATCATCTTTAAACAACACACTTATTTGAAGGATACAACTTTGCTCATTAAACTACAAGAATTGGGATCAGTTCCTGAAGGCACAGTGCTGTGTACACTTGATGTACACAGCTTGTATACAGTTATTCCACACCTAGAGGGTTGGAGGTCATGGAAACATTTCTGAATGACAATCAGTTCACTAGCATTGACATCCCAGTCTTCATGTATTTATTGAAATTAACCCTCACTAGAAATTATTTTATGCACAATGGCGATTTTTTTCTTCAAAAGAGTGGGTGTGCTATGGGATCTTGTGTCTCACCTTCCTTTGCCTACGTATACATGTTTGCTCAGAGAGCAGAAGTTTTTCTTTTCCAACATTAACATCAAAGAGAATATCATCATGTATACACGTTATATAGATGACGTCTTCATTTTATGGAAAGGGGACTTCACTGTCTTGGACCAATTAATAAAAAATATTAACCAACAGGATTCCACTATTAAATTTACCCCTCATTTAAGCTAAACAAATGTGCATTTTCTTGATGTACAAATCACTGTTCAAGGAGGCAACATTGTCACCTCGATATATAGCAAAGACACCGACCGCAACACTTTGCTTAAAGCAAATAGTTTTCACCCCCCAGCGTTGTAGAATGGATTGGCTAAATCACAGATGATAAGAGCAACTCGAATCACAAGTGATCCATCCCAGTTAGAGAAGGAATTGGATAAGGTGGTGGAAAAATTTCATCAGCGAGGATACGACAAAAATCTTCATTTGCAACACAAGATGCAAGTTCTGACTTTACCGCGACAAAGTTTGTTAACATCTGCTTTGAGAAAAAATCAGACAAATATTATTCCGTATGTTAGTTAATATACGACAGCGAGTTCCGTGGTTTCAAGTACAGTGAAACAATTGTGGCCCATTGTACAATATTATAGGGATTTACCAGTATTCAAGAATACCCAACCATTGATTAGCTATAAAAGAGGTCGTAATTTAAAAAATATGTTGGTCCGGACAGATGTCTCTTCCCTATTACAATATCTACACAATATAGTAAGAGAAAACCAGGATGCTTCAAGTGCATTTTGTGCACCACTACACAATATAGTAAGAGAAAACCAGGATGCTTCAAGTGCATTTTGTGCACCACTACACAATATAGTAAGAGAAAACCAGGATGCTTCAAGTGCATTTTGTGCACCACTACACAATATAGTGGGCGGGATGTACTAAACAGAAAATGCGGTAAACTCCCTGTTTACCGCATTTCCTGATGTACTAAGCCCCGGCCGCCAGGTCAGCGCCGCGGCGGGGTACGCCAGCTTTAGCTGGCGTACATCCATAGAAGCCTATGGGGCTTCTCTCCGCGGCGCTGTGTGAGGGATCCGATCGGATCCCTCCCAGCATGCCCTGCGGCCGCCCCCGTCACCCCGCGCATGCGCAGACTGACTTCTGGGGCCGAATCCCGGAAGTCAGGCTGCCGCTGCGCATCGCGGAGGACAGCTCTTATCGGAAGAGCTGTCCTCCGCAATGCTGATCGCATATGTTAGTACATATGCGATCAGCATCGTGGCGCAGGGCGGCGATGGGCGGCGATGTACATTAGTACATCCCGCCCAGTAAGAGAAAACCAGGATGCTTCAAGTGCATTTTGTGCACCACTTGCAGTTATCTGCAAACTGGTGCTACATTTAATCATCCGCATATGGGGAAGAAAATTAAGATAAAACATGCTCTTACATGCACCAGCAAATATGGGGTGTATATGATTACATGTCCATGTGGACTGAGGTACATACTACAAACAACTAGAATGTTTAAAGAACGAATGGCAACACATAGGTCCTCTATAAAGTTGGCACTAGAGGGCAAGGATTCAGACTTGCCTGTACCAAGGCACTTCAAATTAAAGAATCACCAATGGTCAAGTTTGCGCTATAGAATGATAGACCATGTTCCCCCCATGATGAAGGGGGGGGTGACCGTGTAAAAATATTACTACAATTGAAAGCAAGATGGATTTCTGTATTAGACACTATGCAACCGAAAGGCTTGAATTAAAAATTCTCTTGGCTTCCGTTTCTATGAGATAGCAGTTTTGTCCCTGTCTTTGTTGCATACAGTGTTAAGCTATATATGATGCGGTGTGAGCGTATTGAGAATAAGCTTAACAGTACTATGTAATTAAAATAGCAGAGATCTATTATGTTTTCTTAGTGGACGCCCGGGCAATCTAACTATGCATATACCCTCTATTCTTTATATTTAAGCTATATTATACAATTGACAGCAACATGCCGTATATAACGAAAAATTGTTGTGTTTATTTATCAATTATTCTGTTCATTCAACAAAATAATATTAGAGCTAGGTTTCATGTAGTATTTTTATATTTGCACTTTTGTATTTTTATATCTGTATATTGTTCATTCACAGTTTCTGCACTTGGCGATGTTCCTTTCCTCCTGTCCCCGCACAGTTGACAGAGCTCTATAGCAACACTGTGGTTGCCAGTTACTACATTCCCCAGCGGACTTCACTGCACGCCGCGTCACTAGCAGACGCACTTTCATGACGTCATACGTCTGCGACCACGGCACGGCGGCGGGAGCCGGGAGAACACCGTCACCATCAGGGAGTATGTCACTATATAAGGTATGTTTGAAATATATGTTTCATATACACTGTCACTCTGTCATGCCCTGACGAAAAGGCTGGAGGGCCTTGAAACGTTGGCTTCTGAGCAATAAATTTGTCCTTACCTGTTTAGGTCCGATGGAGTGCTGTCTGGTCTGTATACATGGACACTGAGCCTATATCTGGATAAATTGGAGGGCACCCCAGCGGTTGCATAACTGAACCTAGAGTGCCATTCTACACTGCTGTGTATATATATATATATATATATATATATATACTGTATATATTAGCTCATACGCATCTACTGGTACGGATGGTGTAATGGTTAGCATTACTGCCTCACAGCACTGAGGTCATGGGTTCGATTCCCACCATGGCCCTAACTGTGCGGCGTTTGTATATTCTTCCCGTACTTGCGTGGGTTTCCTCCGGGTACTCCGGTTTCCTCCCACAATCCAAAAATATACTGGTAGGTTAACTGGCTCCCAACAAAATTAACCCTAGCGTGAATGTGTGAGTGTGTACATGTGATAGGGAATATAGATTGTAAGCTCCACTGGAGCAGGGACTGATGTGAATGGGGAAATATTCTCTGTACAGCGCTGCGGAATATGTGTGCGCTATATAAATAGCTGTTAATAAATAAATAAATAATACTGGCTAGACTGGTATATCAAGAGGTTATTGATTTGGTCTTAGGTGTTTTTGCTATTTGTGCTCAAAAACTGACTCTATATTAGTTTTTTTTTTTAAGATATCATTAATAATTTGGAGTCATTCGGTTACTATGCACAGAAATCTGTATTTGACAACCTGTGAACAAAAGCATTACAAGATGAATTCTTAACAGATGCAATCTCCTGCTACATAATACATTCAATTTCCTAACTAGCTGTCATTCTTCTTCCTGTAATTAACAGGAATGCACACCTATGAGCAGTGAGGGGGATGCTGCAAGGTCTATTTAAAGTACTACCCATAGGTACCTGAGAATTATTAAGAAGCCACTTCATTTTAAACTTTATTGGATACAAATGTAATTGAGTTTTTACATTTCAGTGAAGAGTCACTCATCTTATAGCATTTTCTATCATTTTTGATGCAATCATTGGTACAACTCTAAATCAGTCTTGGCTAAAATTTCTTTCAAATTGGTATATTTGAATAATTGCATTTTTTTTATGGGAGCTGTAGTGAAAACTTGTAGAATAGGTAAGACAACGCTATCAAATCCTTAAAAACTAATACAGGTTGAGTATCCCTTATTCAAAATGCTTGGGACCAGAAGTATTTTGGATATCGGATTTTTCCGTATTTTGGAATAATTGCATACCATAATGAGATATCATGGCGATAGGACCCAAGTCTAAGCACAGAACGCATTTATGTTTCATATACACCTTATACACACAGCCTGAAGGTAATTATAGCCAATATTTTTTATAACTTTCTGCATTAAACAAAGTGTGTGTACATTCACACAATTCATTTATGTTTCATATACACCTTATACACACAGCCTGAAGGTCATTTAATACAATATTTTTAATAACTCTGTGCACTAAACAAAGTTTGTATACAGTGAGCCATCAGAAAACAAAGGTTTCACCATCTCACTCTCACTCAAAAAAGACCGTATTTCGGAATACAGGTACACCACCGATTTTCCGGCATCCTCAGTTCCAGTGCCATGCCGGATTATCGATTTTGCCGGATTAACGGTGGAAACTAATTTTGCACCTTCAGAACATTTCTAAAGCAATAAATAGTAATATATATGCTACAGTATAATATTAATTAATAAATAAACACAGTAGTGTATGCAAAACTGTTTATAAGCAAAACAGGTATCAGGTACTTGCTGTGACCTTGGACGCCATAACAGCCCCACTGATGCTTGCTGTGTCACCTGCAGTGCCCTCAGAAGCTGTACTCACTGACACTTGTACGCGCTGTGTCTTCCGCCCATGTGCGGTACTTGCTGTGACCTTGGACGCCATAACAGCCCCACTGATGCTTGCTGTGTCACCTGCAGTGTCCGTGGAAGCTGTACCCACTGACACTTGCGTGTATTGCGTGTTACGCCCATGCGCAGAAAATATTCCGGATTATAGGATGTCCCTAACCCCCTTTAATCCGGACAAATTAAAATTGTCCGGATTAAAAGAGGTTCCGGATAATCGGTTGCCGGAAAATCGGTGGTGTACCTGTATTTGGATATGGGATACTCAACCTGTATAATGATTTCATTACTTTTCTATACTTGTATGAATTTGAAAGTATATGGTCTCTATCTGAAAGCATTATTTCACAGGTCAAGGGCAGGAAATTACTATATTTCAAAGCAATTACAACCGGCAAAAGGGGGTTGGCTTGGCAAAACAGGTATTAAAATATTTAATACTTGTCATGTTAATCTCCACCCACACAGCCCGTGTTGTTAATTATTTTCATATAGTGTAAGGCTAGGGCCTTACACTATATGTATGTACATTTGTTATTTAGTTGGGAAGTTAAATGACCTAAGAAAAAAACAATGCAATTCAGTGCAAATATATGTATTTACTTTAGAAAGACAGAAAGGAACATCCTCAATCCTCCCAGATTTCCCTCCACAGCATCACCTAAGATTGTTGGGAACAGTGATTTTTCCATTACAGTTTGGATGGACCAATTTGCCACCTGTGGTACCAATCAACCTATCAACTACAGTATTTTAGTGGATAAACTTGCAGTCATGACCAGGGCCGGCGTCAGGGGGGGTCAAAGGGGACACCTGTACCAGGCCCTAAGGATCAGAGGGGCCCCAAGGTTATGCCACATAGTGCCCGGCAGGAATGTGAGCCATCTTGTCCAAATAGGGCATCGAACTGTAGGCAGTGTGGACACAGCCTTAGAGTGACAGGAGCCTCTCTCACACAGTGACTGTATGGCGCGAGTGTGCACCCGCTCTTCCAGGTCCAGCTCTGCTAACAAGGATTCCTGTTCCCTGCACCAGCCTCTTCTGGTGGGGTGTGAGGGCTGCATGGTTGTTGCTGTATGGTGTTCGGTCGGGATACTGGGGAATGCATGGCAAATGAGTCTCTCCCCGGGGTAAGAGTGGATTGGTGAGGGGATAGAGGGGGCCCCGGAGGTATCACTGTACGGGGCCCCAAAATTTCTCTTGCCGGCCCTGGTCATGACACTCTGTAAGTGTTTGGCTATAGCTAGCCTTATTTATTACTGCATTGCTGACACGGGAGGCAATCAGTTTGCTGGCTGCCGGAATCCCAACAGCCAAAAATGCCGACAGACATAATCCCGGCTCACAGGGGCTATTCCCACTCTTGAGTGTCCACAACACCCACAGAGTGGGCAGCGTGGCAAGCGGTGCGACCCCGCAAGGGAACTCTTTGCGCTCGCCCAGCTGCCGGCATTCTACCGGGGGTGGGAGGCCGCTGTAGGTAATACATATGTATTCCGCTGGCACTATAAAGATAAATAATTATAATTGAAATATATATATATATATATATATATATATATTTCATTATTTCCATTGATTAGTCTGACTACACTGATTGTTTCCATGGTTACTACTGTAGCTCTCAATGGTCAGCTATTTACAGACAATTGTCCAAATAGCATGAACAGCCATTATATGCATGATATTGAGAATACATAAAGTGCAGACTGGTTTATGGAAGGCTTGTTCTTCGTAGCTCCGAAGACGTGATGTAATACACTGCAATGCTGGCAAGAGTAAGCCAGGTAGGGGCAATATATGCAGCGTTGTAGGAGACCCCAATGTGTTGGGGACCCCACCCCATCTGTCCCCCTATTATCTAGTCTGCACATTATAATGAACACACTTTAAATCATTAAATAATCATAAATTCTATCATCACCCCGTCATTGTTAGTTAACCCCCCTCTCAAAATTATGAACTCATTCAGCCTCATCATAATAACCCTTTCAATATCATTAACCCCAATAATCATTAACTTCCTTGGACCCAATATTAATTAGCCCCCATATCATCATTTATTCTATTTATATTCAATAACCTGTTTAATCATTACATCCCTCAGCCTCATAAAAAGAACCCCTTCAGCCTCATTACTTAAACCATCCATACCCGGCTTTCGTGCAGTTAGGAATACATATATATGTAAGTGGTGTTTTTTTTTGGTGGAGGCTAGCCTTGACACAGGTATGGGATCAGACAGAAACGTCAACATTTATATGCTGGGAATTGAGTTGTAAGCAATGGAACTTGCACCGTCAGGGCTGCAGCACCTACCCAATGTACCAGAGTGCAGCCAGACGTGGGATAACTGACAACCATTAACTGTACCTACAAAAACCTTCCCTGCCCACCCCATCCCTCATACTCCTACTCCATTACTACTCATCATAATCATTCCTCCAACCATCTTCACGCACTGTGACCGGTGTTGATCCATATGAAATTAACTCATTGGGGAACTGGTCCTCTTCCAGCCGCCCACTGTGTAATTCTAGGTTACCTTAAACAGCTAACATTGCTATTGCTATAGAGAGGCAGTAAACATGTGTACCATAGTGTGAAGGAGGGAGGGTTGGCCTATGAGAGAGAGAGGGACCAAAGAGGTGGTAAGTGGCTATGCACTGTGGCAATAGGCTGCATGACTCATACCACCTAAAGTCAGTTAGAGAAGGGGTCAGGAATGAGGCAAAACAAATTAAATTTTTTCTGATGCTACTTAGCATACCCAATGCATACAAAGCCTGTCTGCCCCTGGAAACCACTAGACTTCCATGTACTGTAATCAGTGATTGGCAAAATCAAATGTTAGTAGCCAATGTGCAGAATGTGAATGGCGTTCACCTGAATTTCAGCATCTGAGTCTGGAGTGGGATTTATACATGTATATAGTGACGCAGTTCATGTTTAATTCTCTTTGTCACAACTGAGGGCCTGAGCTGACGGGAGGCAGCCTCAGTTGTAGGGGCTGAGATGTACCGGAACCTGGGAGGTTGTATCAGACCCCTGGACATGTAAGTAACATGAATAATAACTGCCCGAAGGCGTGACCACGACAACTTGGATAAAAGTCAATGATGTTTATTATGACAACTCCGCAACACAGCAGCAGTAAAAGAAAACGTAAAAGTCAGCAAAGAATAAATACAGTTCCTGGGTACTACAGGATGGCAGGAGCCACAGGGCACTGGTAGTGTGAGATAGTTCTTATAATCTTGTAGATGGAAAGTCCTTACCAGGCCCGACTGTAGCAATGGAGATAACCCAGGATTGTGCCAGCTGGTGTTCCAGGAAAAGCTGGGTTGCTGAAGATAAAACGGCTGCTGTGGATACTGGCTGGAACCAGACTGTTGTTAGCATGGAGTGGATACTGGCTGGAACCAGTTAAATAATAAATGAACTTGGGAGCGATGAAATATGAACTGAAATGTAGAACTAGAGAGCGGAGAAATAATAATACCGGTGGAGAGTGGTAAAGTGTAGAAAGGACACCGGCCCTTTAAGAGAAGCTGTACTCTGCTGGAAGCTGAGCTGGAAGCAGGTAATGTTGTAGCTGGAAACAGATGAATCCACAATGGATTGGAGAGTCAGGCTACACCGCAGGTGGAATGCTGGTGCGGGTCTCTATGGTGGAAGTCTTGAGACAGGAGCTGGAACCTGGAAGACAATCACAGGAGAGAGACAAACAGGAACTAGGTTTGACAACCAAAGCACTGACGCCTTCCTTGCTCAGGCACAGTGTATTTATACCTGCAGCAAGGAAGGGATTGGCTAGGCAATTATGCAGATTATCAATACTGAGAACAGATTGGTGGAAATGATCAGCTGACAGAATCCAAGATGGCTGCGCCCATGCAGACACTTGGAGGGAAGTTTGGTTTGTAATCCATGTGGTAATGAAAACAGTAATGGCGGCGCCGGCCACCGGAGACAGGAGGCGCCAGACTGACAGATGCACATCCAACCACGCGGACACAGCGGAGGCCGCGGCTGACGTAATCGCCACTCAGACACTCTGCATGCAGAAGTTCAGGGACGGCGGCGGAGGCCGCGGGAGACGCCATGCCAGGTGTAATATGGCGTTTACTGTGACAGCGTCCCAGAGTGACAGGAGAGGATACAGGAATGTACACATCAGGATAACAGATGGGATCCGGTCCTGGAGCGCTGAGCCAGCCTTAGGAGGCATCTGATGGGTAAGAAATGGCGTCCAGATACCCGGATCGTGACAGCACCCCCCCCTTTAGGAGTGGCCCCAGGACACTTCTTTGGCTTTTGAGGAAACTTGGAATGGAATCTCCGGACCAAGGCAGGAGCATGGACATCAGAAGCATTGGTCCATGAACGTTCCTCAGGACCATAACCCTTCCAGTCAATAAGATATTGTAGTTGACCGTAACGGTGACGTGAGTCCAGGATCTTGGCCACTTCATACTCAACGCCTCGTTGAGTTTGGACTTTCGGAGTTGGAGGAAGTGAGGAATGAAACCGATTCAAGATCAGCGGTTTCAACAGGGAAACATGGAATGTCCTGGGTATTTTTAAGAAGGGAGGCAACTGGAGTCTGTAAGCAACAGGATTGATGACTTGTTCAATCTTGAAAGGACCGATATAGCGAGGTGCAAACTTCATACTGGGAACTCTTAACCTCAAATTCTTCGTGGATAACCATACCCGATCACCCACCTTGAGAGCAGGAACTGCTCGACGCTTCTTATCCGCAAACTTCTTGTACCTGAACGATGCCTTGAGCAGAGCTGATCGTACGCTCTTCCAGATATTGGCAAACTGATGCAAGGTGATATCCACTGCGGGAACAGAAGTTGCTGGAAGCGGTTGGAACTCAGGGACTTTAGGGTGGAATCCAAAGTTAGTGAAGAATGGTGTTGAAGCAGATGAAGAATGATACTGGTTGTTATGACAGAACTCGGCCCAGGGAAGTAATTGAACCCAGTCATCTTGAGAGGAGGACACATAGATGCGGAGGAAGGCCTCCAAGTCCTGATTCACCCTCTCGGTTTGACCATTGGTCTGAGGATGGTAAGCCGTGGAAAACTTTAGCTTGACTTGGAGGACTTGACATAAACTTCGCCAGAATTTGGCTGTGAATTGAACTCCTCGATCTGAGATAATTTCTTCAGGAAGACCGTGGAGTCGGAAGATCTCTTGTATGAATACTTGAGCCAACTTGGAAGCTGACGGAAGACCGGTGAGAGGAATGAAGTGTGCCATCTTGGTGAACCGGTCAACTACCACCCAGATGGTATTGAACTTGTTGCACATGGGTAAATCTGTAATAAAATCCATCGACAAATGGGTCCAAGGTCGACGGGGAACAGATAGTGGAACCAGTTGCCCCGCAGGCGACTGGCGGGATACCTTATGTTGAGCACACTTTGGGCAAGATGCAATAAACTCCAAGACGTCCTTTTTCAGAGTTGGCCACCAATAGGACCTAGAGATAAACTCCAGGGTTTTTTGGATACCTGTATGTCCGGCAAAACGGGAAGCATGGGCCCAATGCATGAGCTTCTTCCTTAGCATCGGTTTCACAAAACTTTTCCCTGATGGGGGCGTAGAGTCCATCCCTACCGTGGAGAATGCCAACGGATTTGTAATAGGATGCTTGTCTGAAGACTCTGACTCATTTTCTTGCTCCCATGAGCGGGAAAGGGCATCGGCCTTGCGATTCTGAGAGCCCGGACAGAACTGGAGTTTAAAGTCGAACCTGGAAAAGAAAAGTGCCCATCTGGCCTGACGAGGGTTGAGACATTGTGCGCCTTTCAGATATAAAAGGTTCTTGTGGTCTGTAAGTATGGTGATTGAATGAGAAGCTCCCTCCAACAGATACCTCCACTCTTCTAGAGCGAGCTTGATGGCTAGCAACTCCTGGTCGCCAATGGCATAGTTGCGCTCAGCTGGGGAGAACTTCCGGGAGAAGAAACTGCAAGGGTGTAAATGGCCATCTTTAGCCCTCTGAGATAACACCGCTCCTACTCCAACGGAGGAGGCATCCACCTCTAAGATGAAAGGAGAGTCGATGTCAGGCTGTTTCAGAATAGGCGCAGAGATGAACCTTTGTTTTAAAAGATGAAATGCTTGCATGGCTTCTTCAGACCACTTGGACGGGTTAGCACCCTTCTTAGTGAAAGCAGTAATAGGCGCCACAATGGTGGAAAAGTCTCGTATAAACTTTCGGTAATAGTTGGCGAACCCTAAGAACCTCTGGACCCCTTTGAGGGTTAAGGGTACCGGCCAATTTTGGATTGCTTGTAGTTTCTCAGGATCCATCTCTAGTCCGGAACCGGACACAATGTACCCTAGAAACGGAATGGACTTGACTTCAAAGACGCATTTTTCTAATTTGCAATAGAGATGATTGACACGGAGACGGGACAGAACCTCTTTAACCCAAAAACGATGTTCCTCTAAATCGTTGGCAAAAATGAGGATATCGTCTAGATAGACCACGACATGACGGTATAGAATGTCTCTGAAGGTCTCATTGACTAAATGCTGGAAGACAGCTGGAGCATTGCTCAATCCGAAGGGCATGACGAGGTACTCATAATGTCCGTCACGGGTGTTAAAGGCGGTCTTCCACTCGTCACCCTCACGGATCCGGATGAGATTGTATGCACCTCTCAAGTCCAGCTTTGTAAAGATGGTAGCTCCGCTAACTCTGTCAAAGAGCTCAGTAATCAGGGGTAAAGGATAACGGTTCTTGATGGTAATGTCGTTCAAACCTCTGTAGTCGATGCACGGCCGCAGACCACCATCTTTCTTTTTTACAAAAAAGAAGCCTGCGCCGGCTGGAGAAGAAGAAGGTCGAATGAACCCCTTTGCTAGGTTCTCTTTAATATATTCCTCCATAGAATGCGTCTCGGGCAGAGACAACGGATAAGTTCGGCCTCGAGGTGGAACCTTCCCTGGAACGAGATCAATCGGGCAGTCCCATTCTCTATGAGGAGGAAGGATATCAGCAGAAGCTTTACTGAACACATCCGTGAAATCTTGATATGGAGGAGGTGGAACATCAGACGACCTGGGGGAGGAAGAACAGACAGGCAATACTTTAAACAAACATGTCTCAGCACAGGAGGAACCCCATGCCAGGATTTGCGTAGTCGTCCAATCAATTGTAGGATTGTGAAGACGGAGCCATGGAAGGCCCAGGACCACAGGATGTGTGGCTCTTGAAATCACTAAAAAAGAAATAAGTTCGGAATAAAGAACTCCCACTCTCAGACGAACTGGTAGAGTCCTTAAAGAAATAACTGCATCAAAAATTTTGCTGCCATCCACGGCAGTTAAAGAAATGGACGAAGGAAGTCTCTCGGTGGGTAGGGACCACCGTTTAACATAGGCTTCGGTAATAAAGTTCCCAGCTGCTCCGGAATCAAGGAGGGCAATGACGTTCCGATAACGTTGAGCAACTTGAAGCGAGACTGGGAGATTACAATCTTGAGGAGATGGAGAGGAGATCATTACTCCTAGCCGGCCCTCTCCTTGGCGAGCTAGGATTTGGAGTTTCCCGGACGTTTGGGACAGGCATTAATGGTGTGAGACGGAGCTGCACAATAGAGACAGAGAGACTCGGAGAGACGTCTTCGGCGCTCAGCAGGAGTTAAACGGGAACGGCCAAGTTGCATGGGCTCATCTTTAGATAGTGACAGTTGACGAGGAGGAGGAGCAGAAGATTTTGGAGCAGATGATCTTCCACGCTCAGTTGCTCTCTCTCTGAAACGTAAATCAACTTTCGTGCAGAGTGAGATTAGCTCATCTAACTTAGAAGGTAAGTCTCTGGTAGCTAACTCATCTTTAATACGCTCAGATAAGCCATGCCAGAATGCAGCATACAGGGCCTCGTCGTTCCATGCCAGTTCGGATGCCAGGATCTGGAACTGTATCAGATATTGTCCTACAGTACGTGACCCCTGGCGTAAACGGAGAATCTCGGATGAAGCTGAGGTTACCCGGCCTGGCTCGTCGAAGATGCGCCTGAATGTTGACACGAAGGCAGTGTAGGAAGATAGCAGGGTGTCGGACCTCTCCCATAACGGTGATGCCCAATCAAGGGCTGAGCCACTGAGAAGAGAAATAATGTAGGCAATTTTTGTACGGTCACTGGGAAAATTGCCAGGTTGTAGCTCAAACTGAATCTCACACTGGTTGAGAAATCCCCTGCAGAATCTTGGAGATCCGTCAAATTTTGCTGGCGTTGGAAGATGAAGACGTGGAGCAGAAATGGGTAAGGTGGGTGGGGTTATAGCTGGAGTCACTGTGGTTGACGCACCAGACGCGCCTGATCCACGGAGAGTTGTCTGAATCCCATCCAGCCGAGTAGAGAGATCCTGGAGACAGCGGATGATGTGGCCCTGTGCAGCCTCCTGATGTTCTAGTCGGGCTGCCAGTTCTTGCATCGGCCCGGCCGCTTGATCCTGGTCTCCGGCTGGACTCATTAGGTCAGTGCTTACTGTCACAACTGAGGGCCTGAGCTGACGGGAGGCAGCCTCAGTTGTAGGGGCTGAGATGTACCGGAACCTGGGAGGTTGTATCAGACCCCTGGACATGTAAGTAACATGAATAATAACTGCCCGAAGGCGTGACCACGACAACTTGGATAAAAGTCAATGATGTTTATTATGACAACTCCGCAACACAGCAGCAGTAAAAGAAAACGTAAAAGTCAGCAAAGAATAAATACAGTTCCTGGGTACTACAGGATGGCAGGAGCCACAGGGCACTGGTAGTGTGAGATAGTTCTTATAATCTTGTAGATGGAAAGTCCTTACCAGGCCCGACTGTAGCAATGGAGATAACCCAGGATTGTGCCAGCTGGTGTTCCAGGAAAAGCTGGGTTGCTGAAGATAAAACGGCTGCTGTGGATACTGGCTGGAACCAGACTGTTGAAGGCACGGAGTGGATACTGGCTGGAACCAGTTAAATAATAAATGAACTTGGGAGCGATGAAATATGAACTGAAATGTAGAACTTGAGAGCGGAGAAATAATAATACCGGTGGAGAGTGGTAAAGTGTAGAAAGGACACCGGCCCTTTAAGAGAAGCTGTACTCTGCTGGAAGCTGAGCTGGAAGCAGGTAATGTTGTAGCTGGAAACAGATGAATCCACAATGGATTGGAGAGTCAGGCTACACCGCAGGTGGAATGCTGGTGCGGGTCTCTATGGTGGAAGTCTTGAGACAGGAGCTGGAACCTGGAAGACAATCACAGGAGAGAGACAAACAGGAACTAGGTTTGACAACCAAAGCACTGACGCCTTCCTTGCTCAGGCACAGTGTATTTATACCTGCAGCAAGGAAGGGATTGGCTAGGCAATTATGCAGATTATCAATACTGAGAACAGATTGGTGGAAATGATCAGCTGACAGAATCCAAGATGGCTGCGCCCATGCAGACACTTGGAGGGAAGTTTGGTTTGTAATCCATGTGGTAATGAAAACAGTAATGGCGGCGCCGGCCACCGGAGACAGGAGGCGCCAGACTGACAGATGCACATCCAACCACGCGGACACAGCGGAGGCCGCGGCTGACGTAATCGCCACTCAGACACTCTGCATGCAGAAGTTCAGGGACGGCGGCGGAGGCCGCGGGAGACGCCATGCCAGGTGTAATATGGCGTTTACTGTGACAGCGTCCCAGAGTGACAGGAGAGGATACAGGAATGTACACATCAGGATAACAGATGGGATCCGGTCCTGGAGCGCTGAGCCAGCCTTAGGAGGCATCTGATGGGTAAGAAATGGCGTCCAGATACCCGGATCGTGACACTCTTCAAGAATATTGGCTTCCTCGACTGCTGCTTGGCCTATGATCTTACACAATTACTGAGGGCATGGCAATCTGCATTGCTCAGAAGCAGGGCCGGCGACAGGGGGGGTCAAAGGGGACACCTGTACCGGGCCCCAAGGATCAGAGGGGCCCCAAGTATATGCCACTTAGTGTCCAGCAGGGAATCATCATGGAGTTATTGGGGAGAGACAGACCGTGGTGTGTGTGGGGGAGGAAGGAGAGATATACATATTTATATCTCTGTATAGTGTAGATAAATAAAAAAAAGATATATTTATTTAATAACAGTTTATTATATAGCGCAGCAAATTCTGTTGCTCTGAGGGGGCCCCAGAAATATCACTGTACCGGGCCCCAAGATGTCTGTTGCCGGCCCTGCTCAGAAGCCTTGGTGGTTAGCTGATATTGTCACTGTTATAGTAAGTCATTCAGCTTCTTTTCATGTACGTGATACTTTGCTTCAACTGCTGCCATTAAGTGTTTTATTGCTCTAAGGTTATACCATTCTCTATTATAATGTTTTAGTTTACCCAATCATCCAATTAGAGATGAGCGGGTTCGGTTTCTCTGAATCCGAACCCGCCAGAACTTCATGTTTTTTTTCACGGGTCCGAGCGACTCGGATCTTCCCGCCTTGCTCGGTTAACCCGAGCGCGCCCGAACGTCATCATGACGCTGTCGGATTCTCGCGAGGCTCGGATTCTATCGCGAGACTCGGATTCTATATAAGGAGCCGCGCGTCGCCGCCATTTTCACACGTGCATTGAGATTGATAGGGAGAGGACGTGGCTGGCGTCCTCTCCATTTAGATTATAAGAGACTGAGAGAGATTTACTGGAGCTGACTAGGAGGAGTACTGTTACTGTAGAAGTGTAGAGACTGAGTGGAGAGAGTTTACTAGTGAGGACAGTGCAGTTTACTTTATAATCCGTTCTCTGCCTGAAAAAAGCGATACACAGCACACAGTGACTCAGTCACATACCATATCTGTGTGCACTGCTCAGGCTCAGGCCAGTGTGCTGCATCATCTATTATCTATATATAATATTATATATATATCTGTCTGACTGCTCAGCTCACACAGCTTATAATTGTGGGGGAGACTGGGGAGCACTACTGCAGTGCCAGTTATAGGTTATAGCAGGAGCCAGGAGTACATAATATATTATATAGTGAGTGACCACCAGACACACAGTGCAGTTTATTTAATATATCCGTTCTCTGCCTGAAAAAAGCGATACACACAGTGACTCAGTCAGTCACATACCATATCTGTGTGCACTGCTCAGGCTCAGGCCAGTGTGCTGCATCATCTATTATCTATATATAATATTATATATATCTGTCTGACTGCTCAGCTCACACAGCTTATAATTGTGGGGGAGACTGGGGAGCACTACTGCAGTGCCAGTTATAGGTTATAGCAGGAGCCAGGAGTACATAATATATTATATAGTGAGTGACCACCAGACACACAGTGCAGTTTATTTAATATATCCGTTCTCTGCCTGAAAAAAGCGATACACACAGTGACTCAGTCAGTCACATACCATATCTGTGTGCACTGCTCAGGCTCAGGCCAGTGTGCTGCATCATCTATTATCTATATATAATATTATATTCCATAGACAAAAAACCTTACGGTTTCACATGTCCCATTAAGGCTTCTTAGACATGATCGAAATTTCAGAAACCTGTTGTAACTCTTCCACTCAAACTCCAAAAAGCAATGAAATTCCGATCATTAAGGCTGACGCCTTAATGGACGTGTCCCTTGCGCAATACAGATATGGTATGCCATCACAGCCTGTGGGTAAGTGCAGATTCAGCACTCTCACAGAGTGAGATTGCTGTCACTCACACAATGGTGGAGCTGCTAATTCACAGATTTGTGTGCTCATTGGAATACACACATGCAGTCTATGCAACTGAAGGTCTGAGCAGTTTTGTGGTGCTCCCATCCCACACAGTGCCTACAACCATCCCATTCGGTCACCACAACCATCCCACCTTGTTACAACATCCTTCTGACTCCATACATCCATCTCACATAGTATACACATTTAGCTCCCTCAAACATCTTGGTTAATTGCTAAAACTATAATACCCTATCTACGGTCTATGCATCTACACTTACTTCCCCTATACACCCCCATGCTGCCCTGTCTTCCCCAATCCCTACTTCTGTGTTCTCCCATCTGTGCTAGTCTGTACTAACTTATCTGCACCATCTGTCTTTCCCCACCTGTGCCTTGTCTGTACCACCGTTTACTTCTCTCTGTGCTGCTCAGTGTTCAACGTCACTCTGCCTCCTTCAGTACATGGCACACTATCTTCTCTCCCATCTGCACCAGTTTTCTACCCATCCATGCCAGTGTTTTCAACCAATCTGCACCGCTCTGTCTCCCTTCCCATACTTGCTACTTAATCTACCCCCTATCCACACCACTCTTACCCCATTCATGTAGCTGACATCCTGAAGGTAAATTTTGTGGATCATGCACTCTTGGCAGGGGGATAACCGCTACAGCCCACCCCCCAGTGGTCCGGAAACGCCTCCGTTGTGCAGACCATGCCCTGCCAATGGCATGCTAACGCTGTTTGCACGCCCCCCTCCTTCCCCGCAACCACCTCTGCCTATCAATCAGGCAGGGTGATCGCAGCCAGTGAGATGCTGATAGCATCTCTCTGGGCTCCTGGGGTACGCACGCGCAGTGCGGCCATTGCACGTGCGCACCTCACAAACTAATTCAGACTGCGATTGCTGCTGCTGCGGTCTGAATTACCCCCTGTGTTTCTTTGACCCCCCCATCAGTGCTGCTTAGTGTTCAACTCTATCCACACACTTCTGTTCCCCCATCCACACCGCTCTCCTCCCTCCAATCAACAACACTCTTACCTCATCTGAGCAGCTTTGTCTTCCACTCAGACCTTCAGTTGCATAGACTGCATGTGTGTATTCCAATGAGCACACAAATCTGTGAATTAGCAGCTCCACCATTGTGTGAGTGACAGCAATCTCACTCTGTGAGAGTGCTGAATCTGCACTTACCCACAGGCTGTGATGGCATACCATATCTGTATTGCGCAAGGGACACGTCCATTAAGGCGTCAGCCTTAATGATCGGAATTTCATTGCTTTTTGGAGTTTGAGTGGAAGAGTTACAACAGGTTTCTGAAATTTCGATCATGTCTAAGAAGCCTTAATGGGACATGTGAAACCGTAAGGTTTTTTGTCTATGGAATTTCATCGCTTTTTTTTAATTTATTTTTTTTATTCAGAAATTTTAAATTTCACTGTAAGAATAAACATTTGATTTTTTAAATGTTTAATGAAAATGTTCGTATAAAATTACTATTCTGTGCAAAATTATTTTATTAACCAAACCGAATTGTTTAAGGTCCATACACACTTAACGATTTAATGAGCATTTTCCCCCTCCTTGAGTGACGTCGCTCGTTTTATCGTTAAGTGTGTATGCCGCCAGCGACGAACGATGCGCGGCCCCGCGGGTCGGCAACAATCGTCGCTGTCGGTAGGTCATGCATGAAGGATGTGGACTGTCGTCCACGACCTTCATGCAGGGCTGGCGGGGGCGTGACGTCACTGAGCGATATGAGCGGTCATATCGCTCAGTGTGTACAGTCGGCCGCCGGCCGGCCCGGGAGGGGGAAACATTAGACGATGTCGCTCACAGAGCGACATCGTTTAATGTGTATGGGCCTTTAGACTTTGGTCAAAATATTTTGCTGCCTTTGCAGATGATGCAGGGAGGGGGGTAGGTGGCAGCAGCCTGTGACTGAGGCTGGAGGTAGGCGTGAAATGCATTGCTTGTACGTGTGAGTGCGTGGTGTCAGGTGCTGCGTGTGTATGTGTGTGTGTGTCAGGTGCTGCCTGTGTATCAGCTCCTGTGTGTGTGTGTGTGTGTATGTGTGTGTCAGGTGCTGCGTGTATATATGAGTGTGTCTGATGGTGCGTGTGTATGCGTCAGCTGCCGCACGTATGTGTGTGTCAGGTGTTGCGGGTGTATATGTGTGTGAGTATCAGGTGCTCCGCGTGTGTACAAGTGTAGGTCTGGTGCTGTGCATGAATACGTATGTCTGTGTCAGGTGCTGCGCGTGTACATGTGTGCATCAGGTGCTGCGCGTGTACATGAGTGTGCATTAGGTGCTGCGCGTGTACATGAGTGTGCGTCGGGTGCTGCGTGTGTACATGAGTGTGCATTAGGTGCTGCGCGTGTACATGAGTGTGCGTCAGGTGCTGCGTGTGTACATGAGTGTGCGTCAGGTGCTGCGCGTGTACATGTGTGTGCGTCAGGTGCTACACGTGTCTATGTGTGTGAGTAAGGTGCTGCATGTGTATGTGTGTGTCTGATGGTGTGCGTGTATATGTATGTGTCAGGTGCTGCGTGTATATGCATGTGTCAGGTGCTGCATGTTTATTTTATTGTGTCTGATGCTACGTGTGTGTGTGTGTCAGGTGCCGCACGTGTATATGTGTGTGTGTCAGGTGCTGCGCGTGTATGTGTGTGTCAGGTGCCGTTCCCCTTCTTCCCATCCCAGCTCTCTCTATAGAATACAGCTCTGCACCCAGAGAGAGGGAAAGACCAGGGGGCTGATCACTGCACTGCTCACTTTTTGGTCATGAGTTCGGCCTCCTGTTTCTTCCAGTGCTGTGTTCCTGCAGCCCAGCCCTCCCTGTTGTGCCAGAGAATCAGCCCTTCCTTCCCCAGCCAGAGAGAGAGAGCCCGAGGCAGAGACACTCTTCCCGTAGCTGGCCTACCCCCAGTACTTCAGCACTGGCCATGCGGCAGTCAACAAAGGAGACCAGCAGGGGGTTCTGGCAGCATCAGCTGTGGCCGCAGCTGGATCGGGGAGGCCTGTAGTGTCTGAGTTGGGCAGCACTTCCTCCGCCGCTGTCACCTTCCCCTGCCGGAGAGAAAGCAAGAGACATACCCTTCCCGCAGCTGGGCTACCCCTAGCACCTCAGCGCTGGCCAGGCGGAAGTCTATGGAGGGGACCGGCAGGGGTTTCAGGCCACAGCAGCAGCGGCCGCAGCCAGATCAGGGAGGCCTGCAGGGTCAGAGCTGGGCAGCACTTCTACCAACACTGTCACCTCTGTGCTGGGCAAGTACACCAGTCCGTACGGACGGAGGTGTCCACAACAGGCAGCAGTATAATGAGTCAGACAAACTCATTACACGCTGCCCACTGCTGCGCCGCATGCCCTCGATGGAGGAAGCCTAGATGCGGTCCCCAGCGGCAGTGAGGGAGAAGGGTGATCACATCACCCTTCAACCCGGCACCTCACAATCAGCTGGGGATCTGCAGTAGCTTCATCTCTCTCTTCCTCTCTGACAGCACAGCAGCCCCTCTGGGTCCCATGTAGCTCTGCCCCCCTGCTCACAGTTCACTCGGCCTCTCCTGATTAAAAAGAAAATAAGAGACTGACCTGCTGCTCAGATGCGAGGAGGGGACGGGCGGTAGGTCCTCTGTGAGTGCACTACACAGTCAAAATTAACTCTGACTCCTCACAACAGTGTGGACTGCAGGCAACGTCAGACGCCAATTTGGGTGTGCTTGCCGCACTACCTGCCCATCAAGCCCAACGTGGTGCCATGGTGCCAGCCCCGCCCACTATACGGATTCCATTTTGTATTAGGAACCCTATAACAGCATTCCGACATCCCTCCCTATGACGCTGCCATCCATACACTGCCGCTCTCATACATCCGCACACTGCCGCTCTCATACATCCGCACACTGCCGCTCTCATACATCCGCACACTGCCGCTCTCATACATCCGTACACTGCCGCTCTCACACAACTGTACACTGCTGCTCTCATACATCCATACACTGCCGCTCTCACACAACTGTACACTGCCGCTCTCATACATCCATACACTGCCGCTCTCACACAACTGTACACTGCTGCTCTCATACATCCATACACTGCCGCTCTCATACATCCGTACAACCCCGCTCTCATACAGGCGCACACCATCGCTCTTACAGCCGCACACCATCGCACTCTTACAGCCGCACACCATCGCACTTCCAGCCGCACACCATTGCACTTCCAGCCGCACACCATCGCACTTCCAGCCGCACACCATCGCACTCTTACAGCCGCACACCATCGCACTCTTACAGCCGCACACCATCGCACTCTTACAGCCGTACATTGCCGCTCTCATACATCCGCACACTGCCGCTCACATCTATACAAACATAGCCTCCATACATCTACGCATCCAATCCCCGCGCAAGGGAACACTGAAATCACTATCACTTTTGCCCGGGGTGTGACCACAGCCAGCCACTACTCCGGCCACCTTCTTTTGACACCAAAAATGCATCTTACCTATCATCAGGGTGGTGCTGCTGCTGGGGGTGGGTTGCTGCCTCAGTCTCCAGGTTGGTGCTGCGATTGGAGGGGGTACTGCTTCCCTGTGCTGCCACTGTCTCCCGGATCATCGTGCCGCTGGCTGAATTGCAGCTTGACGCTACTGCTGCCAGGAGTAACAGCTTCCTGGCTGTTGTTGCTGGTGGCTGCCCACTGCTCATTGCCACCGGAACACTGACCGGCTCGGCAGTGATGCTGACGGAGGAGTAGTGGCGGTGGGGTGGGGGGGGGGGTGCCTGCTCCCTTCCCTCGAGCATGCTGCAGTGTACAAAAATAAATAATAAATAGAGAGCATACCAGGGTGAGAGTCTGTATCGATCACAGTGATTACATGGGGCACAGCATAAGGACACCTTGCTGTGAGGGGCTCTGCCCACATAGATTGCTGCACCCTCTCTGATGTCAGCCGCTGCCCTCTCGTTCTCTGGGCGGCCAGTTCCAGTGTGAGGTAGGAGAGGAAGAGAACACACAGGAGAGCAGCCCTGATATATAACGAGGTGGAAGTTCTATAGGCAGCAGAGACTGAGACCAGCCAGCCAGGAGCAGAGACTGAGACCAGCCAGCCAGTCTCCCAGTGCCCTGATCACTACACGCCGCCAGCACAGCATTACAGGAGGGTCCTATAGTGCTGCCCTGAGCTAACAGGTGTGTGTACCAAGTGTACCCCGTACAGTGTGCTGCGCCCTGGTGTCTCTGAGAGGGGTGAGGTCACCGTGCCGCTTTAGTATATGGCTTTTCCTTAGTACTGTACGTTACAGCCCTGCACTAGTGGTGGCAACTCTGCCCTATGTTAACCTGTGAGGTTATTTTCCTATTTACAGAATAACCGGGGATAAGGGGGCCATATTGCGGCTCTCAAGTGAAGGCACTCTAATACACCCCCTGCTGGCGGCCACTGTGCAGGCGCAACAATTTGAAATGCCCGATCTCTATAATGGGGCATATTTCTCTTTTTTTTTAAAAACCTGTAACTTTCTGGAAAACCACAACCCCAAAAGGCACTTCACTGGGACATGCTCTATCTAATAAAACAAACCCCAAGTCATATACATATATATCTATATATACACACACACACTCATGTATATACATGTATACACAAATACACGAATGTCCATGTTTATGTATGTATAATACATTGATAGAGTACATTATATTTATGAATTAATTGCTTCCCGATTCTGCAGCAGCATCATCAGCACCACCAGTGTTACTCACAGTCACTTCACACTGACTGCTGCACAACACATCACTTAATTTCCGGGCCGCCCGCCATCTGGTGAAGAGACATGGGAGATGAAGGACCAGCAGTGCCAAGTTGAGCGGAAGTATTGTGAATTAGTTACCCACACACTCCTTGTGACACCTGCTCCCCGTCTGCCCTCCCACCCGCCGCCTGCCGTCCGGAACCCGCACTGACAAGTAAGTCTCAGCAGAATGTGTCTGCCGGCGGCTCCCAGTCCCCAGTGGTGTGGCGGCCGCGGCACACTAGGACTGAGAGACCGCAGCGGGAGGAAAGCACAAGTGGGCGGGAGGAGAGCATGGGCGGACATCACCACGTCACATTGCAAGGTGACGCCAGTCCCCCCAGTGAGGCCGCCGACGAATGCACTCAGCATAGTATTAGCAGCAGGCAGAGGGGGGGCGGGTGCATCGGTGGTGGGAGGTACGGAAATGAGCTGCAGGCTAGGCTCCACCGATCACACACTCAGCGATCACTGTGCTACAGCAATCGTGGCGTGCAGCGGTGCTGGACATTAGGGAGTGCCTGTGCGCACCAGGCACCCCCTGTACGCACGCCTATGCGCTACCACCCCCCATATGCCACACTACATCACTATGCTATAGCCCTCCCATATGCTGCACTTCATAATTACACTATACCCCCCATACAACATACTACATCACCACACTACACTACTCACAATAAAATTAAAACATCCCAGTTCCTCATTCTTAATGAGCTCACGTGAGTTCTCTCCCCAACGGAGCTCCAGACCAAGTAACAATGAAGACACCAGCAGCGTGTAGGGGGCAGGCCTGGTCCACTTGTCAGGAGAGAGCAGTCACTGGAGGATAAGAAGGGGGCGGGGCCTAGTCCTACAGACGGGAGAGAGCACAGACAGGAGAGAGCAAGGTACAGGGGTAGAAGGGGGCGGGGCCTATTCTTACAGGCTTTCAAAATTCGATTTTTTTATAAATTCGACATTTGACAAATTCGACTTTTCTGCAATGGTACAAATGCGGCAATTCGACAAAAGTATATTCAATTGAAGTTTGTAAATTCGACATCAGTGCTTTTAAACAGTAAATTCGTCATTTTCAATCCGCCACACTTTGCTGGCGGAATCTAATAAAAAAATTTAAAAACATGTTTTTTTTGCAGTTTTCTTTTTTGGTAATAGCATATCTATTTATATTAGAAGGGATTAGGTACTTGGTTTGTCTTTTTTGAGGCACAAGTATTATTTATATATTTTTTAAAAGATTATTATTATTTTTTAAATGGAATGTGAAAAACCCGGAAAAAAAATTGCGTGGGGTCCCCCCTTAAAGCATAACCAGCCTCGGGCTCTTCGAGCCGGTCCTGGTTCTAAAAATCCGGGGGAAAAACGGACAGGGGATCCCCCGTATTTTTAAAACCAGCACCGGGCTCTGCGCCTGGTGCAAAAAATACGGGGGACAAAAAGAGTAGGGGTCCTCCGTATTTTTTACACCAGCATCGGGCTCCACTAGCTGGACAGATAATGCCACAGCCGGGGGTCACTTTTATACAGTGCCCTGCGGCCGTGGCATTAAATATCCAACTAGTCACACCTGGCCGGGGTACCCTGGGGGAGTGGGGACCCCTTCAATCAAGGGGTCCCCCCCCCAGCCACCCAAGGGCCAGGGGTGAAGCCCGAGGCTGTCCCCCCCATCCAAGGGCTGCGTATGGGAGGCTGATAGCCTTGAGAAAATGGAAAGAATATTGGTTTTTCCAGTAGTACTACAAGTCCCAGCAAGCCTCCCCCGCAAGCTGGTACTTTGAGAACCACAAGTACCAGCATGCTGGAGAAAAACGGGCCCGCTGGTACCTGTAGTTCTACTGGAAAAAAAATACCCAAATAAAAACAGGACACAGACACCGTGAAAGTATAACTTTATTTCACACCTGCCGACACACACATACTTACCTATGTTGACACGAAGCAGTCGGTCCTCTTCTCCAAGTAGAATCCAGATAATTATACTCACCTGATCCAGGTTCCAGATTAAATCCACGTACTTGGCAAAACAACAAACCGAACACCCGGACCAGACGGACTGAAAGGGGTCCCATGTCCACGAATGCAGACATCCGAATCTCGCGAGAATCCGACAGCGGGATGACAATGTTCGGGCGCGCTCGGGTTAGCCGAGCAAGGCGAGAAGGTTCGAACCTGCCTCGGACCCGTGTAAAATGGGTGAAGTTCGAGGGGTTCGGATTCCAACGAACCGAACCCACTCATCACTAGTATGTACGTGTGCGTCAGGTGCCGTGCATGCATGTACGTGTGTGTGTCAGGTGCCGTGCGTGTACGTACGTGTGTCAGGTGTCATGCGTGTGTGTGTCAGGTGGCGCGTACCTACATGTGTGTATGTCAGGTGCTGTGCATGTGTGTACGTACACGCGAGTATGTGTCAGGTGCCGCACGTGTACGTGTGTGTGTGCCAGGAGCCGCGCATGTACATGTGTGTGGGTGTCAGGAGCCGCGCGTGTACGTACATACGTGTAGGTGTCAGGTGCCGCGCGTATACGTACATATATGTGTGTGTCAGGAGCCGCGCGTGTACGTACATGTGTGTATGTGTGTCAGGAGCCACGCGTGTGCATACGTGTGTGTGTGTGTCAGGTGCCGCGCGTGTACGTGTGTGTATCAAGTGCCACGTGTGTGTGTACGTACGTACGTATGTGTGTGCATGGAGCCGCGCGTGTACATACATGTGTGTGTGTGTGTGTGTCTCAGGTGCTGCACGTGTATATGTGTGTATCTCAGGTGCTGCATTTGTATGCGTCAGCTGCCACGTGGGTGTCAGGTGTTGAGCGTGTATGTGTTTGTGTCAGGTGTCGCATCTGTATGTGTGCGACTGTCAGGTGCTGCGCGTGTATGTGTGTGTCAGGTGCTGCATGTATATATGTGTGTGTTAGGTGCTGTTCATGTATGTGGGAGTGGCAGGTGCTGCATGTGTATATATGTGTGAGTAGCAGGTGCTGCGTGTCTGTGTGTGTGTGGGTGTGTCAGGTGCTGCATGTACCCCCCATACAACATACTACATCACCACACTACACTACTCACAATAAAATTAAAACATCCCAGTTCCTCATTCTTAATGAGCTCACGTGAGTTCTCTCCCCAACGGAGCTCCAGACCAAGTAACAATGAAGACACCAGCAGCGTGTAGGGGGCAGGCCTGGTCCACTTGTCAGGAGAGAGCAGTCACTGGAGGGTAAGAAGGGGGCGGGGCCTAGTCCTACAGACGGGAGAGAACACAGACAGGAGAGAGCAAGGTACAGGGGTAGAAGGGGACGGCTGATGTGAAGAAGGGGACGGGGCCTATTCTTACAGGCTTTCAAAATTCGACTTTTTAAAATTCGACATTTGACAAATTCGACTTTTCTGCAATGGTACAAATGCAGCAATTCGACAAAAGTATATTCAATTGAAGTTTGTAAATTCGACAACAGTGCTTTTAAACAGTAAATTCGTCATTTTCAATCCGCCACACTTTGCAGGCGGAATCTAATAAATAAAAGTTGTTGTTTTTTTTGGTAATAGCATATCTATATTAGAAGGGATTAGGTACTTGGTTTGTCTTTTTTGGAGGCACAAGTATTATTTATATATTTTTTAAAAGATTTTTTTTTTTAAATGGAATGTAAAAAACCCGGAAAAAAAAATTGCGTGGGGTCCCCCCTCCAAAGCATAACCAGCCTCGGGCTCTTCGAGCCGGTCCTGGTTCTAAAAATCCGGGGGGAAAACGGACAGGGGATCCCCCGTATTTTTAAAACCAGCACCGGGCTCTGCGCCTGGTGCTGGTGCAAAAAATACGGGGGACAAAAAGAGTAGGGGTCCCCCGTATTTTTTACACCAGCATCGGGCTCCACTAGCTGGACAGATAATGCCACAGCCGGGGGTCACTTTTATACAGTGCCCTGCAGCCGTGGCATTAAATATCCAACTAGTCACCCCTGGCCGGGGTACCCTGGGGGAGTGGGGACCCCTTCAATCAAGGGGTCCCCCCCCCAGCCACCCAAGGGCCAGGGGTGAAGCCCGAGGCTGTCCCCCCCATCCAAGGGCTGCGGATGGGAGGCTGATAGCCTTGAGAAAATTGAAATAATATAGTTTTTTCCAGTAGTACTACAAGTCCCAGCAAGCCTCCCCCGCAAGCTGGTACTTTGAGAACCAGAAGTACCAGCATGCGGGAGAAAAACGGGCCCGCTGGTACCTGTAGTTCTACTGGAAAAAAAATACCCAAATAAAAACAGGACACAGACACCGTGAAAGTATAACTTTATTTCACACCTGCCGACACACACATACTTACCTATGTTGACACGAAGCAGTCGGTCCTCTTCTCCAAGTAGAATCCACGGGTACCTGAAAATAAAAGATAATTATACTCACCTGATCCAGGTTCCAGATTAAATCCACGTACTTGGCAAAACAATAAAACCGAACACCCGGACCAGACGGACTGAAAGGGGTCCCATGTTTACACATGGGACCCCTTTCCACGAATGCAGACATCCGAATCTCGTGAGAATCCGACAGCGGGATGATGACGTTCGGGCGCGCTTGGGTTAGCCGAGCAAGACGGGAAGGTTCGAGCCTGCCTCGTGTAAAATGGGTGAAGTTCGGGGGGTCCGGATTCCGACGAACCGAACCCACTCATCACTAGTATGTGCGTGTGTGTGTCAGGCGCTGCATGTGAGTGTGTGTGCGTGTCAGGCGCTGCGTGTGAGTGTGTGTGCGTGTCAGGCGCTGCCTGTGAGTGCGCGTGTGTGTCAGGCGCTGCCTGTGAGTGCGCGTGTCTGTCAGGCGCTGCGTGTGAGTGCGTGTGCCTGTCAGGTGCTGCGTGTGAGTGCGTGCGCGCGTGTCTGTCAGGCGCTGCGTGTGAGTGCGCGTGTCTGTCAGGTGCTGCGTGTGTCAGGCGCTGCGTGTCTGTGTGTCAGGCGCTGCGCGTCTGTGTGTGTGTGTGTCAGGTGCTGCGCGTCTGTGTGTGTGTGTCAGCTGCTGCGCGTCTGTGTGTGTGTGTCAGGTGCTGCGCGTCTGTGTGTGTGTGTGTCAGGTGCTGCGCGTCTGTGTGTGTGTGTCAGGCGCTGTGCGTCTGTGTGTGTGTGTCAGGTGCTGCGTGTGAGTGTGTGCGTGTGTCAGGTCCGTGTGAGTGTCATGTGCTGCGTCTGTGTGTGTGTGTCAGGTGCTGCCTGTGTGTGTGTGTGTGTTTGTCAGGTGCTGCATGTCTGTATGTGTGTGGGTGTGTCAAGTGCTGCATATTTGTGTGTGTATGTGTGTGTGTGTGTGTCAGGTGCTGCATGTCTGTGTGTGTGTCTGTCAGGTGCTGCATGTCAGGCGCTGCATGTCTGCGTGTGTGTGTGTGTGTCAGGCGCTGCATGTCTGAATGTCAGGTGCTGTGTGTGTGTGTGTGTCAAGTGCTGCGTGTGTGTGTGTGTCAGGTGCTGCATGTCAAGTGCTGCGTGTCTGCGTGTGTCAGGTGCTGCGTGTCTGCGTGTGTCAGGTGCTGCGTGTTACAGGTGCTGCGTGTGTGTGTCAGGTGCTGCATGTGTGTGTGTGTCAGGTGCTGCGTGTCTGCGTCAGGTGCTGCGTGTGTGTGTGTCAGGTGCTGCGTGTGTGTGTCAGGTGCTGCGTGTGTGTGTGTGTGTGTGTGTGTGTGTGTCAGGTGCTGCGTCTGTGTGTGTCAGGCGCTGCGCGTCTGTGTGTGTCAGGCGCTGCGCGTCTGTGTGTGTCAGGCGCTGCGCGTCTGTGTGTGTCAGGCGCTGCGCGTCTGTGTGTGTCAGGCGCTGCGCGTCTGTGTGTGTCAGGCGCTGCGCGTCTGTGTGTGTCAGGCGCTGCGTGTGAATGTGTGCGTGTGTGTCAGGTCCGTGTGAGTGTCAGGTGCTGCATCTGGGGACGGCGGGGAGGGATGGACGGACACAGCAGGGAGGGCGGGGGGGATGGACGGACACAGCAGGGAGGGCGGGGGGGATGGACGGACACAGCAGGGAGGGCGGGGGGGGGGGGTTGGACGGACACAGCAGGGAGGGCGGGGGGGGGATGGACGGACACAGCAGGGAGGGCGGGGGGGGGTGGACGGACACAGCAGGGAGGGCGGGGGGGGATGGACGGACACAGCAGGGAGGGCGGGGGGGATGGACGGACACAGCAGGGAGGGCGGGGGGGGGATGGACGGACACAGCAGGGAGGGCGGGGGGGGATGGACGGACACAGCAGGGAGGGCGGGGGGGGATGGACGGACACAGCAGGGAGGGCGGGGGGGGTGGACGGACACAGCAGGGAGGGCGGGGGGGATAGACGTACACAGCAGGGAGGGCGGGGGGGAATGGGCGTACACAGCAGGGAGGGCGGGGGGGGAATGGGCGTACACAGCAGGGAGGGCGGGGGGGATGGGCGGACACAGCAGGGAGGGCGGGGGGGGATGGGCGGACACAGCAGGGAGGGCGGGGGGGGGATGGGCGGACACAGCAGGGAGGGCGGGGGGGATGGGCGTACACAGCAGGGAGGGCGGGGGGGATGGGCGTACACAGCAGGGAGGGCGGGGGGGGGGGCGTACACAGCAGGGAGGGCGGGGGGGGATGGGCGTACACAGCAGGGAGGGCGGGGGGGATGGGCGTACACAGCAGGGAGGGCGGGGGGGTGGGCGTACACACCAGGGAGGGCGGGCGTACACAGCAGGGAGGGCGGGGGGGTGGGCGTACACAGCAGGGAGGGCGGGGGGGTGGGCGTACACAGCAGGGAGGGCGGGGGGGATGGGCGTACACAGCAGGGAGGGCGGGCGGGATGGGCGTACACAGCAGGGAGGGCGGGGGGGGATGGGCGTACACAGCAGGGAGGGCGGGGGGGTAGGCGTACACAGCAGGGAGGGCGGGGGGGTGGGCGTACACAGCAGGGAGGGCGGGGGGGATGGGCGTGCACAGCAGGGAGAGCAGGGGGGGATGGGCGTACACAGCAGGGAGGGATGGGCGTACACAGCAAGGAGGGTGGGGGGGTGGGCGTACACAGCAGGGAGGGTGGGGGGGGGATGGGCGTACACAGCAGGGAGGGCGGAGGACGGACACAGCAGGACGGGCGGGCGGAGGACGGACACAGCATCGGAGGACGGACACAGCAGGACGGGCGGACACGGCCGGGCGGACACAGCAGGGAGGGTGGGGGGGGGATGGGCGGACACAGCAGGGGGGGATGGACGGACACAGCAGGGAGGGTGGGGGGGGGATGGGCGGACACAGCAGGGGGGGATGGACGGACACAGCAGGGAGGGCGGGGGGGGGATGGACGGACACAGCAGGGAGGGCGGGTGGGGGGGATGGACGGACACAGCAGGGAGGGTGGGGGGGGATGGACGGACACAGCAGGGAGGGCGGGGGGGGGATGGACGGACACAGCAGGGAGGGCAGGGGGGGGATGGACGTACACAGCAGGGAGGGCGGGGGGGGAATGGGCGTACACAGCAGGGAGGGCGGGGGGGATGGGCGTACACAGCAGGGTGGGGGGGGTGGGCGTACACAGCAGGGTGGGGGGCGTACACAGCAGGGTGGGGGGGCGTACACAGCAGGGAGGGCGGGGGGGGATGGGCGTACACAGCAGGGAGGGCGGGGGGAGATGGGCGTACACAGCAGGGAGGGCGGGGGGGGATGGGCGTACACAGCAGGGAAGGCGGGGGGGATGGGCGTACACAGCAGGGAGGGCGGGGGGGATGGGCGTATACAGCAGGGAGGGTGGGGGGGGATGGGCGTACACAGCAGGGAGGGTGGGGGGGGATGGACGGACACAGCAGGGAGGGCGGGGGGGGGGGGATGGACGGACACAGCAGGGAGGGCGGGGGGGGGGATGGACGGACACAGCAGGGAGGGCGGGGGGGGATGGGCGTACACAGCAGGGAGGGGTGGGGGGGGGGCGTACACAGCAGGGAGGGTGGGGGGAGGGTGGGGGGGGGGGCGTACACAGCAGGGAGGGTGGGGGGGGTGGGCGTACACAGCAGGGAGGGTGGGGGGGATGGGCGTACACAGCAGGGAGGGTGGGGGGGATGGGCGTACACAGCAGGGTGGGGGCGTACACAGCAGGGTGGGGGGGGGCGTACACAGCAGGGAGGGCGGGGGGGATGGGCGTACACAGCAGGGAGGGCGGGGGGGGATGGGCATACACAGCAGGGAGGGCGGGGGGGATGGGCATACACAGCAGGGTGGGCGGGGGGGGGGGCGTACACAGCAGGGAGGGCGGGGGGGATGGGCGTGCACAGCAGGGAGAGCAGGGGGGGATGGGCGTACACAGCAGGGAGGGATGGGCGTACACAGCAAGGAGGGTGGGGGGGGTGGGCGTACACAGCAGGGAGGGTGGGGGGGATGGGCATACACAGCAGGGAGGGCGGGGGGGGGTGGGCATACACAGCAGGGAGGGCGGGGGGGGGATGGGCATACACAGCAGGGAGGGTGGGCGGGGGGGATGGGCATACACAGCAGGGAGGGCGGGGGGGGGATGGGCATACACAGCAGGGAGGGTGGGGGGGGGATGGGCATACACAGCAGGGAGGGTGGGGGGGGATGGGCATACACAGCAGGGAGGGTGGGGGGGGATGGGCATACACAGCAGGGAGGGGGGGGGATGGGCATACACAGCAGGGAGGGTGGGGGGGTGGGCATACACAGCAGGGAGGGTGGTGGGGGGGTGGGCATACACAGCAGGGAGGGTGGGGGGGGGCATACACAGCAGGGAGGGTGGGGGGGGGGCATACACAGCAGGGAGGGTGGGGGGGGTGGGCATACACAGCAGGGAGGGTGGGGGGGTGGGCATACACAGCAGGGAGGGTGGGGGGGGTGGGCATACACAGCAGGGAGGGTGGGGGGGGGGGTGGGCATACACAGCAGGGAGGGCGGACACAGCAGGGCGGGCGGGCACAGCATCGGAGGACGGACACAGCATCGAAAGACGGACACAGCATCGAAAGACGGACACAGCATCGAAAGACGGACACAGCAGGCCGGGCGGACACGGCCGGGCGGACACAGCAGGGCGGGCGGGGGACGGACACAGCAGGCCGGCCGGACACAGCAGGTTGGCTGGGCGGACACAGCAGGGCGGCCGGGCGGACACAGCAGGGCGGCCGGGCGGGCGGGAGAAGTATAAGAAAAATAAGAAAGGATGGCATACATCCTGCCGACGCTGAGTTAAGTGGGCCCGGCTTCCTCCGAGCTGCGGCTATCTCCTCCCGCTGACACTCCTGAAGGGGACCCGGCTTCCTCCGGCTCTCTCCGTGTGACTGCTCCGTCGTTCTCCTCTCCCAGTAAGGCTCCCTCCATCGCTCATGTCCCGCGATCTCCTCCGGGTCTTGTAGAGGCTCCCTCCTTCTCCATACCCTCCAACATGACCCGCCCCACTAGGTACAAAATGCTCTGTTTCTGGTCTTCCCTCTTAATTTATTATTGCCATCACCTGTGAAGAAACAGCTTTCTTATCATTTAACTAGTACAACACAGGTGATGGAAATCATAAATTAAGAGGGAAGTCCAGAAACAGAGCATTTTGTACCTAGTGGGGCGGGTCATGTTGGAGGGTCTGCTTCTCGTCCTCCCGCCGCCTGCAGCTGTCCTCGTCATGCACGAGACACTGCTTCCCGCGTTCTCCTCATGCACAACTTGACAAGCTCATCTATGTTCACCCCCTGCTGGCGGCCACTGCGCAGGCGCAACAAATTGAAAAGCCCTATCTTTAAAATGGGGCATATTTTACTTAATTAAAAAAAAACTATAACTTTTTGAAAAACCACAACCCCAAAAGGCACTACACTGGGACATACTCTATCTAATAAAACAAACCCCAGGTCTTAATTTGTCCTCTATCCTGAGTTATGCCTTCCCAAAAAAATCTTCATTCACTCTATAGGAAAACGGTGTCAAAAAGCCACTGAGGGAGTGGCAGAAAAAAACTGACAGTTGGAACTTTAGCTTACTCTCAATTCCTCATTTTTTATTATTTTGCCCTGAAATTTGGCATGCAGCAGCGGGTGACGATTCTACACGTCCATGCCAAATTTCAGCTCGGTACGTCCAATCAGTTTTGAGGTGTAGCCCCTCAAACACCATGCCCCCATCTCAGAAGTTCCCTATGGGAGAATTCCGTTTGTTCGATTCAGCCTTAATATAAGGGCACGACCGTGCCCTTATAATATATCTGTCTGACTGCTCAGCTCACACAGCTTATAATTGTGGGGGAGACTGGGGAGCACTACTGCAGTGCCAGTTATAGGTTATAGCAGGAGCCAGGAGTACATAATATATTATATAGTGAGTGACCACCAGACACACAGTGCAGTTTATTTAATATATCCGTTCTCTGCCTGAAAAAAGCGATACACACAGTGACTCAGTCAGTCACATACCATATCTGTGTGCACTGCTCAGGCTCAGGCCAGTGTGCTGCATCATCTATTATCTATATATAATATTATATATATCTGTCTGACTGCTCAGCTCACACAGCTTATAATTGTGGGGGAGACTGGGGAGCACTACTGCAGTGCCAGTTATAGGTTATAGCAGGAGCCAGGAGTACATATTATATTAAAATTAAACAGTGGACACTTTTGCTGCAGGAGTGCCACTGCCAGTGTGACTGACCAGTGACCTGACCACACTGACCACCAGTATAGTTAGTAGTATACTTATATTGTGATTGCCTGAAAAAGTTAAACACTCGTCGTGTGACTTCACTTGTGTGTTTTTTTTTTTTTATTCTATAAAAATAAAACTCATTCTGCTGACAGACAGTGTCCAGCAGGTCCGTCATTATATAATATATAATATATACCTGTCCGGCTGCAGTAGTGATATATATATATTTTTTATATCATTTATCATCCAGTCGCAGCAGACACAGTACGGTAGTTCACGGCTGTGGCTACCTCTGTGTCTCTGCACTCGGCAGGCAGTCCGTCCATAATTGTAATACCACCTAACCGTGGATTTTTTTCATTCTTCTTTATACATACATAGTTACATAGACATCTTCTCTTTATCAACCAGTCTATATTAGCTGCAGACACAGTACAGTACGGTAGTTCACGGCTGTGGCTACCTCTGTGTCTGCACTCGGCAGGCAGTCCGTCCATAATTGTATACCACCTAACCGTGGTTTTTTTTCATTCTTCTTTATACATACATAGTTACATAGACATCTTCTCTTTATCAACCAGTCTATATTAGCTGCAGACACAGTACAGTACGGTAGTTCACGGCTGTGGCTACCTCTGTGTCTGCACTCGGCAGGCAGTCCGTCCATAATTGTATACCACCTAACCGTGGATTTTTTTCAGTCTTCTTTATACATACATAGTTACATAGACATCTTCTCTTTATCAACCAGTCTATATTAGCTGCAGACACAGTACAGTACGGTAGTTCACGGCTGTGGCTACCTCTGTGTCTGCAGTCGGCAGGCAGTCCATAATTGTATACTAGTATCCATCTCCATTGTTTACCTGAGGTGCCTTTTAGTTGTGCCTATTAAAATATGGAGAACAAAAATGTTGAGGTTCCAAAATTAGGGAAAGATCAAGATCCACTTCCACCTCGTGCTGAAGCTGCTGCCACTAGTCATGGCCGAGACGATGAAATGCCAGCAACGTCGTCTGCCAAGGCCGATGCCCAATGTCATAGTACAGAGCATGTCAAATCCAAAACACCAAATATCAGAAAAAAAAGGACTCCAAAACCTAAAATAAAATTGTCGGAGGAGAAGCGTAAACTTGCCAATATGCCATTTACCACACGGAGTGGCAAGGAACGGCTGAGGCCCTGGCCTATGTTCATGGCTAGTGGTTCAGCTTCACATGAGGATGGAAGCACTCAGCCTCTCGCTAGAAAAATGAAAAGACTCAAGCTGGCAAAAGCAGCACAGCAAAGAACTGTGCATTCTTCGAAATCCCAAATCCACAAGGAGAGTCCAATTGTGTCGGTTGCGATGCCTGACCTTCCCAACACTGGACGTGAAGAGCATGCGCCTTCCACCATTTGCATGCCCCCTGCAAGTGCTGGAAGGAGCACCCGCAGTCCAGTTCCTGATAGTCAGATTGAAGATGTCAGTGTTGAAGTACACCAGGATGAGGAGGATATGGGTGTTGCTGGCGCTGGGGAGGAAATTGACCAGGAGGATTCTGATGGTGAGGTGGTTTGTTTAAGTCAGGCACCCGGGGAGACACCTGTTGTCCGTGGGAGGAATATGGCCGTTGACATGCCAGGTGAAAATACCAAAAAAATCAGCTCTTCGGGGTGGAGGTATTTCACCAGAAATGCGGACAACAGGTGTCAAGCCGTGTGTTCCCTTTGTCAAGCTGTAATAAGTAGGGGTAAGGACGTTAACCACCTCGGAACATCCTCCCTTATACGTCACCTGCAGCGCATTCATAATAAGTCAGTGACAAGTTCAAAAACTTTGGGTGACAGCGGAAGCAGTCCACTGACCAGTAAATCCCTTCCTCTTGTAACCAAGCTCACGCAAACCACCCCACCAACTCCCTCAGTGTCAATTTCCTCCTTCCCCAGGAATGCCAATAGTCCTGCAGGCCATGTCACTGGCAATTCTGACGAGTCCTCTCCTGCCTGGGATTCCTCCGATGCATCCTTGCGTGTAACGCCTACTGCTGCTGGCGCTGCTGTTGTTGCCGCTGGGAGTCGATGGTCATCCCAGAGGGGAAGTCGTAAGCCCACTTGTACTACTTCCAGTAAGCAATTGACTGTTCAACAGTCCTTTGCGAGGAAGATGAAATATCACAGCAGTCATCCTACTGCAAAGCGGATAACTGAGGCCTTGGCATCCTGGGTGGTGAGAAACGTGGTTCCGGTATCCATCATTACTGCAGAGCCAACTAGAGACTTGTTGGAGGTACTGTGTCCCCGGTACCAAATACCATCTAGGTTCCATTTCTCTAGGCAGGCGATACCGAAAATGTACACAGACCTCAGAAAAAGAGTCACCAGTGTCCTAAAAAATGCAGCTGTACCCAATGTCCACTTAACCACGGACATGTGGACAAGTGGAGCAGGGCAGGGTCAGGACTATATGACTGTGACAGCCCACTGGGTAGATGTATGGACTCCCGCCGCAAGAACAGCAGCGGCGGCACCAGTAGCAGCATCTCGCAAACGCCAACTCTTTCCTAGGCAGGCTACGCTTTGTATCACCGGTTTCCAGAATACGCACACAGCTGAAAACCTCTTACGGCAACTGAGGAAGATCATCGCGGAATGGCTTACCCCAATTGGACTCTCCTGTGGATTTGTGGCATCGGACAACGCCAGCAATATTGTGTGTGCATTGAATATGGGCAAATTCCAGCACGTCCCATGTTTTGCACATACCTTGAATTTGGTGGTGCAGAATTTTTTAAAAAACGACAGGGGCGTGCAAGAGATGCTGTCGGTGGCCAGAAAAATTGCGGGACACTTTCGGCGTACAGGCACCACGTACAGAAGACTGGAGCACCACCAAAAACTACTGAACCTGCCCTGCCATCATCTGAAGCAAGAAGTGGTAACGAGGTGGAATTCAACCCTCTATATGCTTCAGAGGTTGGAGGAGCAGCAAAAGGCCATTCAAGCCTATACAATTGAGCACGATATAGGAGGTGGAATGCACCTGTCTCAAGTGCAGTGGAGAATGATTTCAACGTTGTGCAAGGTTCTGATGCCCTTTGAACTTGCCACACGTGAAGTCAGTTCGGACACTGCCAGCCTGAGTCAGGTCATTCCCCTCATCAGGCTTTTGCAGAAGAAGCTGGAGGCATTGAAGAAGGAGCTAAAAGGGAGCGATTCCGCTAGGCATGTGGGACTTGTGGATGCAGCCCTTAATTCGCTTAACAAGGATTCACGGGTGGTCAATCTGTTGAAATCAGAGCACTACATTTTGGCCACCGTGCTCGATCCTAGATTTAAAGCCTACCTTGGATCTCTCTTTCCGGCAGACACAAGTCTGCTGGGGTGCAAAGACCTGCTGGTGACAAAATTGTCAAGTCAAGCGGAACGCGACCTGTCAACATTTCCTCCTTCACATTCTCCCGCAACTGGGGGTGCGAGGAAAAGGCTCAGAATTCCGAGCCCACCCGCTGGCGGTGATGCAGGGCAGTCTGGAGCGACTGCTGATGCTGACATCTGGTCCGGACTGAAGGACCTGACAACGATTACGGACATGTCGTCTACTGTCACTGCATATGATTCTCTCAACATTGATAGAATGGTGGAGGATTATATGAGTGACCGCATCCAAGTAGGCACGTCACACAGTCCGTACTTATACTGGCAGGAAAAAGAGGCAATTTGGAGGCCCTTGCACAAACTGGCTTTATTCTACCTAAGTTGCCCTCCCACAAGTGTGTACTCCGAAAGAGTGTTTAGTGCCGCCGCTCACCTTGTCAGCAATCGGCGTACGAGGTTACATCCAGAAAATGTGGAGAAGATGATGTTCATTAAAATGAATTATAATCAATTCCTCCGCGGAGACATTGACCAGCAGCAATTGCCTCCACAAAGTACACAGGGAGCTGAGATGGTGGATTCCAGTGGGGACGAATTGATAATCTGTGAGGAGGGGGATGTACACGGTGATATATCGGAGGGTGAAGATGAGGTGGACATCTTGCCTCTGTAGAGCCAGTTTGTGCAAGGAGAGATTAATTGCTTCTTTTTTGGGGGGGGTCCAAACCAACCCGTCATATCAGTCACAGTCGTGTGGCAGACCCTGTCACTGAAATGATGGGTTGGTTAAAGTGTGCATGTCCTGTTTTGTTTATACAACATAAGGGTGGGTGGGAGGGCCCAAGGACAATTCCATCTTGCACCTCTTTTTTCTTTTCTTTTTCTTTGCATCATGTGCTGATTGGGGAGGGTTTTTTGGAAGGGACATCCTGCGTGACACTGCAGTGCCACTCCTAGATGGGCCCGGTGTTTGTGTCGGCCACTAGGGTCGCTAATCTTACTCACACAGTCAGCTACCTCATTGCGCCTCTTTTTTTCTTTGCGTCATGTGCTGTTTGGGGAGGGTTTTTTGGAAGGGACATCCTGCGTGACACTGCAGTGCCACTCCTAGATGGGCCCGGTGTTTGTGTCGGCCACTAGGGTCGCTAATCTTACTCACACAGCTACCTCATTGCGCCTCTTTTTTTCTTTGCGTCATGTGCTGTTTGGGGAGGGTTTTTTGGAAGGGCCATCCTGCGTGACACTGCAGTGCCACTCCTAGATGGGCCCGGTGTTTGTGTCGGCCACTAGGGTCGCTAATCTTACTCACACAGCTACCTCATTGCGCCTCTTTTTTTCTTTGCGTCATGTGCTGTTTGGGGAGGGTTTTTTGGAAGGGACATCCTGCGTGACACTGCAGTGCCACTCCTAGATGGGCCCGGTGTTTGTGTCGGCCACTAGGGTCGCTTATCTTACTCACACAGCGACCTCGGTGCAAATTTTAGGACTAAAAATAATATTGTGAGGTGTGAGGTATTCAGAATAGACTGAAAATGAGTGTAAATTATGGTTTTTGAGGTTAATAATACTTTGGGATCAAAATGACCCCCAAATTCTATGATTTAAGCTGTTTTTTAGTGTTTTTTGAAAAAAACACCCGAATCCAAAACACACCCGAATCCGACAAAAAAAATTCGGTGAGGTTTTGCCAAAACGCGTTCGAACCCAAAACACGGCCGCGGAACCGAACCCAAAACCAAAACACAAAACCCGAAAAATTTCAGGCGCTCATCTCTACATCCAATGTCTTTGATTGGAACAGCAATACTGCTGGTGTCAGGTTCACGTCTGCATTATTTGAACCCCCAGACAGTTCATTGGGACCGGCGTTATATATTAAATAAGCATGTAGGCATTTTTGATGAACAGTTTACTTATTTTTATTTAATTTTATTGACTTCTTGTGATCTGTTCCAGTTATGTATAAATAATTCATTGCTTTTTAGTTATTGCTTACCTTGAAAAATAGTGCAGTATATTGAGTATACATTGCTTTTGCAGATGTTGAACGTTTATTGGAAATGAAGGATATCTGAATGATGCAAGGGATGCTAATCCCATGCAGACACACAACTGTCTTGGGATGTAGTTAACCGGCGGTCACAATACCTCCCCCTACATCCCGCCCACTCACAATCCCGACGGTCTGCATGCCGACCAACAAGGACTATTCCCAGGACACCCATACAGTGGGAATAGTAGTCGTGGTGAGCGCAGCAAGCCCACAAGGGGCTTGTTGCACTCGCCCCCCTCCCCCCTTCCCCCCCCCCCCCCCAGCATTCCGCTGCCGGGATGCCGGCGGAGGTATGCTGGCCGGCGGTCTCCTGACTGCCGGTCATGCAATACCCACCGACTGTCACAAACCTAGGAACCCTAATACAGCACAACGCTGTAAGGAAGGTAAAATATAGCACACATTTGACATGGGTTTAAAATCAGGAGTTATGGTAGACTTACCGTTGATAACGCTATTTCTCCGAAGTCCACAGTATCCACAAGATATACCTTGGGATATTAGGTAGCAACAGTGGAACAGGCTCCAAATGATTTAAGCTTTTCAGACTCCCAGTATGCAATTGGCCAGCCTCCTATATCCCCACCTCCTAGCTCAGGAAAATCAGTTGGTTTCAAAGCTCAAGGCAGGAGCAGATTTATCAAGAGCGAGACCTATTCAGGTGAGAAGAACATACACACACTTCCATACCAGAGGAAAGGAATATGTTAGTAAGTGTAAAGATTCTCAAATCAGGTGCGTCAGGGTGGGAACCCTGTGGATACTGTGGACTTCAGAGAAATAGAGTTATCGATGGTAAGTCTACCATAACCCCTGGTTTCTCCTTCAGGGTCCACAGTGGTATCCACAGGATATACCTTGGTACCTTGGGATGTCCCAAAGCAGTAATTATTGGACAGAAGAATTCTTCGCTCGAACGCAGCATACAGAGAGGCAAAGGTATCAAAGGCATAATGTCTAATGAATGTGTTAATTGATGACCATATGACTGCCTTACAGAGTTGCTCATCTGAAACGCCACGTTGGGCTGCCCATGAAGGACTTACCAAACAAGTAGAGTGGGCAGAGACATTATCCGGGATAGGGAGATCATATTGAGAGTATGCTTCTGAGATAGTCATCCGAAGCCATCTAGCCAAAGTTTGCTTATTGGCAGGCCATCCCTTCTTGCGAAATCCATACAAGATGAAAACGATGTCTGTCTTTCTGATGGCACTGGTACGATCCATGTAGATCCTTAGAGCACGAACTACGTCCAATGATGCATCTCCTGCAGAGAGGTCTAGTACCTGAAAAGCCGGAACTACAATTTCTTCATGAAATACCAGAAATGAAAGACGACGCACACGCTCAGAGACGGCCTTAGCTATAGGCAGGCTAAGCATTTGCTTAGGGCATCCAAGCTTGTCTACGGGCATCCAAGCATGTCCCTGCAGTATCTCATGCTGGGAGGGACAATTTGCAAACTATCTGTTACTTTCCAAATGTATTCAGTCAGTACTTGTATACACTGCTGTTTACATATGTCAAATAGAATGCAGACAGTCCCTTAAACTCCCTCCAACATGCTTGAATGCCATTGACTTGTGAGACCTCACAGCAAAAGCCCGGTAATTGCAATTCCTGGACCTGTAACATTTTCACTGACTATATAAGGTTATTACTGGATGGCTCCCTTATGATACCACATGTGAATTTGGAAGACTGCTCCACATAAATCTGGCATCACCTATGCTGCTTGTGCACATGGGGGAGGGGGACCCTGCCATCCTCTGTGTGTCCCTTATTCCTGTGCAAACCCAGGTGTCTGCAGGAACATAACATGGGCAGTGTTCTCCCCACACTTTATTTTTCAGTCAGTCCATGCCATAAAATGCACCTGCCATCCAGCACGTGTAACGTGGTCAGTAAGTTGCGCTGCACTATTTCTGAATGAAACGTCAGTGCAGCGTGACTTTTGGACGCGTCAGACTGGATGGCAGAGCATATCGCTTCCGCAGTATAAAATAAAGGGCATGCAGTTGCCGGGAGTAACAGACACCAGCAAACACACTGAACAGTGAAGAGATTTGACAGTTGCTACATGTTTGATACTGGTCTTATTGTATAACTAGCAAGTATGGCAGTATCTGGACATTGCTGCTATCTGTGTCCAACCAGCAAGCGAAAATAAAGGGTGAGGCTTGCAAAGGACGGCATACCCTGAGAGGTCACAGCCCTTGTACAGGTGCCCCTTTAACAGGTCCAAGCGCAAGCACCACCCACCCATTCTGCCACTCCCATCTCACAAAACGCACTCACGGATCCAGGGAGCTGCATGGGCGGACTCACTGACTGCAAGCACGCCAGCAAGCAAAAGTAAGTTTTATAAAAAAAAGCTACTAGCATTACTAATGTGGGGCATATGTGTAAGGTGCATTACTGTTTGGAACTATGGCGGTCATTCCGAGTTGTTCGCTCGCAAGCTGCTTTTAGCAGCTTTGCACACGATAAGCCGCCGCCTACTGGGAGTGAATCTTAGCTTATCAAAATTGCGAACGAAAGATTAGCAGAATTGCGAATAGACACTTCTTAGCAGTTTCTGAGTAGCTCCAGACTTACTCGGCATCTGCGATCAGTTCAGTGCTTATCGTTCCTGGTTTGACGTCACAAACACACCCAGCGTTTGCCCAGACACTCCTCCGTTTCTCCAGCCACTCCCGCGTTTTTCCCAGAAACTGTAGCGTTTTTTCGCACACACCCATAAAACGGCCAGTTTCCGCCCAGAAACACCCACTTCCTGTCAATCACATTACGATCACCAGAACGAAGAAAAAACCTCGTAATGCCGTGAGTAAAATTCCTAACTGCATAGCAAATTTACTTGGCGCAGTCGCACTGCGGATATTGCGCATGCGCATTAGCGACTATTCGCTCCGTTGCGACAAAAAAATAACGAGCGAACAACTCGGAATGACCCCCCATGTGTATTATGGGCATTACTCTGTGGCATTATGCAGGGTTAAACTGCCCACAGAGTAACCCCCGGTGGGCCCACTACCTGAATGTTGCTGGGTCAGATGCAGAACTAGTGGCGGTGCTTTGGGGCACCAGCCAAAATTTTGCCTAGGGCATCAAATTGGCTAGGGCCGGCTCTGGACATGATAGCGCCCCTAAAGCTGATACTCTTCTAGCTGAAGCAATTGCCAGAAGAAACAACACTTTAGCTGTTAACCATATGAGATCTACCCATTTTGGTTCAAATGGGGCAACTAGTCCCAGGGAGCTGTGGGAGGGAACAAAAGGAGGTTGAATATGAAGCATTCTTTGGGAAAAAATTGCGAACATCTTGTAGGCTTGCAATTTTCTTTTGAAACCATACAGTTAATGCCAACTCTTGTACTTTCAAACATGATGCCCTAGGCAAGATTTTGGCTGGTGCCCCCAAGCACCACAGCTGGTTCTACCTCTGACCTTGCACCGTTTTTCCAGCACCATCACCCCTCACCCATAGCAGTCCTTATTTTGGTGTTTGTAACCCCTATATTTTAAAAAGGAACAGTTCGCACGTTTGGCACACAGCCCAAAAAGGGGTGTGTTTTTGCTGGCAAGGGGCATGGCCACACAATAGTAACCCCAATACCAATTACGCCACACAGTACTGCAACTTTATTCACATTTGATCATGCGATAAATTCCATAATTCAATTTACATCCCACAGTAGTATCACTTTACCTTATAAACGTTACTCCTCACAGTAGAGCCCCTTATTCACATTACATCACACAGAATTGCTCCTTATTCACATTACACCACACCATATTGCTCTTTATTCACATTAGACGACACAGCAGTGCCCTTTCTATATGCAAAACCACATAGTAGAGCACTTTATACACATAATGCCACACATTAGTAATGCATTTATACACATAATTCCACACAGTAATGCCCCTTTCACATATGAGACACATTATTAATGTCCTCATAAACATAATGTGCCTTACACATTATGACAACCTTTATTAATGCCCTTTTACACATAATGTCCCTTACACATATGCCGCACATTATTAATGCCCTTATACACATAATGACACACATAGTGCCCCCTACACATTTGCTGCACATTATTAGTGCCCCTATACACATAATGACACACATAGTGCCCCTTACACATACAGTATGTTGCACATTATTAATGCATTTTTACATGACACACATAATGCTCCTTACACATATTCCGAACACTACTGCACATCCAACCCACTCACATGCACACAGCATGGATACAGATGTGTCCTCATAAATCTTGCCTCAATGCTAACATTGAGCACCTTTTTTTTGAGTGAAAATGCATCTAATTTGCATTGCTATGTGGCTAGGATGCACAAGCCGCTACTGCCGATTAAAATTATATGCAGCATGCCTATATACTGTGTGAGACTGTGGTTGTATCTGCATATGAAATGCTACACACAGAATATAGGCATGCTGCATATCATTTTAATCAGCAGAAGCTGCTGATGCCCCTAGGCATAGCAAATGCCCTAGGCAATTGCCTAGTTTGCCTATGCCTATGGCCGGTTCTGCTTTCAAGGAAACTAGGCGGAGACCCTTGTCCATTCCTGCTTGAAGAAAAGCTACAATTCTTGAAATTCTAAAAGATTCTGGATCATGAAGCTTAAGGCTGCAAAAATAAATAAAGCCACACCGGTTTCCAGTGGTCTGGCTCCTGCTGCAGCAAACAAAAAACTGAATTTCTTGAGCTGGGAGGCGGGGATATAGGGGGCTGGCCCATTGCATCCTGGGAGTCTGAAAAGCTTAGATCATTTGGTGCCCGTTCCACTGTTGCTACCTAATATCCCAAGCTATATCCTGTGGGCAGTAGCGGATCTTGCCACGGGGAAGCAGGTCTTTTGCCCGGGCCGCCGCCTTCCAGAGGGCGCCGGCACCATCCGGAGGGCGCCTGCACCATCCGGAGGGCGCCGGCACCATCCGGAGGGCGCCGCACCATGGCAAGATCTGCTACTGCCCAGCTGCCCTCCGCTACTGCCCCCAGCTGCCCGCTGTGTCCCGCTGCCCGCTGAGAAGGGAACTAGATGCGTAGCGTCTAGTTTCCCTTCATGGAGAGGACCTTTACTGTGCGGTGCGCGATGACATCATCGCGCACCGCACATCGTTTCAGCGGCGCTACTCTTTACAGGGGGCGTAACTGACCACGCTCCCTGCACGAAGCCACGCCCCCTATTTCCCGCCAGGGGCGCAAAAAGCGCTGGAACCGGCCCTGCCTGTGGGTACCACCGTGGACCCTGAAGGAGAAAGAGTTATTCAAATGTAAAAAAAAAAAACAACTATGTGACATCTGTATTAGTGATAATGTATCAGGTTTGCGGTGATAGATTGTGAGATCTTCATACTGACATTCTTATAACGGGGCCAAAAGTGACCTTTTTACATCTACCTTCCTCATTTGCTGCCACTGAGTGCTTTTAAGTTACTAGCAGCATTGGCTTCTACCTCTGGGTCCCAGGGGGTCTGCCAGTCTGAAATATTTGCATGTGCATGAGATGTTCCTACAGCTTAACTGGAGTCCACCTGTGGTAAATTCAGTTGATTGGACATGATTTGGAAAGGCACACACATGTCTATATAAGGTCCCACACTTGACAGTGCATGTCTGAGCACAAACCAAGTATGAAGTCAAAGAAATTGTCTGTAGACCTCCGAGACTGGATTGTCTCGAGGCACAAATCTGGGGAAGGGTACGGAAAAAAATCTGCTGCTTTGAAGGTCCCAATGAGCACAGTGGCCTCCATCATCCATAAATGGAAGAAGTTCGGCACCACCAGGACTAGAGCTGGCCGGCCATCTTAACTGAGCGATTGGGAGAGAAGGGCCATAGTCAGGGAGGTGACCAAGAACCCGATGGTCACTCTGACAGAGCTACAGCATTCCTCTGTGGAGAGAGGAGAACCTTCCAGAAGGACAACCATCTCTGCAGCAAACCATCAATCAGGCCTGTATGGTAGAGTGGCCAGACGGAAGCCACTCCTTAGTAAAAAATCACACGGCAGCCCACCTGGAGTTTGCCAAAATGCACCTGGAGGACTCTCGGACCATGAGAAACAAAATTCTCTGGTCTGATGAGACAAATATGGAACTCTTTGGTGTGAACGTTTGGAGGAAACCAGGCACTGCTCATCACCAGGCCAATACCATCCCTACAGTGAAGCATGGTGGTGGCAGCATCATGCTGTGGGGATGTTTTTCAGCGGCAGGAACTGGGAGACTAGTCAGGATAGAGGGAAAGATGAATGCAGCAATGTTCAGATATCCTAGATGAAAACCTGCTCCAAAGCGCTCTTGACCTCAGACTCGGGCGACGGTTCATCTTTCAGCAGGACAACGACCCTAAGCACACAGCCAATATAGCAAAGGAATGGCTTCAGGACAACTCTGTGAATGCTTTGAGTGGCCCAGCCAGAGCCCAGACTTGAATCCGATTGAACATCTCTGGAGATATCTGAAAATGGCTGTGCACCAATGCTTCCCATCCAACCTGATGGAGCTTGAGAGGTGCTGCAAAAATGAATGGGCGAAACTGCCCAAAGATAGGTGTGCCAAGCTTATAGCATCAAATTCAAAAAGACTTGAGGCTGTAATTGCTGCCAAAGGTGCATCAACAAAGTATTGAGCAAAGGCTGGAATATTTATGTACATGTGATTTCTTAGTTTTTATTCTTAATAAATGTCTGTAGAATTATGAGAGAAAAAATAATTTACTCCATTTTGGAATAAGGCTGTAACATTACAATATGTGGAAAAAGTAAAGCGCTGTGAATACTTTCCTGATGCACTGTACCCTTTTACCATACCTGTAATTCTGAATGTTCATACCTCCAATCCAAAATGGCTGTTTCCTCTACTTATTTTGATGAGTTTGCTTTCTATATGTGAACCATCCATGCAGATGCTGGGAAGTGATATCACAGTGTATGTTTACTTCTGTTTGATAATATCCTCAGATTAATGCTAATGTTTAAGGTCCTGCAAAATATATTGGCACTGTACCAGTGACGTGCGGTCAGGTAAGGCAGAGCCTCTCCTATCATACTCCAGTATACTCCAGAGTTTTGACTATTATAAATATCTTCTTTGCATTTTTCGAATCATTTTTATAGTATACTGGTCTATGGTAGGTGAAGCAGTGCCTCCCCTGCCTACCTCATCCGCACAACACCAAATTTCCAGCAGTATACAGTATACTGCTGCTCCTTTGTATAATGCCTGCAGGAACCCTCAGGTTCCTATATGTGTGTGTAAGTCTAGCTGTGATACTAGCCAGTGCATCCCAGCAACTTACCTCACCGCACGTCTCTGCACTGTACAGATATAGGTTAAGAAATAATAATCAATGAACCAGCGTCTAGTCCCAACTCTATATAAGGAGGACCGTTATGCTTGTGTACAGTAGCGGATCTTGCTATGGGCACACAGGATTTGTGTGCAGGGCATCGCTGTCCGGAGGGCGCCGTGCCGTGGCAAGATCCGCTACTTGTGGTGCCCTCCGGTGCTGTGCTGTCTCTGCTGTGCGGTGTGCAATGACGTCATCGCGCACCACACGGCATTGTGGGACCGGCATATAGATGCTAGGGGTCATAATTGACCACTAGTGTCTATGCTGTGCTATGGGAGAGACGTCATGACATCTCTACCATAGATGTGAGGAGCGGTGCCGGCGGCCGGAGACGGAGGTCAGCAGCAGTCGGGAATCAGGAGCTGGGATGGTATTAATTAATTTATTTTATTTTTATTTGATTATTTTGTAAGCGGCACAACTCTACTGGGGGAACAAACGGGGGCACAACTCTACTGGGGGCAATACTACTGGGGGCACAAACGGGGGCACAACTCTACTGGGGGCAATACTACTGGGGGCACAAACGGGGGCACAACTCTACTGGGGGCACAACTCTACTGGGGGAACAAACGGGGGCACAACTCTACTGGGGGCAATACTACTGGGGGCACAAACGGGGGCACAACTCTACTGGGGGCAATACTACTGGGGGCACAAACGGGGGCACAACTCTACTGGGGGCACAACTCTACTGGGGGAACAAACGGGGGCACAACTCTACTGGGGGCAATACTACTGGGGGCACAAACGGGGGCACAACTCTACTGGGGGCACAACTCTACTGGGGGCACAAATGGGGGCACAACTCTACAGGGGGCATAACTGACCAAGCCCCTTTATGAAGCCATGCCCCTATTTTCGCCCGGGGCGCCACAAAGGCTAGAATCGGCACTGCTTGTGTACAGTGTTCTGGTCTGAGCCCGTCCATTATATTAGGAGGACCATTGTGTTTGCGTACAGTGTTCTGGCCTGAGCCCGTCCATTATATTAGGAGGACCATTGTGCTTGCGTACAGTGTTCTGGCCTGAGCCCGTCCATTCATTCACCCAGCCCTTTTTGGTACTGCTACTCATCCAACTTGGATCTGGATCTCCCTGGTTGTGACATTGACTGTGACTTTGGCTATGCAACTTTACCTGTAACCTTTGACCCTTGGAACTGTAACTGCACTGATGTAAGTTTGGGTAATAATTTATTTGCAGCCTAGCTCTAAAGAGTACTGCAACAATAGCTGTTGTCACTGTTCTCAATGCCATGATACTGACCCGAGAGCGATTGCTTCTCACTAGTAACACAGGCTTTGCAGCTTTAACATTTAACACAGATTGTAGTTGGAAGAGACAGGTCCCTTTGGCTACGTTTAACTTTAAACCAGTCACTGCCTTCTCTAATTAGCAAATACAATTAATACATTTAAAAAAAAAATAGATGAGGGAGAATGTCAAACTGTGAGTCATGGCTGGCTCTTGATCTTAAGATACATGTCCTCAGTCACGCAAGCATCTACTCAGGCTCGGTGCTACCCGCTCAGCAAAGGGATGCAAAGCAGGTAGGTGCCTGACTGGAGAGGCGCTCTCCCTGCTCTGCATCCCTGCTGCTGCGCCTGGACCCCCTGCTGCTGCTGCCAGCTTCTGTGCCTGTCACACCATTTGACTCGCAGCAGCGCCGGCAGCTTGAAGTTTCCGCCTACCCCCTGCAGTGTCCAACAGTGTCCTGGGCTCTGGACGAAAAGGGGGCGGTGCTAAATGGCACAGAGGGGCGGAGCTACACGGGACTAGGCTGAAGAGGACAGAAAATGCAACAAATCCAGCTAGCCAGATGGTATGTTGAAGGAGCATGAGTGAGAAAGTGTGTATGTGTGTATCTGTATGTGTGTGTGTGTGTGTGTGTGTGTGTGTGTGTGTGTGTGTGTGTGTGTGTGTATCTACAGTATGTGTGTGTGTATGTATATGTGTGTGTGTGTGTGTGTGTGTGGAAGGCAGTGTATATGGCACTGTGGGGCAATGTGTATCTGGCACTGTGGGGCATTTGTGTATCTGGCACTGTGGGGCATTCGTGAAACTGGCACTGTGGGGGCATATCAGGAACTGTAGGAGCATACTGTATCTGGCACGGTGGGGGCATATGTGTATCTGGCACTATTGGGGTCATATGTGTATCTGGCCCCCCATATGTGTATCATCCCCCATTTTCATTGGCCATGCCCCATGTGGCATTTGGCCACACCCATTTTTGCCACGCGCGCCTTAATCGCGCACACACAGTACCACTAAGAATTTTTTTCTACTTGCACCACTGGTTGGGGGGGGGGCGTAATTTGTATAAATGGCCCTTCTGAGGGCATTATATATAACCGGCGCTACTACAGGGGCTATTATGTGTATAACTGGCACTACTACAGGGGCTATTATGTGTATTACCGGCGCTACCACAGGGGCTATTATGTGTATAACTGGCGCCACTACTGGGGACATTATGTGTATAACCGGCGCCACTACTGGGGACATTGTGTGTATAAACACACACTACTATGTGCAGGGTAATGTGAATAAAATTGTGCTACTGTGTGGCGTAATTTGAAATGGGGGTACTATTGTGTGGCCACGCCCCTTCCTTGTGAGACCACACCACTTTTTGCCGCGAGCTGCCCCTTTGTAAAATATGGGAGGGCGCAAATTTATCATTTGCAGGGGGGCGCCGGACACCCTATCACTGGCCCTGCATCTACTAATATCCAATCTTTCACTGCTGTTACCCATGTCACCTGTAACCAAAACTAGCAGGTTATGGATTGTAAACAACAAAAATACACTCAAGGTGCTGGAATGGAAACATAAGTATACCAAAAAGGTGTATTTACAGTGCATCCGGAAAGTATTCACAGCGCTTCACTTTTTCCACATTTTGTTATGTTAAAGCCTTATTCCAAAATGGAATAAATTCATTTTTTCCCTCAAAATTCTACACACAATACCCCATAATGACAATGGGGGTCATTCCGAGTTGTTCGCTCGGTAAATTTTTTCGCATCGCAGTGATTTTCCGCTTAGTGCGCATGCGCAATGTCCGCACTGCGACTGCGCCAAGTAAATTTGCTATGCAGTTAGGTATTTTACTCACGGTTTTTTCTTCGGTCTGGTGAATGTAATGTGATTGACAGGAAGTGGGTGTTTCTGGGCGGAAACAGGCCGTTTTATGGGTGTGTGCGAAAAAACGCTACAGTTTCTGGGAAAAACGCGGGAGTGGCTGAAGAAACGGAGGAGTGTCTGGGCGAACGCTGGGTGTGTTTGTGACGTCAAACCAGGAACGACAAACACTGAACTGATCGCAGATGCCGAGTAAGTCTGGAGCTACTCGGAAACTGCTAAGAGGTGTGTGGTCGCAATTTTGAGAATCTTTCGTTCGCAATTTTAAGAAGCTAAGATTCACTCCCAGTAGGCGGCAGCTTAGCGTGTGTAAAGCTGCGAAAAGCAGCTTGCGAGCGAACAACTCGGAATGAGGGCCAATGTGAAAAACGTTTTTTTGAGACTTTTGCAAATTTATAAAAAACTAAGAAATCACATGTACATAAGTATTCACAGCCTTTGCTCAATACTTTATTGATGCACTTTTGGCAGTAATTACAGCCTTGAGTCTTTTTAAAAATGATGCCACAAGCTTGGCACACCTATCTTTGGCCAGTTTCGCCCATTCCTCTTTGTAGCACCTCTCAAGCTCCATCAGGTTGGATGGGAAGCGTGGATGCACAGCCATTTTCAGATCTCTCCAGAGATGTTCAATCGGATTCAAGTCTGGACTCTGGCTGAGCCACTCAAGGACATTCACAGAGTTGTCCTGAAGCCACTCTTTTGCTTGGCTGTGTGCTTAGGGTCGTTGTCCTGCTGAAAGATGAACCGTCGCCCCAGTCTGAGGTTAAGAGTGCTTTGGAGCAGGTTTTCATCCAGGATGTCTCTGTACATTGCTGCATTCATCTTTCCCTCTATCCTGACTAGTCTCCCAGTTCCTGCCGCTGAAAAACATACCCACAGCATGATGCTGCCACCACCATGCTTCACTGTAGGGATGGTATTGGCCTGGTGATAAGCGGTGCCTGGTTTCCTCCAAACATGACGCCTGGCATTCACACCAAAGAGTTCATTCTTTGTCTCATCAGACCAGAGAATTATATTTTCTCATGGTCTGAGAGTCCTTCCGGTGCATTTTGGCAAACTCCAGGCGGGCTGCCATGTGCTTTTTACTAAGGAGTGGCTTCTGTCTGGCCACTCTACCATACAGGCCTGATTGGTGGATTGCTGCAGAGATGGTTGTCCTTCTTGGGGTATTGTATGTAGAATTTTGAGGGGAAAAATGTATTTATTCCATTTTGGAATAAGGCTGTAACATAACAAAATGTGGAAAAAGTGAAGTGCTGTGAATACTTTCCGGCTGTATTGTACATCTACCTTGGTAATGAATAACAAGGAGTGAATCAAGCTACTGTGTTATATGGTAGACAATCAAAAAATGCAAATGCAGAAAAAGAAAACCAGCGCTGTATTCACTCAATTACTCAAGACTAAAAAAGAGATAATGCTTTTACAACATACAATTAATAATTTACTACATATGCAATAAGTACACACTAATAGGGATAATACATACCATACTAAAAATAGGGAAAGCAGGAAAAATGCTTATAAAATAATCCTCCCTTAAGCGGGGTACACACGTAGCGATTTTTGCTTAATTTCTAAGCAATCTGACTAGATTGCTTAGAAATTAAGGGGGTCATTCCGACCTGTTCGCACGCTGCCGTTTTTCGCAGCGCAGCGATCAGGTCACTACTGAGTATACATCGCAATGCGCAGGCTCGTCGTATGGGTGCAAAGTGGATCGTTGCTAAGCGATGGATTTAACGAAGAATCCATTCGCACAGCCGATCGCAAGAGATTGACAGGAAGAAGGCGTCTATGGGTGTCAACTGACCGTTTTCTGGGAGTGTTTGGGAAAACGCAGGCGTGTCCAAGCGTTTGCAGGGCGGGTGTCTGACGTCAATTCCGGGACCGGACAGGCTGAAGTGATCGCAAGGGCTGAGTAAGTTCAGACCTACTCAGAAACTGCACAAAATTATTTGCAGAGCTCGGCTGCACATGCGATCGCACACTTGCAAAGCAAAAATACACTCCCCTATAGGCGGCGACTATCTGATCGCAGCGCTGCAAAAAGTAGCTAGCAAGCGATCAACTCGGAATGACCCCCTAAGCACAGATCGCACTGTGTGTATGCCCCATAGCGATAGCAAGGCGCGGCCCCACACGTCGCTATCGCTGGCTAAGATCTTGACTGCATGCAGTCAAGATCTGGCCAGATCACGAGGCTCTCATTGAGCCTTGCAGTCTAGTTAGGATCGGGCTAGCACACATTGCAGCGTGTGTACAGACACCCGCTGCGATGTGTGATAAGCCCAGATCAGGCTCAGCACACATCACGCTGAGCCCGAATTGGTAATAAAAGTCAGAAACAATTAGCAACAATGTCTCACCATAGTGGCATCAGTCTTCAGTAAGCCGTCTGTGCAAATGGTATAGTTGTTGTCCTGTACAAGAATCAGTTAGTGGATATATAATGTATATAGTATTAATAATCCAGAACCACAATGTGCTGATAGCCACAGGCACTGATATTCACATTAAATAAGGAGCTAATTGCAGCTCGAAGAGATTCCACTACAATGTGTAGAAGCAGCGTCTGAATCCACCGCTATGTGGGATATGCACCGGCAGTCCACAGACTGGAGAGTTATGCTGGTAGTACAGATGGTGTAATGGTTAGTATTACTGCCTCACAGCACTGAGGTCATGGTTTCGATTCCCACAATGACCCTAACTGTGTGGGGTTTGTATATTCTCCCCATGCTTGCGTGTGTTTCCTCTGGGTCCTCCCAAAATCCAAAAATATACTGGTATGTTCATTGGCTCCTGACAAAAAAATGAACCCTAGTGTGTTAGTGTGTGCATGTACAAGGGCATACTAGATGATAGAGATGAGCGGGTTCGGTTTCTTTGAATCCGAACCCGCACGAACTTCACTTTTTTTTCCACGGGTCCGAGCGACTCGGATCTTCCCGCCTTGCTCGGTTAACCCGAGCGCGCCCGAACGTCATCATGACGCTGTCGGATTCTCGCGAGGCTCGGATTCTATCGCGAGACTCGGATTCTATATAAGGAGCCGCGCGTCGCCGCCATTTTCACTCGTGCATTGAGATTGATAGGGAGAGGACGTGTCTGGCGTCCTCTCCATTAGAATAGAGATAGATAGATTAGATAGAGAGAGATTGTGCAGAGTCGCAGACAGAGTTAGTTTACCACAGTCAGTGACCAGTGCAGTTGCTAGTTAACTTTTATTTAATATAATATATCCGTTCACTTCTCTCTGCTATATCCGTTCTCTGCCTGAAAAAAAAAACGATACACAGCACAGTCAGTCACACAGTGTGACTCAGTCTGTGTGCACTCAGCTCAGCCCAGTGTGCTGCACAGTCATCAATGTATAAATTAAAAGCTTATAATTAATTGTGGGGGAGACTGGGGAGCACTGCAGGTTGTTAGCAGGAGCCAGGAGTACAATTATATTAATTAACAGTGCACACTTTTGCTGCAGGAGTGGTGACCAGTGCCTGACCACCAGTATAGTATTGTTGTATACTACTAATATCTCTTTAAATATCAACCAGTCTATATTAGCAGCAGACACAGTACAGTGCGGTAGTTCACGGCTGTGGCTACCTCTGTGTCGGCACACGGCAGGCAGTCCGTCCGACCAGAATTGTATTATTTATTATTATATACCTACCACCTAACCGTGGTTTTTTTTTTTCATTCTTTATACCGTCATAGTGTCATCCTAATTGTTACGAGTATACTACTATCTCTTTATCAACCAGTGTACAGTGCGGTAGTTCACGGCTGTGGCTACCTCTGTGTCGGCACACGGCAGGCAGTCCGTCCGACCAGAATTGTATTATTTATTATTATATACCTACCACCTAACCGTGGTTTTTTTTTCATTCTTTATACCGTCATAGTGTCATCCTAATTGTTACGAGTATACTACTATCTCTTTATCAACCAGTGTACAGTGCGGTAGTTCACGGCTGTGGCTACCTCTGTGTCGGCACACGGCAGGCAGTCCGTCCGACCAGAATTGTATTATTTATTATTATATACCTACCACCTAACCGTGGTTTTTTTTTCATTCTTTATACCGTCATAGTGTCATCCTAATTGTTACGAGTATACTACTATCTCTTTATCAACCAGTGTACAGTGCGGTAGTTCACGGCTGTGGCTACCTCTGTGTCGGCACACGGCAGGCAGTCCGTCCGACCAGAATTGTATTATTTATTATTATATACCTACCACCTAACCGTGGTTTTTTTTTCATTCTTTATACCGTCATAGTGTCATCCTAATTGTTACGAGTATACTACTATCTCTTTATCAACCAGTGTACAGTGCGGTAGTTCACGGCTGTGGCTACCTCTGTGTCGGCAGTCGGCAGGCAGTCCGTCCATCCATAATTGTATTATTATTATAATATATACCACCTAACTGTGGTTTTTTTTGCATTCTTTATACCGTCGTCATAGTGTCATACTAGTTGTTACGAGTATACTACTATCTCTTTATCAACCAGTGTACAGTGCGGTAGTTCACGGCTGTGGCTACCTCTGTGTCGGCAGTCGGCAGGCAGTCCGTCCATCCATAATTGTATTATTATTATAATATATACCACCTAACCGTGGTTTTTTTTTCATTCTTTATACCGTCGTCATAGTGTCATACTAGTTGTTACGAGTATACTACTATCTCTTTATCAACCAGTGTACAGTGCGGTAGTTCACGGCTGTGGCTACCTCTGTGTCGGCAGTCGGCAGGCAGTCCGTCCATCCATAATTGTATTATTATTATAATATATACCACCTAACCGTGGTTTTTTTTTCATTCTTTATACCGTCGTCATAGTGTCATACTAGTTGTTACGAGTATACTACTATCTCTTTATCAACCAGTGTACAGTGCGGTAGTTCACGGCTGTGGCTACCTCTGTGTCGGCAGTCGGCAGGCAGTCCGTCCATCCATAATTGTATTATTATTATAATATATACCACCTAACCGTGGTTTTTTTTTCATTCTTTATACCGTCATAGTCAGTCATACTAGTTGTTACGAGTATACTACTATCTCTTTATCAACCAGTGTACAGTGCGGTAGTTCACGGCTGTGGCTACCTCTGTGTCGGCACTCGGCAGCCCGTCCATAATTGTATATACCAGTGACCTAACCGTGGTTTTTTTTTCTTTCTTTATACATACATACTAGTTACGAGTATACTATCTCTTTATCAACCAGTCTATATATTAGCAGCAGACACAGTACAGTGCGGTAGTTCACGGCTGTGGCTACCTCTGTGTCGGCACTCGGCAGCCCGTCCATAATTGTATATACCACCTAACCGTGGTTTTTTTTTCTTTCTTTATACATACATACTAGTTACGAGTATACTATCTCTTTATCAACCAGTCTATATATTAGCAGCAGACACAGTACAGTGCGGTAGTTCACGGCTGTGGCTACCTCTGTGTCGGCACTCGGCAGCCCGTCCATAATTGTATATACCAGTGACCTAACCGTGGTTTTTTTTTCTTTCTTTATACATACATACTAGTTACGAGTATACTATCTCTTTATCAACCAGTCTATATATTAGCAGCAGACACAGTACAGTGCGGTAGTTCACGGCTGTGGCTACCTCTGTGTCGGCACTCGGCAGCCCGTCCATAATTGTATATACCAGTGACCTAACCGTGGTTTTTTTTTCTTTCTTTATACATACATACTAGTTACGAGTATACTATCTCTTTATCAACCAGTCTATATATTAGCAGCAGACACAGTACAGTGCGGTAGTTCACGGCTGTGGCTACCTCTGTGTCGGCACTCGGCAGCCCGTCCATAATTGTATATACCACCTAACCGTGGTTTTTTTTTCTTTCTTTATACATACATACTAGTTACGAGTATACTATCTCTTTATCAACCAGTCTATATATTAGCAGCAGACACAGTACAGTGCGGTAGTTCACGGCTGTGGCTACCTCTGTGTCGGCACTCGGCAGCCCGTCCATAATTGTATACTAGTATCCAATCCATCCATCTCCATTGTTTACCTGAGGTGCCTTTTAGTTGTGCCTATTAAAATATGGAGAACAAAAATGCCACTCCTAGATGGGCCCGGTGTTTGTGTCGGCCACTAGGGTCGCTAATCTTACTCACACAGCTACCTCATTGCGCCTCTTTTTTTCTTTGCGTCATGTGCTGTTTGGGGAGGGTTTTTTGGAAGGGACATCCTGCGTGACACTGCAGTGCCACTCCTAGATGGGCCCGGTGTTTGTGTCGGCCACTAGGGTCGCTTATCTTACTCACACAGCGACCTCGGTGCAAATTTTAGGACTAAAAATAATATTGTGAGGTGTGAGGTATTCAGAATAGACTGAAAATGAGTGTAAATTATGGTTTTTGAGGTTAATAATACTTTGGGATCAAAATGACCCCCAAATTCTATGATTTAAGCTGTTTTTTAGTGTTTTTGGAAAAAAACACCCGAATCCAAAACACACCCGAATCCGACAAAAATAATTCGGTGAGGTTTTGCCAAAACGCGTTCGAACCCAAAACACGGCCGCGGAACCGAACCCAAAACCAAAACACAAAACCCGAAAAATTTCAGGCGCTCATCTCTACTAGATGAGCCATGTGGTTCTTATCGGCCGTCAAATTCTATGTTTATATGTTTCTATGCACAGCTCCTGCCAAACACACATTGCAACAGTGTACAGAAAACAAGACACAGGTGCTGATAAAAAAAAAGGGGAGCACACTGAAGCTGGAGCTCCATGTACAGATCAGCATGCAAATCAGCTGGGTTAAGATGGCAGCAGGGGTGCCAGAATGTTTTGTTGTTGCTCCCCCTCCCCATGTTGCCCCCCTCCCCGCCCCCTCATTCCGACGCCTCTGGATGGCAGAGTAGAGAGGCACCAATAAAACAACCTTGACCAGTTTCAGACAAGGGTTTCTTCAGAGGGATATGTCCCAAACTTCTTGGTGGTACAGGTAATATAGCTGTCCCAATCAGCAAACAATTAACACCTGGATGTGTAACTTTCTAGCAAATATAGTCAAAACATTATTAGATCAGTGCTAACAAAAAGCAACCTTACTACAAATTATTTTTAAATAAATAAAATATATAAAAAGAAGACTAGCTTATTTGATTTTTTATATATATATATATATATATATATATATTAGAGATGAGCGGGTTCGGTTACTCGGGATCCGAACCCCCCAGAACTTCACCCATTTTACATGGTTCCGAGGCAGCCTCGGATCTTCCCGCCTTGCTCGGTTAACCAGAACGCGCCCGAACTTCATCATCCCGCTGTCGGATTCTCACGAGATTCGTATTCCATATAAGGAGCCGCGCGTCGCCGCCATTTTCACTCGTGCATTGGAGATTGAACGGTGAGGACGTGGCAGCGTTCTCTCCCCTGAAAAGCTCCGTAATCTGTGCTCAGTGTGCTGCAAATCTCTGTGCTCAGTGTGCTGCATTGTGGGGACTGGAGACCACCAGTATAATAATATATACTATTCTATAGCTTCTATACTGCTTGTCAGGACACATGTGTCACAGTTACACCGCTCTGTACTGATATATATATAGTAATATATACTATTCTATAGCTTCTATACTGCTTGTCAGGACAGATGTGTCACAGTTTCACTGCTCTGTAATGATATATACAGTAATATATATACTATTCTATAGCTTCTATACTGCTTGTCAGGACACATGTGTCACAGTTACACCGCTCTGTACTGATATATACAGTAATATATATACTATTCTATAGCTTCTATACTGCTTGTCAGGACACATGTGTCACAGTTACACTGCTCTGTACTGATATATATACAGTAATATATATACTATTCTATAGCTTCTATACTGTCACGATCCGGGTATCTGGACGCCATTTCTTACCCATCAGATGCCTCCTAAGGCTGGCTCAGCGCTCCAGGACCGGATCCCATCTGTTATCCTGATGTTTACATTCCTGCATCCTCTCCTGTCTCTCTGAGACGCGGTCACAGTAAACGCCTTATTACATCTGGCATGGCGTCTCCCGCGGCCTCCGCCGCCGTCCCTGAGTTTCTGCATGCAAAGTGTCAGAGTGGCGATTACGTCAGCCGCGGCCTCCGCTGTGCCCGCGTGGTTTGGATGTGCATTCATCAGTCTGGCGTCTCCTGTGGCCGGCGCCGCCATTGCTGCTTCAATTCTCACATGGATTACAAACCAAACTTCCCTCCAAGTGTCTGCATGGGCGCAGCCATCTTGGATTTTGTCATCTGATCATTTCCACCAATCTGCTGTCTGTATTGTTGATTTGCATAATTGCCTAGCCAACCCCTTCCTTGCTGCAGGTATAAGTAAGCTGTGCCTGAGCAAGGAAGGCGTCAGTGCTTTGGTTGTCAAACCTAGTTCCAGTTTGTCTCTCTTCTGTGAATGTCTTCCAGGTTCCAGCTCCTGTCTCCAGACTTCTGCTATAGAGAGAGACCCGCACCAGCATTCCATCTGCGGTGTAGCCTGACTTTCCGATCCATTCTGGACTCACCTGTTTCCAGCTACAACATCACCTGCTTCCAGCTCGGTGTCCTTTCTGCAGTTTACCACTCTCCACCGGTATTATTATTTCTCCGCTCTCAAATTCTGCATTTCATCTACATTGCATCGCTCTCAAGCTTTATTTATTATTTAACTGGTTCCAGCCAGTATCCACTCCGTGCCAACACCTGTCTGGTTCTAACCAGTACCCACAGCAGCATTTTATCTACAGCAGTCCAGCTTTCCCTGGAACACCAGCTGGTACGACCCTGGGCTTTCCTCATTGCTACAGTTGAGCCTGGTAAGGACTTTCCAACTTGCAGATAATAAGAACTGTCTCATACCACCAGAGCTCTGTGGCCCCTGCCACCCTGTAGTACCCAGGAACTGTATTATTATTTCTCTGCTGATTTTTATGTTACTTTTTACTGCTACTGTGATGCATGGAGTTTGTCATAAATAAATATCATTGACTTTTACTCAAGTTGTCGTGGTCACGCCTTCGGGCGGTTTCTCTTCATGTTACTTACATGTCCAGGGGTCTGATACAACCTCCCAGGTTCCGGTACATCTCAGCCCCTACAACTGAGGCTGCCTTCCGTCAGCTCAGGCCCTCAGTTGTGACAGTAAGCACTGACCAAATGAATCCAGCCGGAGACCAGGATCAAGCGGCCAGGCCGATGCAAGAACTGGCAGCCCGACTTGAACATCAGGAGGCTGCACAGGGCCACATCATCCGCTGTCTCCAGGATTTCTCTACTCGGCTGGATGGGATTCAGACAACTCTCCGTGGATCAGGCGCATCTGGGGCGTCAACCACAGTGACTCCAACTATAACCCCACCCACCTTACCCGTTTCTGCTCCACGTCTTCATCTTCCAACGCCAGCAAAATTTGACGGATCTCCAAGATTCTGCAGGGGATTTCTCAACCAGTGTGAGATTCAGTTTGAGCTACAACCTGGTAATTTTCCCAGTGACCGTACAAAAATTGCCTACATCATCTCACTTCTCAGTGGCTCAGCCCTTGACTGGGCATCACCGTTATGGGAGAGGTCCGACACCCTGCTATCTTCTTACACTGCATTCGTGTCAACATTCAGGCGCATCTTCGACGAGCCAGGCCGGGTAACTTCAGCTTCGTCTGAGATTCTCCGTTTACGCCAGGGATCACATAGTGTAGGACAATATCTTATACAGTTCCAGATCCTGGCATCTGAACTGGCATAGAACGACGAGGCCCTGTATGCTGCATTCTGGCATGGTTTATCCGAGCGTATTAAAGATGAGTTAGCTACCAGAGACTTACCCTCCAAGTTAGATGAGCTAATCTCACTTTGTACAAAAGTTGACTTACGTTTCAGAGAGAGAGCAACTGAGCGTGGAAGATCATCTGCTCCAAAATCTTCTGCTCCTCCTCCTCGCCAACTGTCACCAACTAAAGATGAACCCATGCAAATTGGCCGTTCCCGTTTAACTCCTGCTGAGCGCCGAAGACGTCTCTCTGAGTCTCTCTGTCTGTATTGTGCAGCCCCGTCTCACACTATTCATGCCTGTCCCAAACGTCCGGGAAACTTCAAATCCTAGCTCGCCAAGGAGAGGGCCGGCTAGGAGTAATGATCTCCTCTCCATCGCCTCAAGATTGTAATCTCCCAGTCTCGCTTCAAGTTGCTCAACGTTATCAGAACGTCATTGCCCTCCTGGATTCCGGAGCAGCTGGGAACTTTATTACCGAAACCTATGTTAAACGGTGGTCCCTACCCACCGAGAGACTTCCTTCCTCCTTTTCCTTAACTGCCGTGGATGGCAGTAAAATTTTTGATACAGTTATTGCTCTAAGGACTCTACCAGTTCGTCTGAGAGTGGGAGTTCTTCATTCCGAACTTATTTCACTTTTAGTGATTCCAAGAGCCACACATCCTGTGGTCCTGGGCCTTCCATGGCTCCGTCTTCACAATCCTACAATTGATTGGACGACTACGCAAATCCTGGCATGGGGTCCCTCCTGTGCTGAGACATGTTTGTTTAAAGTGTTGCCTGTCTGTTCTTCCTCCCCCAGGTCGTCTGATGTTCCACCTCCTCCATATCAAGATTTCACGGATGTGTTCAGTAAAGCTTCTGCTGATATCCTTCCTCCTCATAGAGAATGGGACTGCCCGATTGATCTCGTTCCAGGGAAGGTTCCACCTCGAGGCCGAACTTATCCGTTGTCTCTGCCCGAGACGCATTCTATGGAGGAATACATTAAAGAGAACCTAGCAAAGGGGTTCATTCGACCTTCTTCTTCTCCAGCCGGCGCAGGCTTCTTTTTTGTAAAAAAGAAAGATGGTGGTCTGCGGCCGTGCATCGACTACAGAGGTTTGAACGACATTACCATCAAGAACCGCTATCCTTTACCCCTGATTACTGAGCTCTTTGACAGAGTTAGCGGAGCTACCATCTTTACAAAGCTGGACTTGAGAGGTGCATACAATCTCATCCGGATCCGTGAGGGTGATGAGTGGAAGACCGCATTTAACACCCGTGACGGACATTATGAGTACCTCGTCATGCCCTTCGGATTGAGCAATGCTCCAGCTGTCTTCCAGCATTTCGTCAATGAGATCTTCAGAGACATTCTATACCGTCATGTCGTGGTCTATCTAGATGATATCCTCATTTTTGCCAACAATTTAGAGGAACATCGTTTTTGGGTAAAGGAGGTTCTGTCCCGTCTCCGTGTCAATCATCTCTATTGCAAATTAGAGAAATGCGTCTTTGAAGTCAAGTCCATTCCGTTTCTAGGGTACATTGTGTCCGGTTCCGGACTAGAGATGGATCCTGAGAAACTACAAGCAATCCAGAATTGGCCGGTACCCTTAACCCTCAAAGGGGTCCAGAGGTTCTTAGGGTTCACCAATTATTACCGAAAGTTTATACGAGACTTTTCCACCATTGTGGCGCCTATTACTGCTTTCACCAAGAAGGGTGCTAACCCGTCCAAGTGGTCTGAAGAAGCCATGCAAGCTTTTCATCTTTTAAAACAGAGGTTCATCTATGCGCCTGTCCTGAAACAGCCTGACATCGACTCTCCTTTCATCCTAGAGGTGGATGCCTCCTCCGTTGGAGTAGGAGCGGTGTTATCTCAGAGGGCTAAAGATGGCCATTTACATCCTTGCAGTTTCTTCTCACGGAAGTTCTCCCCAGCGGAGCGCAACTATGCCATTGGCGACCAGGAGTTGCTAGCCATCAAGCTCGCTCTAGAGGAGTGGAGATATCTGTTGGAGGGAGCTTCTCATTCAATCACCATCCTTACAGACCACAAGAACCTTCTATATCTGAAAGGCGCACAATGTCTCAACCCTCGTCAGGCCAGATGGGCACTTTTCTTTTCCAGGTTCGACTTTAAACTCCAGTTCTGTCCGGGCTCTCAGAATCGCAAGGCCGATGCCCTTTCCCGCTCATGGGAGCAAGAAAATGAGTCAGAGTCTTCAGACAAGCATCCTATTATAAGTCCGTTGGCATTCTCCACGGTAGGGATGGACTCTACGCCCCCATCAGGGAAAAGTTTTGTGAAGCCGACACTAAGGAAGAAGCTCATGCATTGGGCCCATGCTTCCCGCTTTGCCGGACATACAGGTATCCAAAAAACCCTGGAGTTTATCTCTAGGTCCTATTGGTGGCCAACTCTGAAAAAGGACGTTTTGGAGTTTATTGCATCTTGCCCAAAGTGTGCTCAACATAAAGTATCCCGCCAGTCGCCTGCGGGGCAACTGGTTCCACTATCTGTTCCCCGTCGACCATGGACCCATTTGTCGATAGATTTTATTACAGATTTGCCCATGTGCAACAAGTTTAATACCATCTGGGTGGTAGTTGACCGGTTCACCAAGATGGCACACTTCATTCCTCTCACCGGTCTTCCGTCAGCTTCCAAGTTGGCTCAAGTATTCATACAAGAGATCTTTCGACTCCACGGTCTTCCAGAAGAAATTATCTCAGATCGAGGAGTTCAATTCACAGCCAAATTCTGGCGAAGTTTATGTCAAGCCCTCCAAGTCAAGCTAAAGTTTTCCACGGCTTACCATCCTCAGACCAATGGTCAAACTGAGAGGGTGAATCAGGACTTGGAGTCCTTCCTCCGCATCTATGTGTCCTCCTCTCAAGATGACTGGGTTCAATTACTTCCCTGGGCCGAGTTCTGTCATAACAACCAGTATCATTCTTCATCTTCTTCAACACCATTCTTCACCAACTTTGGATTCCACCCTAAAGTCCCTGAGTTCCAACCGCTTCCAGCAACTTCTGTTCCTGCAGTGGATATCACCTTGCATCAGTTTGCCAATATCTGGAAGAGCGTACGATCAGCTCTGCTCAAGGCATCGTTCAGGTACAAGAAGTTTGCGGATAAGAAGCGTCGAGCAGTTCCTGCTCTCAAGGTGGGTGATCGGGTATGGTTATCCACGAAGAATTTGAGGTTAAGAGTTCCCAGTATGAAGTTTGCACCTCGCTACATCGGTCCTTTTAAAATTGAACAAGTCATCAACCCTGTTGCTTACAGACTCCAGTTGCCTCCCTTCTTAAAAATACCCAGGACATTCCATGTTTCCCTGTTGAAACCGCTGATCTTGAATCGGTTTCATTCCTCACTTCCTCCAACTCCGAAAGTCCAAACTCAACGAGGCGTTGAGTACGAAGTGGCCAAGATCCTGGACTCACGTCACCGTTACGGTCAACTACAGTATCTTATTGACTGGAAGGGTTACGGCCCTGAGGAACGTTCATGGACCAATGCTTCTGATGTCCATGCTCCTGCCTTGGTTCGGAGATTCCATTCCAAGTTTCCTCAAAAGCCAAAGAAGTGTCCTGGGGCCACTCCTAAAGGGGGGGGTGCTGTCACGATCCGGGTATCTGGACGCCATTTCTTACCCATCAGATGCCTCCTAAGGCTGGCTCAGCGCTCCAGGACCGGATCCCATCTGTTATCCTGATGTTTACATTCCTGCATCCTCTCCTGTCTCTCCGAGACGCGGTCACAGTAAACGCCTTATTACATCTGGCATGGCGTCTCCCGCGGCCTCCGCCGCCGTCCCTGAGTTTCTGCATGCAAAGTGTCAGAGTGGCGATTACGTCAGCCGCGGCCTCCGCTGTGCCCGCGTGGTTTGGATGTGCATTCATCAGTCTGGCGTCTCCTGTCTCCTGTGGCCGGCGCCGCCATTGCTGCTTCAATTCTCACATGGATTACAAACCAAACTTCCCTCCAAGTGTCTGCATGGGCGCAGCCATCTTGGATTTTGTCATCTGATCATTTCCACCAATCTGCTGTCTGTATTGTTGATTTGCATAATTGCCTAGCCAACCCCTTCCTTGCTGCAGGTATAAGTAAGCTGTGCCTGAGCAAGGAAGGCGTCAGTGCTTTGGTTGTCAAACCTAGTTCCAGTTTGTCTCTCTTCTGTGAATGTCTTCCAGGTTCCAGCTCCTGTCTCCAGACTTCTGCTATAGAGAGAGACCCGCACCAGCATTCCATCTGCGGTGTAGCCTGACTCTCCGATCCATTCTGGACTCACCTGTTTCCAGCTACAACATCACCTGCTTCCAGCTCAGCTTCCAGCAGTGTACAGCTTCTCTTAAAGGGCCGGTGTCCTTTCTGCAGTTTACCACTCTCCACCGGTATTATTATTTCTCCGCTCTCAAATTCTACATTTCACCTACATTGCATCGCTCTCAAGCTTTATTTATTATTTAACTGGTTCCAGCCAGTATCCACTCCGTGCCAACACCTGTCTGGTTCTAACCAGTACCCACAGCAGCATTTTATCTACAGCAGTCCAGCTTTCCCTGGAACACCAGCTGGTACGACCCTGGGCTTTCCTCATTGCTACAGTTGAGCCTGGTAAGGACTTTCCAACTTGCAGATAATAAGAACTGTCTCATACCACCAGAGCTCTGTGGCCCCTGCCACCCTGTAGTACCCAGGAACTGTATTATTATTTCTCTGCTGATTTTTATGTTACTTTTTACTGCTACTGTGATGCATGGAGTTTGTCATAAATAAATATCATTGACTTTTACTCAAGTTGTCGTGGTCACGCCTTCGGGCGGTTTCTCTTCATGTTACTTACATGTCCAGGGGTCTGATACAACCTCCCAGGTTCCGGTACATCTCAGCCCCTACAACTGAGGCTGCCTTCCGTCAGCTCAGGCCCTCAGTTGTGACATATACTGCTTGTCAGGACACGTGTCACAGTTACACCGCTCTGTACTGATAGATAGATAGATAGATAGATAGATAGATAGATAGATAGATAGATAGATAGATAGATAGATATACAGTAATATATTTACTATTCTATAGCTTCTATACTGCTTGTCAGGACACATGTGTCACAGTTACACCGCTCTGTACTGATATATACAGTAATATATATACTATTCTATAGCTTCTATACTGCTTGTCAGGACACATGTTTCACAGTTACACCGCTCTGTACTGATATATATATATATATATATATATATATACATACAGTAATATATATACTATTCTATAGCTTCTATACTGCTTGTCAGGACACATGTGTCACAGTTACACCGCTCTGTACTGATATATATTTACAGTAATATATATACTATTCTATAACTTCTATACTGCTTGTCAGGACACATGTGTTACAGTTACACCGCTCTGTACTGATATATATATATATTAGAGATGAGCGCCGGAAATTTTTCGGGTTTTGTGTTTTGGTTTTGGGTTCGGTTCCGCGGCCGTGTTTTGGGTTCGACCGCGTTTTGGCAAAACCTCACCGAATTTTTTTTGTCGGATTCGGGTGTGTTTTGGATTCGGGTGTTTTTTTCAAAAAACACTAAAAAACAGCTTAAATCATAGAATTTGGGGGTCATTTTGATCCCAAAGTATTATTAACCTCAAAAAACATAATTTACACTCATTTTCAGTCTATTCTGAATACCTCACACCTCACAATATTATTTTTAGTCCTAAAATTTGCACCTAGGTCGCTGGATGACTAAGCTAAGCGACCCTAGTGGCCGACACAAACACCGGGCCCATCTAGGAGTGTCACTGCAGTGTCACGCAGGATGTCCCTTCCAAAAAACCCTCTCCAAACAGCACATGACGCAAAGAAAAAAAGAGTCGCAATGAGGTAGCTGTGTGAGTAAGATAAGCGACCCTAGTGGCCGACACAAACACCGGGCCCATCTAGGAGTGGCACTGCAGTGTCACGCAGGATGTCCCTTCCAAAAAACCCTCCCCAAACAGCACATGACGCAAAGAAAAAAAGAGGCGCAATGAGGTAGCTGTGTGAGTAAGATAAGCGACCCTAGTGGCCGACACAAACACCGGGCCCATCTAGGAGTGGCACTGCAGTGTCACGCAGGATGTCCCTTCCAAAAAACCCTCCCCAAACAGCACATGACGCAAAGAAAAAAAGAGGCGCAATGAGGTAGCTGTGTGAGTAAGATAAGCGACCCTAGTGGCCGACACAAACACCGGGCCCATCTAGGAGTGTCACTGCAGTGTCACGCAGGATGTCCCTTCCAAAAAACCCTCCCCAAACAGCACATGACGCAAAGAAAAAAAGAGGCGCAATGAGGTAGCTGTGTGAGTAAGATAAGCGACCCTAGTGGCCGACACAAACACCGGGCCCATCTAGGAGTGGCACTGCAGTGTCACGCAGGATGTCCCTTCCAAAAAACCCTCCCCAAACAGCACATGACGCAAAGAAAAAAAGAGGCGCAATGAGGTAGCTGTGTGAGTGAGATAAGCGACCCTAGTGGCCGACACAAACACCGGGCCCATCTAGGAGTGGCACTGCAGTGTCACGCAGGATGTCCCTTCCAAAAAACCCTCCCCAAACAGCACATGACGCAAAGAAAAATTTAAGAAAAAAGAGGTGCAAGATGGAATTGTCCTTGGGCCCTCCCACCCACCCTTATGTTGTATAAACAGGACATGCACACTTTAACCAACCCATCATTTCAGTGACAGGGTCTGCCACACGACTGTGACTGAAATGACGGGTTGGTTTGGACCCCCACCAAAAAAGAAGCAATTAATCTCTCCTTGCACAAACTGGCTCTACAGAGGCAAGATGTCCACCTCATCATCATCCTCCGATATATCACCGTGTACATCCCCCTCCTCACAGATTATCAATTTGTCCCCACTGGAATCCACCATCTCAGCTCCCTGTGTACTTTGTGGAGGCAATTGCTGCTGGTCAATGTCTCCACGGAGGAATTGATTATAATTCATTTTAATGAACATCATCTTCTCCACATTTTCTGGATGTAACCTCGTACGCCGATTGCTGACAAGGTGAGCGGCGGCACTAAACACTCTTTCGGAGTACACACTTGTGGGAGGGCAACTTAGGTAGAATAAAGCCAGTTTGTGCAAGGGCCTCCAAATTGCCTCTTTTTCCTGCCAGTATAAGTACGGACTGTGTGACGTGCCTACTTGGATGCGGTCACTCATATAATCCTCCACCATTCTTTCAATGGTGAGAGAATCATATGCAGTGACAGTAGACGACATGTCCGTAATCGTTGTCAGGTCCTTCAGTCCGGACCAGATGTCAGCATCAGCAGTCGCTCCAGACTGCCCTGCATCACCGCCAGCGGGTGGGCTCGGAATTCTGAGCCTTTTCCTCGCACCCCCAGTTGCGGGAGAATGTGAAGGAGGAGATGTTGACTGGTCGCGTTCCGCTTGACTTGACAATTTTGTCACCAGCAGGTCTTTCAACCCCAGCAGACTTGTGTCTGCCGGAAAGAGAGATCCAAGGTAGGCTTTAAATCTAGGATCGAGCACGGTGGCCAAAATGTAGTGCTCTGATTTCAACAGATTGACCACCCGTGAATCCTTGTTAAGCGAATTAAGGGCTCCATCCACAAGTCCCACATGCCTAGCGGAATCGCTCCGTGTTAGCTCCTCCTTCAATGTCTCCAGCTTCTTCTGCAAAAGCCTGATGAGGGGAATGACCTGACTCAGGCTGGCAGTGTCTGAACTGACTTCACGTGTGGCAAGTTCAAAGGGCATCAGAAACTTGCACAACGTTGAAATCATTCTCCACTGCGCTTGAGACAGGTGCATTCCACCTCCTATATCGTGCTCAATTGTATAGGCTTGAATGGCCTTTTGCTGCTCCTCCAACCTCTGAAGCATATAGAGGGTTGAATTCCACCTCGTTACCACTTCTTGCTTCAGATGATGGCAGGGCAGGTTCAGTCGTTTTTGGTGGTGCTCCAGTCTTCTGTACGTGGTGCCTGTACGCCGAAAGTGTCCCGCAATTCTTCTGGCCACCGACAGCATCTCTTGCACGCCCCTGTCGTTTTTTTAAAAATTCTGCACCACCAAATTCAAGGTATGTGCAAAACATGGGACGTGCTGGAATTTGCCCATATTTAATGCACACACAATATTGCTGGCGTTGTCCGATGCCACAAATCCACAGGAGAGTCCAATTGGGGTAAGCCATTCCGCGATGAACTTCCTCAGTTGCCGTAAGAGGTTTTCAGCTGTGTGCGTATTCTGGAAAGCGGTGATACAAAGCGTAGCCTGCCTAGGAAAGAGTTGGCGTTTGCGAGATGCTGCTACTGGTGCCGCCGCTGCTGTTCTTGCGGCGGGAGTCCATACATCTACCCAGTGGGCTGTCACAGTCATATAGTCCTGACCCTGCCCTGCTCCACTTGTCCACATGTCCGTGGTTAAGTGGACATTGGGTACAACTGCATTTTTTAGGACACTGGTGAGTCTTTTTCTGACGTCCGTGTACATTCTCGGTATCGCCTGCCTAGAGAAGTGGAACCTAGATGGTATTTGGTAACGGGGGCACACTGCCTTAATAAATTGTCTAGTTCCCTGTGAACTAACGGTAGATACCGGACGCACGTCTAACACCAACATAGTTGTCAAGGCCTCAGTTATCCGCTTTGCAGCAGGATGACTGCTGTGATATTTCATCTTCCTCGCAAAGGACTGTTGGACAGTCAATTGCTTACTGGAAGTAGTACAAGTGGGCTTACGACTTCCCCTCTGGGATGACGATCGACTCCCAGCAGCAACAACAGCAGCGCCAGCAGCAGTAGGCATTACACTCAAGGATGCATCGGAGGAATCCCAGGCAGGAGAGGACTCGTCAGAATTGCCAGTGACATGGCCTGCAGGACTATTGGCATTCCTGGGTAAGGAGGAAATTGACACTGAGGGAGTTGGTGGGGTGGTTTGCGTGAGCTTGGTTACAAGAGGAAGGGATTTACTGGTCAGTGGACTGCTTCCGCTGTCACCCAAAGTTTTTGAACTTGTCACTGACTTATTATGAATGCGCTGCAGGTGACGTATAAGGGAGGATGTTCCGAGGTGGTTAACGTCCTTACCCCTACTTATTACAGCTTGACAAAGGCAACACACGGCTTGACAAATGTTGTCCGCATTTCTGGTGAAATACTTCCACACCGAAGAGCTGATTTTTTTTGTATTTTGACCAGGCATGTCAATGGCCCTATTCCTCCCACGGACAACAGGTGTCTCCCCGGGTGCCTGACTTAAACAAACCACCTCACCATCAGAATCCTCCTGGTCAATTTCCTCCCCAGCGCCAGCAACACCCATATCCTCCTCATCCTGGTGTACTTCAACACTGACATCTTCAATCTGACTATCAGGAACTGGACTGCGGGTGCTCCTTCCAGCACTTGCAGGGGGCGTGCAAATGGTGGAAGGCGCATGCTCTTCACGTCCAGTGTTGGGAAGGTCAGGCATCGCAACCGACACAATTGGACTCTCCTTGTGGATTTGGGATTTCGAAGAACGCACAGTTCTTTGCGGTGCTTTTGCCAGCTTGAGTCTTTTCAGTTTTCTAGCGAGAGGCTGAGTGCTTCCATCCTCATGTGAAGCTGAACCACTAGCCATGAACATAGGCCAGGGCCTCAGCCGTTCCTTGCCACTCCGTGTGGTAAATGGCATATTGGCAAGTTTACGCTTCTCCTCCGACAATTTTATTTTAGGTTTTGGAGTCCTTTTTTTACTGATATTTGGTGTTTTGGATTTTACATGCTCTCTACTATGACATTGGGCATCGGCCTTGGCAGACGACGTTGATGGCATTTCATCGTCTCGGCCATGACTAGTGGCAGCAGTTTCAGCACGAGGTGGAAGTGGATCTTGATCTTTCCCTATTTTACCCTCCACAATTTTGTTCTCCATATTTTAATGTGTGGAATTATATGCCAGTAATATATCAATAGCAATGGCCTACTGTACTGTACTATATATGTATACTGTTGGTCACCAAAATGCTGCACTGTAATACTAAAAGCTATAGAAAAGTATATATATATTATTGTATATATCAGTACAGAGCGGTGTATCTGTGACACGTGTCCTGACAAGCAGTATAGAAGCTATAGAATAGTATATATATTACTGTATATATATATCAGTACAGAGCGGTGTAACTGTGACACGTGTCCTGACAAGCAGTATAGAAGCTATAGAATAGTATATATATTACTGTATATATATATATATATATATATATAGTAGCTTACTGTAGCAGTCTGCGGTGCTGCTGAGCTGACAGTGTCCAGCAGGTCCGTCATCAGTCATCATTACCTAATAAATATATTATCTACCTGTCCGGCTGCAGTACTAGTGATATTATATATACATACATATATATATTGATTTCATCTCATTATCAATCATCCAGTCTATATTAGCAGCAGACACAGTACGTTAGTCCACGGCTGTAGCTACCTCTGTGTCGGCACTCGGCAGTCCATCCATAATTGTATACCACCTACCCGTGGTTTTTTTTCTTTCTTTCTTCTTTGTACATACTACTATAGTATAGTAGCTTACTGTAGCAGTCTGCGGTGCTGCTGAGCTGACAGTGTCCAGCAGGTCCGTCATCAGTCATCATTACCTAATAAATATATTATCTACCTGTCCGGCTGCAGTACTAGTGATATTATATATACATACATATATATATTGATTTCATCTCATTATCAATCATCCAGTCTATATTAGCAGCAAACACAGTACGTTAGTCCACGGCTGTAGCTACCTCTGTGTCGGCACTCGGCAGTCCATCCATAATTGTATACCACCTACCCGTGTTTTTTTTTTTTTTCTTTCTTCTTTGTACATACTACTATAGTATAGTAGCTTACTGTAGCAGTCTGCGGTGCTGCTGAGCTGACAGTGTCCAGCAGGTCCGTCATCAGTCATCATTACCTAATAAATATATTATCTACCTGTCCGGCTGCAGTACTAGTGATATTATATATACATACATATATATATTGATTTCATCTCATTATCAATCATCCCAAAGTTTTTGAACTTGTCACTGACTTATTATGAATGCGCTGCAGGTGACGTATAAGGGAGGATGTTCCGAGGTGGTTAACGTCCTTACCCCTACTTATTACAGCTTGACAAAGGCAACACACGGCTTGACAAATGTTGTCCGCATTTCTGGTGAAATACTTCCACACCGAAGAGCTGATTTTTTTTTGTATTTTGACCAGGCATGTCAATGGCCCTATTCCTCCCACGGACAACAGGTGTCTCCCCGGGTGCCTGACTTAAACAAACCACCTCACCATCAGAATCCTCCTGGTCAATTTCCTCCCCAGCGCCAGCAACACCCATATCCTCCTCATCCTGGTGTACTTCAACACTGACATCTTCAATCTGACTATCAGGAACTGGACTGCGGGTGCTCCTTCCAGCACTTGCAGGGGGCGTGCAAATGGTGGAAGGCGCATGCTCTTCACGTCCAGTGTTGGGAAGGTCAGGCATCGCAACCGACACAATTGGACTCTCCTTGTGGATTCGGGATTTCGAAGAACGCACAGTTCTTTGCGGTGCTTTTGCCAGCTTGAGTCTTTTCAGTTTTCTAGCGAGAGGCTGAGTGCTTCCATCCTCATGTGAAGCTGAACCACTAGCCATGAACATAGGCCAGGGCCTCAGCCGTTCCTTGCCACTCCGTGTGGTAAATGGCATATTGGCAAGTTTACGCTTCTCCTCCGACAATTTTATTTTAGGTTTTGGAGTCCTTTTTTTACTGATATTTGGTGTTTTGGATTTGACATGCTCTGTACTATGACATTGGGCATCGGCCTTGGCAGACGACGTTGCTGGCATTTCATCGTCTCGGCCATGACTAGTGGCAGCAGCTTCAGCACGAGGTGGAAGTGGATCTTTCCCTAATTTTGGAACCTCAACATTTTTGTTCTCCATATTTTAATAGGCACAACTAAAAGGCACCTCAGGTAAACAATGGAGATGAATGGATACTAGTATACTTATGGATGGACTGCCGAGTGCCGACACAGAGGTAGCTACAGCCGTGGACTAACGTACTGTGTCTGCTGCTAATATAGACTGGATGATTGATAATGAGATGAAATCAATATATATATGTATGTATGTATATATAATATCACTAGTACTGCAGCCGGACAGGTAGATAATATATTTATTAGGTAATGATGACTGATGACGGACCTGCTGGACACTGTCAGCTCAGCAGCACCGCAGACTGCTACAGTAAGCTACTATACTATAGTAGTATGTACAAAGAAGAAAGAAAAAAAAACCACGGGTAGGTGGTATACAATTATGGATGGACTGCCGAGTGCCGACACAGAGGTAGCTACAGCCGTGGACTAACGTACTGTGTCTGCTGCTAATATAGACTGGATGATTGATAATGAGATGAAATCAATATATATATGTATGTATATATAATATCACTAGTACTGCAGCCGGACAGGTAGATAATATATTTATTAGGTAATGATGACTGATGACGGACCTGCTGGACACTGTCAGCTCAGCAGCACCGCAGACTGCTACAGTAAGCTACTATACTATAGTAGTATGTACAAAGAAGAAAGAAAAAAAAAACCACGGGTAGGTGGTATACAATTATGGATGGACTGCCGAGTGCCGACACAGAGGTAGCTACAGCCGTGGACTAACGTACTGTGTCTGCTGCTAATATAGACTGGATGATTGATAATGAGATGAAATCAATATATATATGTATGTATATATAATATCACTAGTACTGCAGCCGGACAGGTAGATAATATATTTATTAGGTAATGATGACTGATGACGGACCTGCTGGACACTGTCAGCTCAGCAGCACCGCAGACTGCTACAGTAAGCTACTATACTATAGTAGTATGTACAAAGAAGAAAGAAAAGAAAAAAAACACGGGTAGGTGGTATACAATTATGGATGGACTGCCGAGTGCCGACACAGAGGTAGCTACAGCCGTGGACTAACGTACTGTGTCTGCTGCTAATATAGACTGGATGATTGATAATGAGATGAAATCAATATATATATGTATGTATATATAATATCACTAGTACTGCAGCCGGACAGGTAGATAATATATTTATTAGGTAATGATGACTGATGACGGACCTGCTGGACACTGTCAGCTCAGCAGCACCGCAGACTGCTACAGTAAGCTACTATACTATAGTAGTATGTACAAAGAAGAAAGAAAGAAAAAAAAACCACGGGTAGGTGGTATACAATTATGGATGGACTGCCGAGTGCCGACACAGAGGTAGCTACAGCCGTGGACTAACGTACTGTGTCTGCTGCTAATATAGACTGGATGATTGATAATGAGATGAAATCAATATATATATGTATGTATATATAATATCACTAGTACTGCAGCCGGACAGGTAGATAATATATTTATTAGGTAATGATGACTGATGACGGACCTGCTGGACACTGTCAGCTCAGCAGCACCGCAGACTGCTACAGTAAGCTACTATATATATATATATACAGTAATATATATACTATTCTATAGCTTCTATACTGCTTGTCAGGACACGTGTCACAGTTACACCGCTCTGTACTGATATATATATACAGTAATATATATACTATTCTATAGCTTCTATACTGCTTGTCAGGACACGTGTCACAGATACACCGCTCTGTACTGATATATACAATAATATATATATACTTTTCTATAGCTTTTAGTATTACAGTGCAGCATTTTGGTGACCAACAGTATACATATATAGTACAGTACAGTAGGCCATTGCTATTGATATATTACTGGCATATAATTCCACACATTAAAATATGGAGAACAAAATTGTGGAGGGTAAAATAGGGAAAGATCAAGATCCACTTCCACCTCGTGCTGAAACTGCTGCCACTAGTCATGGCCGAGACGATGAAATGCCATCAACGTCGTCTGCCAAGGCCGATGCCCAATGTCATAGTAGAGAGCATGTAAAATCCAAAAAACAAAAGTTCCCAAAAATCTAAATTAAAAGCGTCTGATGAGAAGCGTAAACTTGCCAATATGCCATTTACGACACAGAGTGGCAAGGAACGGCTGAGGCCCTGTCCTATGTTCATGGCTAGTGGTTCAGCTTCACATGAGGATGGAAGCACTCATCGTCCCGCTAGAAAAATGAAAAGACTTAAGCTGGCAAAAGCACAGCAAAGAACTGTATGTTCTTCTAAATCACAAATCCCCAAGGAGAGTCCAATTGTGTAGGATGCGATGCCTGACCTTCCCAACACTGGACGGGAAGAGGTGGCGCCTTCCACCATTTGCACGCCCCCTGCAAGTGCTGGAAGGAGCACCCGCAGTCCAGTTCCTGATAGTCAAATTGAAGATGTCACTGTTGAAGTACCCCAGGATGAGGATATGGGTGTTGCTGGTGCTGGGGAGGAAATTGACAAGGAGGATTCTGATGGTGAGGTGGTTTGTTTAAGTCAGACACCCGGGGAGACACCTGTTGTCCGTAGGACGAATATGGCCATTGACATGCCTGGTCAAATTACAAAAAAAATCACCTCTTCGGTGTGGAATTATTTCACCACAAATCCGGACAACAGGTGTCAAGCCGTGTGTTGCCTTTGTCAAGCTGTAATAAGTAGGGGTAAGGACATTAACCACCTAGGAACATCCTCCCTTATACATCACCTGGAGCGCATTCATCAGAAGTCATTAACAAGTTCAAAAACTTTGGGTGACAGCGGAAGCAGTCCACTGACAACTAAATCCCTTCCTCTTGTACCCAAGCTCCTGCAAACCACACCACCAACTCCGTCAGTGTCAGTTTCCTCCTTAGACAGGAACGCCAATAGTCCTGCAGGCCATGTCACTGGCAAGTCTGATGAGTCCTCTCCTAACTGGGATTCCTCCGATGGATCCTTGAGTCTAATGCCTACTGCTGCTGGCGCTGCTGTTGTTGCTGCTGGGAGTCGATCGTCATCCCAGAGGGGAAGTCGGAAGACCACTTGTACTACTTCCAGTAAGCAATTGACTGTCCAACAGTCCTTTGCGAGGAAGAAGAAATATCACAGCAGTCATCTTGCTGCAAAGCGGATAACTCAGGTCTTGGCAGCTGTGGTGGTGTTAAACGTGTGTCCGGTATCCACCGTTAATTCACAGGGAATTAGAGAATTGCTTGAGGTACTGTGTCCCCGGTACCAAATACCCTCTAGGTTCCATTTCTCTAGGCAGGCGACACCGAGAATGTACACAGACGTCAGAAAAAGAGTCACCAGTGTCCTAAAAAATGCAGTTGTACCCAATGTCCACTTAACCACGGACATGTGGACAAGTGGAGCAGGGCACACTCAGGACTATATGACTGTGACAGCCCACTGGGTAGATGTATTGCCTCCCGCAGCAAGAACAGCAGCGGCGGCACCAGTAGCAGCATCTCGCAAACGCCAACTCGTTCCTAGGCAGGCTACGCTTTGTATCACCGCTTTCCATAAGAGGCACACAGCTGACAACCTCTTACGGAAACTGAGGAACATCATCGCAGAATGGCTTACCCCAATTGGACTCTCCTGGGGATTTGTGACATCGGACAATGCCACCAATATTGTGTGTGCATTACATGTGGGCAAATTCCAGCACGTCCCATGTTTTGCACATACACTGAATTTGGTGGTGCAGAATTTTTTTAAAAACGACAAGGGCGTGCAAGAGATGCTGTCGGTGGCCCGAAGAATTGCGGGCCACTTTCGGCATTCAGCCACCGCGTGCCGAAGACTGGAGCACCAGCAAACACTCCTGAACCTGCCCCGCCATCATCTGAAGCAAGAGGTGGTAACGAGGTGGAATTCAACCCTCTATATGCTTCAGAGGATGGAGGAGCAGCAAAAGGCCATTCAAGCCTATACATCTGCCTACGATATAGGCAAAGGAGGGGGAATGCACCTGATTCAAGCGCAGTGGAGAATGATTTCAACGTTGTGCAAGGTTCTGCAACCCTTTGAACTTGCCACACGTGAAGTCAGTTCAGACACTGCCAGCTTGAGTCAGGTCATTCCCCTCATCAGGCTTTTGCAGAAGAAGCTGGAGAGATTGAAGGAGGAGCTAAAATGGAGCGATTCCGCTAGGCATGTGGGACTTGTGGATGGAGCCCTTAATTCGCTTAACCAGGATTCACGGGTGGTCAATCTGTTGAAATCAGAGCACTACATTTTGGCCACCGTGCTCAATCCTAGGTTTAAAGCCTACGTTGTATCTCTCTTTCCGGCAGACACAAGTCTGCAGAGGTGTAAAGACCTGCTGATGAGACACTTGTCAAGTCAAGCGGAACGTGACCCGTCAACAGCTCCTCCTTCACATTCTCCCGCAACTGGGGCTGCGAGGAAAAGGCTAAGAATTCCGAGCCCACCCGCTGGCGGTGATGCAGGGCAGTCTGGAGCAAGTGCTGACATCTGGTCCGGACTGAAGGACCTGCCAACGATTACTGACATGTCGTCTACTGTCACTGCATATGATTCTGTCACCATTGAAAGAATGGTAGAGGATTATATGAGTGTCCGCATCCAAGTAGGCACGTCAGACAGTCCATACGTATACTGGCAGGAAAAAGAGGCAATTTGGAGGCCCTTGCACAAACTGGCTTTATTTTACCTAAGTTGCCCCCCCTCCAGTGTGTACTCCGAAAGAGTGTTTAGTGCAGCCGCTCACCTTGTCAGCAATCGGCATACAAGGTTACTTCCAGAAAATGTGGAGAAGATGATGTTCATCAAAATGAATTATAAACAATTCCTCTGTGGAGACATTCTCCAGCAATTGCCTCCAGAGAGTACACAGGGACCTGAGATGGTGGATTTCAGTGGGGACGAATTAATAATCTGTGAGGAGGGGGATGTACACAGTGAAAGGGGTGAGGAATCGGACGATGAGGAGGAGGTTGACATTTTGCCTCTGTAGAGCCAGTTTGTGCAAGGAGAGATTGCTTCTTTTTTGGTGGAGGCCCAAACCAACCAGTCATTTCAGCCACAGTCGTGTGGCAGACCCTGTCACTGAAATGATGGGTTTGTTAAAGTGTGCATGTCCTGTTTATACAACATAAGGGTGGGTGGGAGGGCCCAAGGACAATTCCATCTTGCACCTCTTTTTTTTTTTTTATTTGTCTCTGCATCATGTGATGTTTGGGGCTAGTGCCATCCTGTCTGACACTGCAGTGCCACTCCTAGATGGGCCAGGTGTTTGTGCCACCCACTTGGGTCACTTAGCTAAGCCATCCAGCGACCTTGGTGCACCTCTTTTTTTCTTTGCATCATGTGCTGTTTGGGGACTATTTTTTTAAGTGCCATCCTGTCTGACACTGCAGTGCCACTCCTAGATGGGCCAGGTGTTTGTGCCGGCCACTTGGGTCGCTTAGCTTAGTCATCCAGCAACCTCGGTGCAAATTTTAGGACTAAAAATAATATTGTGAGGTGTTCAGAATAGACTGGAAATGAGTGGAAATTATGGTTTTTGAAGTTAATAATACTATGGGATCAAAATGACCCCCAAATTCTTTGATTTAAGCTGTTTTTGAGTTTTTTTTTTAAAAACACCCGAATCCAAAACACACCCGAATCCGACAAAAAACTTTCAGGGAGGTTTTGCCAAAACGCGTCCGAATCCAAAACACGGCCGCAGAACCGAATCCAAAACCAAAACACAAAACCCGAAAAATGTCCGGTGCACATCTCTAATATATATATATATATATATATTAACTCAAAACTTAACCATATACACAGTAAAATAGGTAGATTTTTTGAGGCACTAATAGGATTATGTATAGATAATAGTGATGTGCACCTGAAATTTTTCGGGTTTTGTATTTTGGTTTTGGGTTCGGTTCCGTGGCCGTGTTTTGGGTTCGAACGCATTTTGGCAAAACCTCACAGAATTTTTGTCGGATTCGGGTGTGTTTTGGATTCGGGTGTTTTTTACAAAAAACCCTAAAAAAACACAGCTTAAATCATAGAATTTGGGGGTCATTTTGATCCCATAGTATTATTAACCTCAATAACCATAATTTCCACTCATTTTCAGTCTATTCTGAACACCTCACAATATTATTTTTAGTCCTAAAATTTGCACCGAGGTCGCTGGATGGCTAAGCTAAGCGACACAAGTGGCCGACACAAACACCTGGCCCATCTAGGAGTGGCACTGCAGTGTCAGGCAGGATGGCACTTAAAAAAATAGTCCCCAAACAGCACATGATGCAAAGAAAAAAAGAGCTGCACCAAAGTCGTTGTGTGACTAAGCTAAGCGACCCAAGTGGCCGACACAAACACCTGGCCCATCTAGGAGTGGCACTGCAGTGTCACGCAGGATGGCCCTTCCCAAAAATACTCCCCAAACAGCACATGACGCAAAGAAAAAAAGAGGCGCAATGAGGTAGCTGTGTGACGACTAAGCTAAGCGACCCTAGTGGCCGACACAAACACCTGGCCCATCTAGGAGTGACACTGCAGTGTCACGCAGGATGGCCCTTCCAAAAAATACTCCCCAAACAGCACATGACGCAAAGAAAAAAAGAGGCGCAATGAGGTAGCTGTGTGACGACTAAGCTAAGCGACCCTAGTGGCCGACACAAACACCTGGCCCATCTAGGAGTGGCACTGCAGTGTCACGCAGGATGGCCCTTCCAAAAAATACTCCCCAAACAGCACATGACGCAAAGAAAAAAAGAGGCGCAATGAGGTAGCTGTGTGACGACTAAGCTAAGCGACCCTAGTGGCCGACACAAACACCTGGCCCATCTAGGAGTGTCACTGCAGTGTCACGCAGGATGGCCCTTCCAAAGAATACTCCCCAAACAGCACATGACGCAAAGAAAAAAGAAAGAAAAAAGAGGTGCAAGATGGAATTGTCCTTGGGACCTCCCACCCACCCTTATGTTGTAAAAACAGGACATGCACACTTTAACGAACCCATCATTTCAGCGACAGGGTCTGCCACACGACTGTGACTGAAATGACTGGTTGGTTTGGGCCCCCACCAAAAAAGAAGCAATCAATCTCTCCTTGCACAAACTGGCTCAACAGAGGCAAGATGTCCACCTCATCATCATCGTTCGATTCATCACCCCTTTCACTGTGTACATCCCCCTCCTCACAGATTATTAATTCGTCCCCACTGGAATCCACCATCTCAGGTCCCCGTGTACTTTCTGGAGGCAATTGCTGCTGGTGAATGTCTCCAAGGAGGAATTGATTATAATTAATTTTAATGAACATCATCTTCTCCACATTTTCTGGAAGTAACCTCGTACGCCGATTGCTGACAAGGTGAGCGGCGGCACTAAACACTCTTTCGGAGTACACACTGGAGGGAGGGCAACTTAGGTAGAATAAAGCCAGTTTGTGCAAGTGCCTCCAAATTGCCTCTTTTTCCTGCCAGTATACGTACGGACAGTAAACGACATGTCAGTAATCGTTGGCAGGTCCTTCAGTCCGGACCAGATGTCAGCATCAGCAGTCGCTCCAGACTGCCCTGCATCACCGCCAGCGGGTGGGCTCGGAATTCGTAGCCTTTTCCTCGCACCCCCAGTTGCGGGAGAATGTGAAGGAGGAGATGTTGACGGGTCGCGTTCCGCTTGACTTGACAATATTCTCACCTGCAGTTCTTTGAACCTCTGCAGACTTGTGTCTGCCGGAAAGAGAGATCCAACGTAGGTTTTAAATCTAGGATCGAGCACGGTGGCCAAAATGTAGTGCTCTGATTTCAACAGATTGACCACCCGTGAATCCTGGTTAAGCGAATGAAGGGCTCCATCCACAAGTCCCACATGCCTAGCGGAATCGCTCTGTTTTAGCTCCTCCTTCAATGCATCCAGCTTCTTCTGCAAAAGCCTGATGAGGGGAATGACCTGACTCAGGCTGGCAGTGTCTGAACTGACTTCACGTGTGGCAAGTTCAAAAGGTTGCAGAACCTTGCACAACGTTGAAATCATTCTCCACTGCGCTTGAGACAGGTGCATTCCACCTCCTTTGCCTATATCATGGCCAGATGTATAGGCTTGAATGGCCTTTTGCTGCTCCTCCATCCTCTGAAGCATATAGAGGGTTGAATTCCACCTCGTTACCACCTCTTGCTTCAGATGATGGCAGGGCAGGTTCAGGTGTTTTTGGTGGTGCTCCAGTCTTCTGTACGCGGTGCCTGTACGCCGAAAGTGGCCCGCAATTCTTCTGGCCACCGACAGCATCTCTTGCACGCCCTTGTCGTTTTTTAAATAATTCTGCACCACCAAATTCATGGTATGTGCAAAACATGGGACGTGCTGGAATTTGCCCAGATGTAATGCACTCACAATATTGCTGGCGTTGTCCGATGCCACAAATCCCCAGGAGAGTCCAATTGGGGTAAGCCATTCTGCGATGATCTTCCTCATTTGCCGTAAGAGGTTTTCAGCTGTGTGCATATTCTGGAAAGCGGTGATACAAAGCGTAGCCTGCCTAGGAACGAGTTGGCGTTTGCGAGATGCTGCTACTGGTGCCGCCGCTGCTGTTCTTGCAGCGGGAGGCAATACATCTACCCAGTGGGCTGTCACAGTCATGTAGTCCTGAGTCTGCATGACTGGTTAAGTGGACATTGGGTACAACTGCATTTTTTAGGACACTGGTGACTCTTTTTCTGACGTCCATGTACATTCTCGGTATCGCCTGCCTAGAGAAGTGGAACCTAGATGGTATTTGGTAACGGGGGCACACTACCTCAAGCAATTGTCTAGTTCCCCGTGAACTAACGGCGGATACTGGATGCACGTCTAACACCAACATAGTTGTCAAGGCCTCAGTTATCCGCTTTGCAACAGGATGACTGCTGTGATATTTCTTCTTCCTCGCAAAGGACTGTTGGACAGTCAATTGCTTACTGGAAGTAGTACAAGTGGTCTTCCGACTTCCCCTCTGGGATGACGATCGACTCCCAGCAGCAACAACAGCAGCGCCAGCAGCAGTAGGCGTTACACTCAAGTATGCATCAGAGGAATCCCAGGCAGGAGAGGACTCGTCAGACTTGCCAGTGACATGGCCTGCAGGACTATTGGCTTTCCTGGGTAAGGAGGAAATTGACACTGAGGGAGTTGGTGGTGTGGTTTGCGCGAGCTTGGTTACAAGAGGAAGGGATTTACTGGTCAGTGGACTGCTTCCGCTGTCGCCCAAAGTTTTTGAACTTGTCACTGACTTATTATGAATGCGCTGCAGGTGACGTATAAGGGAGGATGTTCCGAGGTGGTTAACGTCCTTACCCCTACTTATTACAGCTTGACAAAGGCAACACATGGCTTGACACCTGTTGTCCGCATTTCTGTTGAAATACTTCCACACTGAAGAGCTGATTTTTTTTGTATTTTGACCAGGCATGTCAATGGCCATATTCCTCCCACGGACAACAGGTGTCTCCCCGGGTGCCTGACTTAAACAAACCACCTCACCATCAGAATCCTCCTTGTCAATTTCCTCCCCAGCGCCAGCAACACCCATATCCTCATCCTGGTGTACTTCAACACTGACATCTTCAATTTCACTATCAGGAACTGGACTGCGGGTGCTCCTTTCAACACTTGCAGGGGGCGTGCAAATGGTGGAAGGCGCAAGCTCTTCCCGTCCAGTGTTGGGAAGGTCAGGCATCGCAACCGACACAATTGGACTCTCCTTTGGGATTTGGGATTTCGAAGAACGCACAGTTCTTTGCTGTGCTTTTGCCGCAAGTCTTTTCTTTTTTCTAGCGAGAGGATGAGTGCTTCCATCCTCATGTGAAGCTGAGCCACTAGCCATGAACATAGGCCAGGGCCTCAGCCGTTCCTTGCCACTCCGTGTCGTAAATGGCATATTGGCAAGTTTACGCTTCTCCTCAGACGCTTTTAATTTTGATTTTTGGGTCATTTTTTTACTGATCTTTTGTGTTTTGGATTTTACATGCTCTGTACTATGACATTGGGCATCGGCCTTGGCAGACGACGTTGATGGCATTTCATCGTCTCGGCCATGACTAGTGACAGCAGCTTCAGCACGAGGTGGAAGTGGATCTTGATCTTTCCCTATTTTTTTAACCTCCACATTTTTGTTCTCCATATTTTGCGCACAACTAAAAGCCACCACAGGTATACAATGTAGATGGGTGGATAGTATACTATTATTACTTATACTTATGGACGACGAGTGATGACACAGAGGTAGGTACAGCCGTGGCCTACCGTACTGCTATATATATAATATATACAGAATAATAATAACGGACCTGGTGGACACTGTCAGCAGACTGCTAAACTAGTATGAAGAAAAAAAAACACCACAGGTATACAATGTAGATGGATGGATAGTATAGTATTATATTACTTATGGACGACGAGTGCACTGACGACACAGAGGTAGGTACAGCCGTGGCCTACCGTACTGCTGCTTATATATATAATATACTGTATAACGGACCTGGTGGACACTGTCAGCAGACTGCTAAACTAGTTTGAAGAAAAAAACAACAACACAGGTATACAATGTAGATAGATGGATAGTATATTATTATATTACTTTTGGACGACGAGTGCACTGACGACACAGAGGTAGGTACAGCCGTGGCCTACCGTACTGCTGCTTATATATATAATATACTGTATAACGGACCTGGTGGACACTGTCAGCAGACTGCTAAACTAGTATGAAGAAAAAAACAACAACACAGGTATACAATGTAGATGGATGGATAGTATAGTATTATATTACTTATGGACGACGAGTGCACTGACGACACAGAGGTAGGTACAGCCGTGGCCTACCGTACTGCTGCTTATATATATAATATACTGTATAACGGACCTGGTGGACACTGTCAGCAGACTGCTAAACTAGTTTGAAGAAAAAAACAACAACACAGGTATACAATGTAGATAGATGGATAGTATATTATTATATTACTTTTGGACGACGAGTGCACTGACGACACAGAGGTAGGTACAGCCGTGGCCTACCGTACTGCTGCTTATATATATATAATATACTGTATAACGGACCTGGTGGACACTGTCAGCAGACTGCTAAACTAGTATGAAGAAAAAAAAAACACCACAGGTATACAATGTAGATGGATGGATAGTATAGTATTATATTACTTATGGACGACGAGTGCACTGACGACACAGAGGTAGGTACAGCCGTGGCCTACCGTACTGCTGCTTATATATATAATATACTGTATAACGGACCTGGTGGACACTGTCAGCAGACTGCTAAACTAGTATGAAGAAAAAAAAAACACCACAGGTATACAATGTGGATGGATAGTATAGTATTATATTACTTATGGACGACGAGTGCACTGACGACACAGAGGTAGGTACAGCCGTGGCCTACCGTACTGCTGCTTATATATATAATATACTGTGTAACGGACCTGGTGGACACTGTCAGCAGACTGCTAAATTAGTATGAAGGAAAAAAAAACAACACAGGTATACAATGTAGATTAGGGGTGGGCAAAATACGGCCCGCGGGCCGGATGCGGCCCGCAAACCGATCCTGCCCGGCCCACTGCCTCCCACCAGCGAGCAATGACAAGCGGCCTGACTGCTTGTCATTGCTCTGCAGTACCTTCAAGCTGCCGATGCAGTCTCCCCTGCTGCTGCTGCAGGGCGCCTCCAGAGTCCCCAGTGACAACGGCTGTGTTCAGCCGAAAAAGGGGCGGAGCCACGGGCCGATGAAGGGGCGTGGCTACACGGGACCTCAGGGGGCGGGGCTACAGGGCCGAGCAGACTACTACAGATCAATCCTTCCTGCACTGCCAGCCAGATCAGTGAGTTACTGGAAAAAGTGAGTGAAAGAAATAAAGTGTGTGTGTGTTAGTGTGTGTATATTTGTGTGTGCGGGCAGTGGTGTCAGACTGTTTTTAGGTTGGGGGTAGAGATCTTTAGCTCTCGCTGTACCAACCCCTCCCGTGTTCTGTCACCATGTCACCCCCCCGTGTTCTGTCACCGTGACACCCCCCGTGTTCTGTCAATATGTCACCCCCCCGTGTTCTGTCACCGTGACACCCCCTGTGTTCTGCCACTGTGTCACCCCCACCGTGTTCTGTCACCGTAACACCCCCGTGTTCTGTCACCATGTCACCCCCCCGTGTTCTGTCACCGTAACACCCCCTGTGTTCTGTCACTGTGTCACCCCCCATGTTCTGTCACTGTGTCACCCCCACCGTGTTCTGTCACCGTGTCACCCCAGTGTTCTGTCACCCCCCTGTGTTCTGTCACTGTGTCACACCCCCGTGTTCTGTCACTCCCACCGTGTTCTGTCACTGTCACCCCAGTGTTCTGTCACCATGTCACCCCCCCGTGTTCTGTCACCGTGACACCCCCCGTGTTCTGTCACTGTGTCACCCCCACCGCGTTCTGTCACCGTGTCACCCCCGTGTTCTGTCACTGTGTCACCCCCACCGTGTTCTGTCACCGTGTCACCCCAGTGTTCTGTCACTTTGTCACACCCCCGTGTTCTGTCACTGTCACCCCCACCGTGTTCTGTCACTGTCACCCCAGTGTTCTGTCACCGTGTCACCCCCGTGTTCTGTCACTGTGTCACCCCCACCATGTTCTGTCACCGTGTCACCCCAGTGTTCTGTCACTGTCACCCCAGTGTTCTGTCACTGTGTCACCCCCCGTGTTCTGTCACTCTGTCACCCCCCGTGTTCTGTCACTGTGTCACCCCCCGTGTTCTGTCACTGTGTCACCCCCACCGTGTTCTGTCACCGTGTCACCCCAGTGTTCTGTCACTCCCCTGTGTTCTGTCACTGCGTCACACCACCGTGTTCTGTCACTTTGTCACCCCCACCGTGTTCTGTCACCGTGTCACCCCAGTGTTCTGTCACCGTGTCACCCCCGTGTCCTGTCACTGTGTCACCCACCGTGTTCTGTCACTGTCACCCCCACCGTGTTCTGTCACCGTGTTACCCCAGTGTTCTGTCACTCCCCTGTGTTCTGTCACTGCGTCACACCACCGTGTTCTGTCACTTTGTCACCCCCACCGTGTTCTGTCACCGTGTCACCCATGTTCTGTCACCGTGTCACCCCAGTGTTCTGTCACTGTCACCCCAGTGTTCTGTCACTGTGTCACCCCCCGTGTTCTGTCACTCTGTCACCCCCCGTGTTCTGTCACTGTGTCACCCCCCGTGTTCTGTCACTGTGTCACCCCCACCGTGTTCTGTCACCGTGTTACCCCAGTGTTCTGTCACTCCCCTGTGTTCTGTCACTGCGTCACACCACCGTGTTCTGTCACTTTGTCACCCCCACCGTGTTCTGTCACCGTGTCACCCGTCTTCTGTCACCGTGTCACCCCAGTGTTCTGTCACCGTGTCACCCCCCGTGTCCTGTCACTGTGTCACCCACCGTGTTCTGTCACTGTCACCCCCCCCCCCCCGTGTTCTGTCACTCTGTCACCCCCCCCCCATGTTCTGTCACTGTGTCACCCCCCGAGTTCTATCACTGTGTCACACCTTTCCCCAGGGGCCACAAGACACTGGATAATTTGCTTGCTGCACAATGATTATCCCAAATAAAATGTTAATGTGTAAAAGGGGGCTCTACCTGCTGTAATGTGTAAAAGGGGGCTGTACCTGCTGTAATGTGTAAAAGGGGGCTGTACCTGCTGTAATGTGTAAAAGGGGGCTCTACCATCCATACTGTGTATAAGGGAGCTCTACCTGCCATAATGTGTGTAAAAGGGGCTCTACCTGCCATAATGTGTGTAAAAGGGGCTCTACCTGGTGTAATGTGTGTAAGTGGCGCTACTGTGTGGCGCAATTTGAATAATGGAGCAGCCTAATATGAATCTGTATTATTTGTTGGCCATGCCCCTTCCACACGAAGCCACGTCCCTATATTTTTGGCATGTGTGGGGGGGGGGGGAGCTGGGAGCTGCTATTTTATGCGTGGCCCACGGATAGTGACAAGAAAGTGTCAAGTGGCCCCTCAGCTGAAACAATTGCCCACCCCTGATGTAGATGGATGGATAGTATAGTATTATATTACTTATGGACGACGAGTGCACTGACGACACAGAGGTAGGTACAGCCGTGGCCTACCGTACTGCTGCTTATATATATATAATATACTGTATAACGGACCTGGTGGACACTGTCAGCAGACTGCTAAACTAGTATGAAGAAAAAAAAAACAACACAGGTATACAATGTAGATGGATGGATAGTATAGTATTATATTACTTATGGACGACGAGTGCACTGACGACACAGAGGTAGGTACAGCCGTGGCCTACCGTACTGCTGCTTATATATATAATATACTGTATAACGGACCTGGTGGACACTGTCAGCAGACTGCTAAACTAGTATGAAGAAAAAAAAAACACCACAGGTATACAATGTAGATGGATGGATAGTATAGTATTATATTACTTATGGACGACAAGTGCACTGACGACACAGAGGTAGGTACAGCCGTGGCCTACCGTACTGCTGCTTATATATATAATATACTGTATAACGGACCTGGTGCACACTGTCAGCAGACTGCTAAACTAGTATGAAGGAAAAAAAAAAACACAGGTATACAATGTAGATGGATGGATAGTATAGTATTATATTACTTATGGACGACGAGTGCACTGACGACACAGAGGTAGGTACAGCCGTGGCCTACCGTACTGCTGCTTATATATATAATATACTGTATAACGGACCTGGTGGACACTGTCAGCAGACTGCTAAACTAGTATGAAGAAAGAAAAAAAAACACAGGAGTGTTTTTCAGGCAGACAAACGTATACTGGACTGGTGGTCACTGTCAGCAAAACTGTGCACTGTACTCCTGCTATAACTGCTCCCCAGTCCCCACAATTAGGCAGTGTGAGCAGAGCAGTGCACTCAGCACAGATATATCATGCAGCAGTGCAGCACACTGAGTGAGCACAGATATGGTGGAGCGTTTTTTTCAGGCAGAGAAGCAAAGGATTAAACTCACTGGTGGTATAATCAAAACCCTGCACTGTACTCCCTAACAGCTGCTCCCCGTCCCCAATCCTCCCCACAATTATAACTAAGTCACTCTGTGTTCTACTATAACGGAGAGGACGCCAGCCACGTCCTCTCCCTATCAATCTCAATGCACGTGTGAAAATGGCGGCGACGCGCGGCTCCTTATATAGAATCCGAGTCTCGCAAGAATCCGACAGCGGGATGATGAAGTTCGGGCGCGCTCGGGTTAACCGAGCAAGGCGGGAGGATCCGAGTCGCTCGGACCCGTGTAAAAAAAAGGTGAAGTTCGGGCGGGTCGGATTCCGAGGATCCGAACCCGCTCATCACTAATAGATAATGGTGGGTCATTCCGAGTTGATCGCTCGCTTGCTACTTTTTGCAGCGCTGCTATCAGATAGTCGCCGCCTATAGGGGAGTGTATTGTCGCTTTGCAAGTGTGTGAACGCCTGTGCAGTCGAGCTCTGCAAAAACACTTTGTGCAGTTTCTTAGTAGGTCTGAACTTACTCAGCCCTTGCGATCACTTCAGCCTGTCCGGTCCCGGAACTGACGTCAGACACCCGCCCTGCAAACGCCTGGACATGCCTACGTTTTCCCAAACACTCCCAGAAAACGGTCAGTTGACACCCATAAACGCCTTCTTCCTGTCAATCTCCTTGCGATCGGCTGCGCGAATGGATTCTTCATTAAATACATTGCTCAGCAACGATCCGCTTTGTACCCGTACGACACGCCTGTGCATTGCGGTGCATACGCATGCGCAATAGTGACCTGATCGCTGCGCTGTGAAAAACGGCAGCGTGCGAACAGGTCGGAATGGCCCCCTCTAACTTAAGCAATATTTAAGCAAAAATCTATTGCTCCTCAGCATACAGAAAAGCACTTAACAAAGCAAGCCGTTCAATATTAAAAAAAAAACCTCTAAAAACTCTATATATTTGTAATATATCATATATATTTAGATATTTTAATGTCATGTTATAGTCTAGAGGTGTGGGTGATTGCCCCACTGAAAGCATTGAGCTGCTCACTGCATCTATTGGGATATTTCCCCTTTGAAATCCGGACCAGCAACACATTGTGGACAAGGACTAAGCTGTACCCACTGTTGTTTGGACATCCAGTGCAAGGACTACTTGCCACTTCAAGGACCATACGGGCAGGCTACACCACCTACAGGGTAACATTGATCCATAGGCTGAAAATTATACCAGAACTGTACTCGTTCATTTGACCCTATTCCATTCCTCTATACATTGGTGGTTATTGACTGAGTTCTTAGCCGTTTGAGGATGCCACCAAATCATTTGGATCATGCTGTGCGTAACTCCATTCACATTAGATCCTATTTACAATACTGGTGAATGTAATTGGTACTGTATACTGGTAAAGTGGTCCTGGAGAGGTGGTGAAACTCATTTCCCCCACCACTTACCACCCCCTCCCATTGGGCAGAGCCAGGGCTAAGGTTTTCAGCACCCTGCTGTTTGCAAAAAAATAGGTGTGGTCTCACAAGGAAGGGTGTGGTCACACAATAGTAGCCCCAATTTAAATTATGCCACGCAGTAAAACTACCTTATTCACGTAACGACACACAGTAGTGCCCCTTATTTGCATTACATCACTCAGTAGTGTCCCTTATACACAGTGCCCACAGTAATAGTGCTCCTTACACATAATGCCCACAAAAGTGCCACTTATACACATAATGCCCACAGAAGTGCTGCTTATACACATAATGTCCACAGTAGTGCCATTTATACACATAATGCAAACAGTAGTAGTGCCCCTTATACAAATAATGCACACAGCAGTGCCCCTTATATACATCTCTGCCTCCTTAACTCCAGCAGTTCACTGACCATGTCCATCCAGCAGCTCCATGCCCTGTGGCTCTTCTTCACCTCAATGGCATTGACAGCATGAAATCACATATGTCGTGCCAGAAAAGGAAGCCACTGGGACCTGAGGATACGTGCACGCAGTGGAGTGGAGGATAAGCACTGTCCAGTAACGAGAATCGCAGGCACCGTGGATACACCCTGCCTACCCGGAGAAGGACCCTGGAAGGCTACTGTGTGGATGACGGCACTGACAGGAACCCGGAGCGGAGAGCATGACCCCAGCAAAGGATCAAGAGATGCCCCCGGCTGGCGATCCTGGTCGCAGAATGCAGAGGCAGACCTTGGACGGCGAGACCTGGCACAAGGAGTGCAGCCTGGTGTGGTGCTCAGCATCCCGGGCGGCGATGAAGACCCGAGAGCCGGTCAGAGGTGGCAGAAGAGCCGCAGCTTGGGGTGAGACACTATTTAAGCCCTTCCGCTGCCTACTCTGCCCCTGTTAACCCCTTCCACTGCAATACTCTGCCTGAGTAAAGTAGGGAGTAAGCTCCCCTGTGTTTTTTTTCCTTGCTGCCCCAGTATACAGTTAATAATGGGGAAGGCTTCCCTTTGTCCCCAGTGCTTTGCATTGTGCTTTATTTTAAAAGGGTAGGTTCCCCTGTTGTTAGCTTCTTGACCTCTTCACCATTGTTTAACTTATTAAGTGAGTAGCCTCCCCTTCTCCTGCTGAATGCAGGTAACAACAGCTCCCCGGGTCCTTCGATTTGGGTAAACCATCTGTCCAGCAGTGCATTGACGCTTTTCCTTCCTCCTGGGACCCCCTTTCCATGGTGCAGACTCTCTTTTAAAGGTCCTCAGTCACTTTGGGACCTCCTTGGTTCCTCACTTCCACTGGCTCCCGGGTCCTCAGCGACATGCCACCCATTAGTCACTGTGCCGTACAACCTGGGAACCCAATAACCTGTCAGGGTTCATACTAGTCTGCCATAAGCTCTAAGGCATGATCTGGAGTTCAGGCAATGTAATGGCTCGGCTGCAGCAGCTGCCTCCTTACATTCACAGTGGGAGGCTGCATGTAAGGAGTGCTGCAGTGGTAGCGTGCAGCTCCTCTCCGGCAGTTCTTGGCATGGGGTTTTGAGAGATGAGGCGCATGGTATCCTGCCAAGGGGAAAATAATGTTATCAAGTTCATCCCTCTCTAACTCACCTCACAGCAGTGATGTGTGTCTGTATCACATATGCCGGGCGGAGACGCGGGAGCTTTTGTTGGTAGTCTATAAAAAATTATTCTGGCTGGGTCACAGCACTCCCTGTCCTGATAAGCGCAGCAGTTGTTTGTGTAACCAGCATGAGTGTGGGGTGGGGGGAGAATGATGGTGGCTCTGCTTTCTGTTTATGGAGAGGTGGGTGCTGGAAGGAATGATGGTGGCTGTGTTTCTATTTATAGAGGGGGTGAGTACTAGGAGGGGCGGGCTGCAGGCAGAGCAAAATGGAGCTGACAGGACCTGAGGAAGGGGGAAGTCAGTGACACTAGCGCTGCCCGCATCATCTGTTGACAAAGATGACGGTACAGGCTTCTCTGTTGGAGTTACTGTGCAGGGCTGTGGAAGAGGTGGAACTAGTTCCAACAGCCATTACAGGTGGTAAAACTCAGTTCCTTCCCATTCCCCCTCACTTTATTGCATGAATTGTTTTTTAATGTACTTATTATTTAGGTATTTTAATATTAATTAGATATCACATTTTACTCACCAAGCCACATTGCACATTTTGATTTTGATTGATGAATATTTAAATGCACCATTACATATACCCATAAGTGCTGTTCTCTTGCTATTTGTTTTACTTGTTTTTAAGGAGACTGACACTCTCCTGTAATAGCAAGTAACTGACAAGTGCAGGTACAGTCCTTTTGCTTGTATCTGAAGGTAGGGGGTCATTCCGAGTTGATCGCTAGCTGCCATTGTTCACAGCGCAGCAATCAGGCTAAAAAATGGCTTTTCTGCGCGTGCATGCACTGCAATGTGCACACACGTCATACGGGTACAAAGCCCATTGTTGTTTTGCACAGGTTCTAGCGAAGTTTACAGTCTCACTGACGGCCGCAAGAAGATTGACAGGAAGGGGGCGTTTCTGGGTGTCAACTGACCGTTTTCAGGGAGTGTTTGCAAAAACGCAGGCGTGTCTGAAAAAATGCAGGCGTGGCTGGGCGTTCGCTGGGCGGGTGTATGACGTCAAATCCAGACACGAATAGGCTGAAGTGATCGCAAGCGCTGAGTAGGTTCAGAGCTATGCTGAAACTGCACAAACTGTTTTTGCAGAGCTCGGCTGCACATGCGTTCGTACTTCTGCTAAGCTAAAATACACTCCCCAGTCGGCGGCGGCATAGTGTTTGCACGGCTGCTAAAACTAGCTAGCGAGCGATCAACTCAGAATGACCCCCGTAATGTGGCTGTAATAACCTGTAGAAGAAATGTAAAATGTATGCAGTGTATACATACTTGACACTATTACACCATCTAGTGGTTTCAAAGAAGAATGTTATGAACTTTATATAATCAATAGAGAACAGAGATTTGTGTTCACTCACTGAGGCAGCTTTAATTTAGAGGAGGATAATGGATTGGCAAGCACTAGAGCTAAAGGGGTTTTTTCAGAGTTATTAGCAAATCAAAAAAGTTAGCAATTGGGCAAAACCATGTTTCACTGCAAGTGGGGCAGATGTAACATGTGCAGAGAGATTTAGATTTGGGTGGGTTATATTGTTTCTGTGCAGGGTAAATACTGGCTGCTTTATTTTAACACTGCAATTTAGATTTCAGTTTTGACACACCCCACCCAAATCTAACTCTCTCTGCACATGTTACATCTGCCCCACCTGCAGTTCAACATGGTTTTGCCCATTAGTGTGCTTTTTTTGGTTTGCTAACAACTCTGAATAACCCCCAAAATACATAATTTTATCCATGCTTACTTGTCTTGCAATTAACAAAGATGTAATAAAGGGCCTAATTCAGACCTGATCGTTAGCAAGCGATTTTTGCACTGCTGCGATCAGATATTCTCTGCCTACAGGCGGAGTGTATTTTAGCTGTGCAACTTTGTGAACGCATGTGTAGCAGGCCTGTACAAACAGATTTTGTGCAGTCTCTGCTCAGCCCATGACTTACTCAGCCGCTGCAATCACATCATCCTGTCCGGGACCGGAATTGACATCAGACACCCGCCCTGAAAACGCTTGGACACGCCTGCGTTTTTCCAGACACTCCCTGAAACAAATTACATACTCCCTGTGACAAATGACATGGCCCTATGTGGGCACTGCTATCATGTAGTGTTAGGACTGCTGACATCGGAGAAGCCTTGAAAGTGGCTCAGCAGCTTAAACATGTGTTTGCAAACATGTGTAAACTAATTCTCTGAATTTCTATTACCAGATAGGTTCAGGTATGGTTACAGGTAATTTTTTAGTGTGCTGAAGGGAAATGTAGGGGTGGGATTTGCAAACCCCCCCCCCCCCCCCCCGTCTGTTTGACTCCCTGAAAATGGTCAGTTGACACCCACAAACGTCTTCTTCCTGTCAATCTCCTTGCAATGGCCCGTGCGAACGGATCCGTCGCACAAACCCATCGCTGAGTGGCGATCCACTCTGTACCCGTGCGACGCGCCTGCGCATTTCTGTGCATGCGCAGTTTGTGCCTGTTCGCCCGCTGTGCGAAAATGCACAACAGCGATTAGGTCTGATTACCCCCAAAGTACAGTTCCAAAGGGATAAAACATGAACTCATAATATGGAGATGTGTGGGGGTAATTCCAAGTTGATCGCAGCAGGAAATTTTTTAGCAGTTGGGCAAAACCATGTGCACCGCAGGGGGGGGGGGGGGGGGGCAGATAGAACATTTGCAGAGAGAGTTAGATTTGGGTGGGTTATTTTGTTTCTGTGCAGGGTAAATACTGGCTGCTTTATTTTTACACTGCAATTTAGATTGCAGATTGAACTCACCACACCCAAATCTATCTCTTTCTGCACGTTATATCTGCCTCCCCTGCACTGCACATGGTTTTGCCCAACTGCTAACAAAGTTCCTGCTGCGATCAACTCAGAATTACCCCCGTGTATCTCCTTTTATAATAAAAGTGAATGGATTACATGAATGATTAGTTAAATAATAAATGAATAAAAATAATGCATCTCCTTACCGCTAACCATATAAGCGACACATAGAAGAATACAAATTCAGGATATAATAATCATTACAGAAACAGCTTAGCTCTAAGTTGTGATGGAGCTCATGAGGCATCAAAGTACTGAGATCATAGATCCACCTCATCTCACATTAGTGGGCCTGCTGTTTCTGTCCTTTTTCCTCCAGCTTTCTTTAATAACAGATGTACCCAGAAACTTTTTAACATTCGAGCTATCAAGTTTTTCTGTAAAATGCTTAAAAGACAGGAAGAATGCTTAACAGACATGATGTCGACAAACATTATGAAATGCCGGCACCACATGTATAATGCTGGTAACTGCATTTTAACCACTTAACTGTTTCCAAAAACAGCTCAGAAATTGTCATTTTTTCTGAGTGAATTAGGTGAAGAGCATGAATTTAACCTTATCAGAATCAGAATCGGCTTTATTAGCTAGGTGTACTCTCATACACTGGGAATTTTTTGTGGTACAGTGCATCGCCAAGAAGCAACATGAAGGGGGAATACATTGCATAAGATGAGGGGAAAACGTAGCATGCATTACATGTATGAGTTCATACTGCACACTGCAACTGTACGATAGACTCGACATATTAGATATATTATACATGTTAGACTTTTTATATATTGTTCAGCTGGTGGACAGCTAGTGGGAAGAAGCTTTTAATAGATCTGGTGGACTTAACGGGAATAGACCTGTAGTGACTGCCTAATGGAAGCGGTTCAAACAGTTTATTATCTGGGTGCTGCATATCTGCCACAATTATCTCTGCTCGCTTCCTGACCCTTGACTGGTTAAATTCCTGGATGGGAGGAAGATCAGCCCCAACAATCTTTTCAGCTGTCCTCACCATCCTTTGCAGCCTCCGTCTGTCACTTTCATTGGCAGCTCCATACCAGACTGTGATCGAGGACCATAGGACTGATTCTACGACCGCTGTGTAGAAGATGAGCAGCAGCTTCTGTGGGATGTTGAATTTCCTGAGTTGCCTCAGAAAGAACATCCACTGCTGGGCCTTCTTTATGACAGTGCTTATGTTGGGTCCCCATTTGAAGTCTCTGTAAATTTTTGACCTTTGGAATTTGAAGAAGACGACCCACGAAACCACGCTGTTGGCTATTACGAGTGGTTGCATGGCATTGGGTTTCCTTCTGAAGTCCACCACCATCTCAACTGTTTTGAGGGGATTTAGGTCAAGGTTGTTCATGCCGCACCACTGCATTAGCCATTCCACTTTGAGTCTGTATGCAGATTCGTCTTCGTCCTTGATTAAGCCGATGACGGTGGTGTTGTCTGCAAATTTTATTATTTTTAATGATTGCTCGGCCGAGGTGCAGTCGTTGGTATATAAAGAGAAGAGCAGGGGGGAAAGAACACATCCTTGAAGGGCCCCCGTGCTGATCGTGCGCCCACTGGACGTGAATGATCTCGCTTTCACCACCCTTTTCCTTGCTGTCAGGAAGTTGACGATCCAGAAGCATGTTGATTCTGGGACCCCTAAGGAAAGGAGTTTGGCTTGCAGGATACTGGGGATGATTGAGTTGAATGCCGAACTAAAGTTGTCAAATAGCACCCTCGCATAAGATCCCGGTCGGTCTAGGTGCTGTAGGATGTAGTGCAGCCCCAAGTTAACTGCATCCTCGACACTCCTGTTCGCTCAGTATGCGAACTGCAAGGGATCTAGGTGGGTGTTAGTTGCTTCTCCCAGGTGGTTCAGCACCAGCCATTCAAACACTTTCATTGCCACAGATGTTAGTGTGATAGGCCTGTAGTCGTTTAGGTCTTTTGCAGCTGCGCTCTTTGGAACCGGGACGATTGTTGAGTATTTAAAGCAGGAGGGAACCTTTAACGTCTCCAATGAGGTGTTGAAGATCTTGGAGAAGATGGGGGCGAACAGCAGAGTTCTTTAGAGCAGATGGCGATACTCCGTCCGGGCCTGTGGCTTTCCTAGGTTTGACCCTTCTGAACATTCCTTCTACCTCTTTCTGATCCACACGCAGTGCCTGGGAGTGGAGACCAGGATAGGGGAGTGGGTGGTCAACTTCGCCCGGGACAGGGGTAGGACTGGGACAGGGGGCCTCCTTCTCAAATCTGCAGTAAAAGTTTTTCAGCTCGTCCACCAGTTCCTGGTGCTTGACAGTGGGTTTTCGGGTTTTCTTGTAGCTGGTTATGGCTTGCATACCTCTCCAAACTGACACAGGGTTGTTGGCCAAAAGGTTTTTAGTCAGCTTGTTGGAGAATCGGTTTTTAGCCAGCCTGATTTCCAGTGCCTGGGAGTTCCTGGCCTGTTTGTACAGGGCCCTGACCCTGCTGCTGTATGCCTCCTCCTTGGCCCTTCCTGAGCTGGGAGTTGAACCAAGTCTTGTTGTTATTGAAGGTGCGGACTGTTTTTGTTGGCACACACATGTCCGCGCAGAAGCTGATGTAGGCTGTCACTACATCAGCAAGGTCATCCAGGTCGGTAGCAGAAGTTTCAAAAACCCTCCAATCTGTGCAGTCAAAACAGGCCTGAAGCTTTATCCAAAATGATTTTAGGTGAAGAACATGAATCTAACCTTATCCAAAATTATTTTGTTTAAAAAAATAAAAACTGGGGGTGTTGTAAAAAAAATAATTGCCCCCAAACATCGAAAAGCACCATAGAAACATCGGGAACATTGGAAACATTGCGACTTTCGTTTTAACAGCCAGGAAAGCCACCAGGTACACAAGGGGGGCTTAATGGGGTTTAATTTACACTTCCCCAGTGGCTGCTATTGTCTGCAGCTGCTGGGTGGTGGGGCCCTGCTGTGCTGACCGATCAGCAGTGATCGGCAGCACGGCAGACACTGGAGGAGGGTGCAGGAAGGCAGAGGGACCTTCTGGTCCCTCTGAGAGTGGCAGCAGAGGGGATTTTCTCTTCCCTGCAGCTACAAACACAGTCTATCTGACCGGTCGCATCCTGTGCAACCAGGTCAGATAAAGCACTTGCTGGTGTGGTCGGATCTAATGTGACCATGCCAGGGAAGTGGTTAAAGGGGATGGCATTATCGTCAGGATATAATGGAGTCCGAGATCGGTGGAGGTGCAGGATGCCGGCCAATCACTGACTTTTTTTAAAGGGACAAACACTTAAAAGGCAAAATCATGCATTGTAAGTGATTGCCCCTTTAAAAAAACATCCAAGATCGTCTGGCATCCAGCAACTCCGGTGATCTTGGACTCCATTAGATCCCGTTTTATATAAGTTTAAACATGCTGGTAAAGCATTGTGCATTGCATTCCCATGTGTTAGAGGCAAGGAAAAACGCCTCACTCACAGTGAACACCATATCTGTAGTGGCGAGAGTGATGGTACATGCAGAACAGACAGAGGGACTGGCAGGCAGCTAGTAGAGTATTAGTTCTATAAGTCCTATTATTCATATATGGATTATACAATATGTTATATCCAAACCTCCATGAAGTCAGATTGCTTCCCTCCACTGGAACAGGAACAGCAACAGCTGAACCAAACAACAATACTTAACCAAGTAACAGTGCAGGACGAACAAAGCACCGGGCGGGTGCCCAGTATCCTCTACGGACTACGAGAAAAGGATTTACCGGTAGGTAATTAAAATCCTATTTTCTCTTACATCCTAGAGGATATTGGGGATCCATTTAGTACCATAGGTAAGTACCAAAGCTTCCAAACCGGGTGGGAGAGTGATGAGGTTCCTGCAGAACAGATTGACCAAACTGAAGGTCCTCAGAGGCCAAGGTAACGAACTTGTAAAACCTGGCAAACATGTTTGAACCTGACCAAGTAGCTGCTCGGCAGAGCTGTAAGGCCGAGACACCGCGGGCAGCCACCCAAGAAGAATCCACTGACCTAGTCAAATGGGCCTGTACAGATTTTGGAATCGGCAGTCCTGCCGTGGAATAAGCATGTTGGATAGTGAGCCTGATTCAGCGTGCAATTGACTGCTTTGAAGCAGGACATCCAATCTTTTGGGATCATAAAGAACAAACAGCGAGTCTGATTTCCTGTGACGAGCTGTTCTCTTCACATACACTTTCAAAGCCCTCACAACATCCAAAGACTTTGAAGTAACAGAGGTGTCGGTAACCACCGGAGCCATAATTGGCTGGTTGATGTGAAACGCAGACACCACCTTAGGAAGAACTTGCTGATGAGTTCTAAGTTCAGCTCTGTCCTCATGGAAAATTAAATAGGGGCTCTTGTGAGACAACGCCCCCAGCTCCGACAAACATCTTGCTGAGGCCAAGGCCAACAGTGTTACGGTCTTCCACGTAAGATATTTTACGTCTACCTCCTGTAATGGTTCAAACCAGTCCAATTGGAGGAACTGCAGCACCAAATTGAGATCCCAAGGTGCCGTGGGAGGCACAAAGAGAGGCTGGATGTGCAGAACCCCTTTCAAGAATGTCTGGACCTCAGGGAGAGACACCAATTGTTTCTGAAAGAAAATGGACAAGGCCGAAATCTGGACTTTTATGGAGCCCAGATGTAGGCCCACACCCACACCCGACTGCAAAAAAAGCAGGAAACGTCCCCGATGAAATTCCACCGCAGAATATTTTCTGCTCTCACACCAAGAGACGTATTTCTTCCAAATACGGTGGTAATGTTTAGACGTTACCCCCTTCCTGGCTTGGGTCATAGTCGGGATGACACTGCCCATGCCGTCAAACATAGCCATGTTAAGTCTTGATAGATGAAAGGGCCCTGTTGCAGAAGATCCTCGCAAAGAGGTAGAGGCCATGGATCTTCCAGGAGCATCTCCAGAAGCTCCGCGTACCAGGCCCTTCTTGGCCAGTCCGGAGCAATGAGAATTGCTTGAACTTTTCCCTTTTTATTCTTTTCAGAATTCTTGGGATCAGCGGAAGTGGAGGGAACATGTAAATCATCTGATAGACCCACGGAGTCGTCAGAGCGTCCACTGCCACTGCCTGTGGGTCTCTCGACCTGGAACAATACCGCTTGAGCTTCTTGTTGAGACGAGAGGCCATCATGTCGATTTGTGGACATCCCCATAGACGTATCAAGCACCTGAACACCTCCGGGTGAAGGACTCACTCCCCCGGGTGCAGGTCGTGTCTGCTGAGGAAGTCTGCTTCCCAGTTGTCTACTCCTGGAATGAAGACCGCCGACAATGCCACAGCGTGTTCTTTTGTCCAGAGGAGAGTTTTTGATATCTCTGACATTGCTGCTCTGCTTTTCATTCCGCCCTGTCGGTTTATGAATGTCATTGCCTTCACATTGTCCGACTTAACCTGAATGGCCCGATCTTGAAGAAGACATGAGGCCTGCAGAAGGGAGTTGTATATAGCCCTGAGTTCCAGAATGTTGATTGGAAGGACAACTTCCTGACTTGACCATCTTCCTTGAAACTGCACCCCCTGGGTGACTGCTCCCCAACCTCTGAGGCTTGCATCTGTGGTTAGCAGAATCAATTTCTGAATCCCGAACCGTAGGCCCTCGATTAGATGAGAAGTCTGTAGCCACCACAGAAGGGAGATCCTGGCCTTTGGCGACAGACGGATCCTCTGGTGCATGTGAAGATGCGATCCGGACCATTTGTCCAACATATCTAGCTGGAAGGGCCTCGCATGAAATCTTCTGCACTGAAGCGCCTCGTAAGAGGCCACCATTTTCCCCAGAAGGCGAATGCATAGATGCACCGATATCTGGGTTGGCTTCAGGACATCCCGAACCATCGACTGGATTACCAATGCCTTTTCCAACGGGAGAAAAACTTGCTGCGATTCTGTGTCCAGTATCATTCCCAGAAATGGGAGCTTCCGAGTTGGCTCTAAGTGAGATTTCGGAAGATTTAGAATCCACCCGTGATCCAGGAGTAGTTTGGTTGTGATTCCAATGCTGTTCAACAACCTCTCCCTGGACGGTGCCTTTATCAGAAGATCGTCCAGGTACGGAATTATGTTCACTCCCTGCTTGTGGAGGAGAAACATCATCTCTGCCATCACCTTGGTGAATACTCTTGGTGCCGTGGAGAGACCAAATGGCAGGGCCTGGAACTGGTAGTGACAGTCCTGTAGTGCAAAGCGTAGATAAGCCTGGTGAGGCGGCCAGATCGGAATGTGAAGGTACGCATCCTTGATATCCAGAGACACTAGGAATTCCCCATCCTCCAGATCTGAGATCACCGCTCTCAGAGACTCCATCTTGAATTTGAACACTCGTAAGTATGGATTCAACGATTTTAGATTTAAGTTTTGCCTTACCGAACCGTCCAGTTTTGGTACTACAAACAAGTTGAAATAATATCCCTTGTTTTGGAGATGAGGTGGAACTGGAACAATGACCTGAGTCTGTACCAGTTTTTGAATGGCATCCTGTAAGGTTATACTTGCCTCTTGTGAAACTGGACAGAGGTTGGTACAATATCAGAGTTGCGCAGTAAAACGGATAAAGCTGCCTAGACAGACTGTTCGGTCGGGGGGGAAAAACACCAATTCCCAATAGGAGCAAAAGAAAAATTATGAACAGAAGGTCACTGGCGCTGAATCAGTAGGATGTATTTGAAGGCCCTGGCTTGGGCCAATAAGATATACAGTGATATATAGAACATGGATGTTCAAATGGATATTATGAACCCTCCAAGATAAAAGGGATAACCCCCTGCAAGGGATAATACCCCAGTGAATGAGACAGGTATAAAGATACAAACAAACAAATGTATTAGTAAAACAGACAGTTTAAAAATAATTACTGTAAGTGAATAGTGGAATGGTAAAATCCATACAGGTGACATGTGCGTTAAGAAGAACAGAAAGAAGCTCTCACCATCTCTCTGTGTTGCGGTGGGCTAGCTTATAAATAAGCTGGTGTGGTCCTGGGCTGAAATAGCCTAACACCACCGCAGAAGAGTTTATCAGCATTAGTTCACCATACATCCACATGCGTATGTCCTCAGTCCAAGCAAAGCTTGGAGATGGTGAGAGCTTCTTTCTGTTCTTCTTAACGCACAAGTCACCTGTATGGATTTTACCATTCCACTATGCACTTACAGTAATTATTTTTAAACTGTCTGTTTTACTAATAAATTTGTTTGTTTGTATCTTTATACCTGTCTCATTCACTGGGGTATTATCCCTTGCAGGGGGTTATCCCTTTTATCTTGGAGGGTTCATAATATCCATTTGAACGTCCATGTTCTATATATCACTGTATATCTTATTGGCCCAAGCCAGGGCCTTCAAATACATCCTACTGATTCAGCGCCAGTGACCTTCTGTTCATAATTTTTCTTTTGCTCTTGTCAAACTGGTAAGCCTGATTTGAAGAATCTGTGATGTGGGAGCTCATGAATCTCCAATCTGTAGCCCTGGGAAATAAGATCTATGACGCAGGGATCCTGGCATGATGTTGTCTAGATGCGACTGAGATTTTTTAGGCGGGCTCCCACATTCTAGTCTTCCAGGCATCGCAATCCACCATCATGCAGAAGGCTTTGAGGAAGCAGAACTGGAGCTCTGTTCCGGAGAACCGGCAGTTGCTGGTTTGCATGGTTTACCTCTAGCGCCCTGTTGGCTGTAGAAGATCTTCTGGCTCTGCCTTTAAACTTGGAAGTCCAAAAGGACTGCAGAGTAGGTCCTGAGTAGGTCTTCCTGGTTGGGGGAGCTGCAGAAGGAAGATATGTGGACTTACCCGCAGTAGCTTTGGAGATCCATTTGTCTAGTTCATCTCCAAATAAGACCTCTCCTGGGAAGGGTAGACCTTCCACGCCTTTCCTGAAGTCCAAGGGCGTAACCATAAGCCCCTGCTTGCTGACACTCCCATAGCAGTGGTGTGTACATTAAGCAAACCTACTTCTTTTATTGCTTCCACCATAAAGTTCACAGAGTCCTGTATATGTTGCAGGAGTAACATAATCTCCCCCATAGATATGGAATCCAACCCCTCAATGAGGTTACCCGACCATTTAGCTATGGCTTTAGTAATCCATGCACATGCTATAGTGGGTCTCTGAGCCACTCCAGCAGCTGTGTACAATGATTTGAGTGTAGTCTCAATCTTACGATCAGCCGTGTCTTTCAGGCTGCACCAAGGACAGGTAACACAATCTTCCGTGACAACCTGGACACAGGTGCATCCACTATCGGTGGACTTTCTCATTTTTCCTATCCTCAGGAGGAAAAGGAAAAGATGAGAGAAACCTTTTAGAGATTTTGAATTTCTTATCAGGATTAACCCACAGTTCTTCAAACAGTGTATTCAATTCCTTTGACACAGGAAAAGTGACTGAGGACTTCTTTTTTTATTAAAATAAGATTCCTCACACTCCTCTGTCACCTTATCAGGAATTTGTAGCACGTCCCTGATAGCTTCTATAAGAGCCTCAATTCCCTGTGACAGAGCAGCGTCCCGTCCCCCCCCCTTCTGAATCCACCGCCCCCTCCTCCATGTCTGAACCCTCAGTGTCAGACTGCAGGATATGGGCCAGAGTTCATTTTTGTTGGCAAATGGCAGGGGACTGAGATGCTTGTTTGGGGACGCAGGGGGACATTTACTAAGCAGTGATAAGAGCGGAGAAGTGAGCCAGTGGAGAAGTTGCCCATGGCAACCAATCAGCACTGCAGTAACATCTATAATTTGCATACAATAAAATTATACAGAGCTGCTGATTGGTTGATGGGGCAACTTCTCCACTGGCTCACTTCTCCACTCTTTTCACTGCTTAGTAAATGTCCCCCTGAGTCTCTGTTCATAATCTCATCCACAGACTGTCTTAAGTATTGCGTCTCTTTCTCATTGCGGGACAATTTATTAGAGATATTTGAAATCATTCCTTTAAAGGAATCCAGCCACCCTGGTTCAGCCCCGCTAGCCTGGGAAGGTACACTACACTGAGCACTACACATAGCAATGAGCTCAATGGGGAAGAGGAACACTCTGCCGTACATGAAACACACTCTTTTGCCTGACATATTGTAAATGTGACAGCACACACACACAGGAAAGGTTAAAAGCACAATTAACCCACAAAGAGCCCTTCCTGTCAGTCAGCGTCTGTGTCCACTGCAGATGGAAAATGGCGCTGGTGAGCTGCTGGATCCACTCATAGTGAAGCCCCACCCCTTCAATGGTGCGCGGTCTTCCCACTTTTTTTTATAGTGGCTGCGGTAATTTGTACTTAAAATGGAGACAGAACTGTTTTAAGGCTTTGTTTGTCAGTGTGGATACTGTGTACAGTGTACTGAGACGCAGTTGTGTACTGAGTCTGGAGACGCAATCCGCCCCGGTTAGAAGCCATGCGCCTCCATACCCTCATGCCGTCATAATGGCCGGTGACCCACTAACCAGGACGCCGGCTTAGTACTCACCACTCTTCACGCTTTGTTAGGGGTGGCGGCGTGCTGCGGAAATGTACGCTCGCCATGGTGAGGCTTGCAAATAGTTCCCTCAGGAGCTAGTGTCCTGTCAGCGGGGAACGGGACCATTAACCCTACAAGAGGTTGGGCCGTCCCCCCCAAGTCCCATGAAGCAGGCAGGCTGGTGCTATCCAGTCCTGCCTGAAAATAACAAACAGAAAAATAAATGAAGAAAACTCTTCAGGAGCTTCCATAAGCATGACCGGCTCCTCCGGGCACATTTTCTAAACTGAGTCTGGTAGGAGGGGCATAGAGGCAGGAGCCACCCACACTATCAAATTCTTAAAATGCCCATGGCTCCTAGTGGTCCTGTCTATACCCCATGGTACTAAATGTATCCCCAGTATCCTCTAGGATGTAAGAGAAAAATAGGTGTGGCCAAATGCCACATGGGGCGTGGCCAATGAAAATGGAGGCCAGATACACATATGACCCCAATAGTGCCAGATATACATTGCCCCACAGTGCCAGATATACATTGCCCCAGAGTGCCAGATACACAAATGCCCCCAAAGTGCCAGATAAACAAATGCCCCCACAGTGCCAGATACACATTGCCCCACAGTGCAAGATGCACAAATGTCCCAGTGTCAGATACAGTACACATTGCCCCAGTGTCAGATATACATTGCCCCACAGTGTCAGATATACAAATGCCCCCACAGTGCCAGATACACAAATGCCCCCACAGTGCCAGATATACAGTACATTGCCCCACAGTGTCAGATACACAAATGCCCTCACAGTGCCAGATATACATTGCCCCAGAGTGCCCCCCTCCTGCTCACCGCTGCCTCAGTCTGTTGCTGCTATGTGAGGGGAGGAGAGCACAGTGCGTGCCTCTCCTGCCCTCAATGCTCGTGAAGTCCGGTCTCCGACGGCGGGTAAATGAGGCGCCGGTTCGTTACCCAATCAGAGCTTGCGGAACGGCAGCCAATCAAATGCCGCGGCTGCCGGTCCATGAGCTCTGATTGGCTAGCAAACCGGTGCCTTATTGAGATTCACCCCGCCGCCGCCGGAGACCACCGGACATCACAGAGAATTAAGGGGCCGGAGACGCGCTGCGCTCTCCTCCCCTCACACAGCAGCCAGCGGGATGCAGGTATAGTGGACGGCCCAGCGGTACGGCATACCGGCTGGGAATTTCTTACCAGTACGCTGTACCGCCCCGTGCCACCATACTTGCAGCGCTGGGGCTGGTTGAGCCCACCACTCCCATCCCGTACTCACCAGCACTCTGGGCCACCGCCTCTGGTCAGCACACGCGCCACACTATAGTGTGGCGTGTCATCACTGGGCAGCGCTGCAGACAAATGAGGATTCGCCACCTCCCCTGTCCCATGAGGATATTTTAATCACCGCGTGCGGCAGGCAGCAGTGTGTTCCAGGGACAGAGAAGGAGGAGAAGGAATGTTGCAGCCCAAGGAAGCGTCAGAGCGGAATGGAGTCGCGGGCATCCCGTCTTCAGAGGAAGCTACAGGAGTGGTCAGCTGACCAGGTAAGCCCTCAGTGAGGCTTTCCCTTTTTGCTGTCTTTTTACGTACAATTGTCCTCTTTGTTTAGGGTTATACAGCCCCTCCATTATACCACCACCACATTGGGCACTAGAGGGCTGATTCAGAAATGGAGGCAGTCACACATCCATTTGCAGCAACCGAGTCCATCTGGTCTGCGCACGCACACTGGCTGCAGCATGTGTGCCTGCCCCTTCTCCTTGCGGCCGCATCCAGGAAGGATGCGATCGCAAGATGATTGACAGCGGTGGGCGTTCATGGGGTGGCGACGCAGCATTTGGGGTTAGGATGGGCCAAATGGGGGCATGCCATGACCATTTTCAGGGCGGCTGCATGACGTCACATGCAGCCACTCCATTGGTCAACCTTCCTTAGGTTGATGCGTCCGCAATTTCAGGAGGTGGGTGTCACACATGCTGGATGGCCTTGCCCTGTTCTGGGCAGCTCCCAGCATGTGAAAAGATGTTCCACCACTGGTTAGGCAGGCTGCAGGCCTGCACTGCATTGGGCACCAAGCCCCCATTGTTCCTCCATTGGTTAGGCAGGCTGCAGGCCTGAGCTGTATTGGGCACCATGCCACCATTGTTCCACCACTGGTTAGGCAGGCTGCAGGCCTGAGTTGCATTGGGCACCAGGCCCCCATTGTTCCACCACTGGTTAGGCAGGCTGCAGGCCTGAGCTGCATTGGGCACCAGGCCCCCATTGTTCCACCACTGGTTGGGCAGGCTGCAGGCCTGAGCTGCATTGGGCACTCGGGCCCCATTGTTCCCCCACTGGTTAGGCATGCTGCAGGCCTGAGCTGCATTGGGCACTCGGGCCCCATTGTTGCCCCACTGGTTAGGCATGCTGCAGGCCTGAGCTGCATTGGGCACCCATGCCCCATTGTTCCACCACTGGTTAGGCACGCTGCAGGCCTGAGTTGCATGGGGCACCAGGCCCCCATTGTTCCACCAATGGTTAGGCAGGCTGCAGGCCTGAGCTGCATTGGGCACCAGGCCCCCATTGTTCCACCACTGGTTGGGCAGTCGGCAGGTCTGCACTGCATTGGGCACTAGGCCTCTATTGTTCCACCACTGGTTAGATAACTCGGTGCTAGGCCGTGGTACTGAGTTATCCAGTGCTAGGCCACTAGTGTGGCACTAGGCAGTGGCATCATACGATCTGCCACAAGGCCGCATGCACTGTGATTCGGTGGTAGGCTGCCAGGATTCTGGTAAGTCAGCATGTTCTCCACAGCCAGGCCCCATTAAATGTATGCTGTAGGTAAGGTACCATATGGTGAGCATCGTACGGTTTGGAATTGCAAAATTGCTTTATGTTATAATCATTGCATTGTGTTTTCCTACTGCTTTGCCTGTGTCAATGTGTCGGCAGGAAGTATAGGAGAAACATAGCAGTGCATGTCAGTGGGCTGCATCTTTGTGTTTTATGGCAGGTACCAAGGCAAAGGGTCAGTCGTCTGGTCAAAGGACAAGGTCACATGTGGTAAGCATATTCATGTTTTGTACATAACCTGTGTGTGTATGTTGTCCCCTCCCACCCATTTCCAATTAGTATTTCCGTTTGGGTTGTACCCCAGTGCATCGCACAAAAGAGGCAACCAGTCTGATGCCAAGAGTGCCAATGATAAACATCCACTGATACCTATGGAGGTCATCGATATCCACAGGGGTGGGTCTCACATTTCACTCACAGCGTGTCCGCTTCGTTTATAGGATCGTTCCTTCACCGAGTGTGTCTATCTCGAGTCACAGGATTGTTGAGTGAGGCGTCATCGATGATCTGATGGTGGGAGCAAGTGTCCAGGGAGGTAGGTACTCGACATGTTTGCAAGGCATCATGCGCACATCAAGCTTCCACATATATAACATCATTATTAATGACATGCTAACATCGATTTCATTGATGAGGATGCATGATTAACAGCCATACAGTGCGTGAAAAAGAGTATATCATCATCACTGAAGGAGACCAGAAAAGTAACACCATTGAAGCTCTCCTGCGCACAATGAAAGGAAAGACAGTGGAGGTTCTATCTGCAATGAAACAGGCACTAATAGTCGTAGTGAAGATAGATTACAGGAAAACCTTCCATGGAAATAGCAAACTCCTGCTCCGCATATGCAGTATAAACTATGCTATCACAGACATATATCTGAGCCCTCTGCATCTACCCAGGCAGTGATATTAGTGCCATAGCAAAGGAGCAAACTACAGTATATCAAAATTGACCAAAATGCAAAGCACTTATGCACAGCTGTGATCAACTGAAGCCTCCTGTTTCCAGACCTCCTTACCCCATCTGGAGTGTAACACCAGAGAGTTGAAGGACATCACCTGTGGGGATCCCCAGTATAAAAAGTCCCTATAGAAAATCCTAGCAAGAAAACATCTGCTAAAGAAGTTACTATTGGATGCAGTGAAAAATCTATCTATCTATATGTATGAAGACGAGAGATCTTGTGAGTCTCATATGAGTCATGAAGGAATTTATTCCACATGACCTCATGTCATTGAGAGACCTAAACAATGTGGCCATAGCTCTGGAAAAGGCACTGAAACATCCAAGCCCTGACATGGTGCAATGAGAGTGTCCCAGTTCTAAGAACTGGATGATGTCTGGCAGCAGCAAATAACAAAAATGTGCAGCAATGAGAGGCTGCCTGGTGGAAGTAGGGAGCCCAAGGTAGCTCACAGTCCATGAGTGAGACCACAGACTATGGGAATGGCTGGTGTAAGAATGTTTTAAGGAGGTGGTCACATTTACCATGAGAGAGACCACCAAACCAAAGAAATGGCTGGTATGAGAGGTGGAAGGAGGGAGTGGTATTTATATTACAGGCCATTGAGAGACCACTAGACCGCAGAAATGGCTGTCACTGTATGAGAGAGATGGAAAAAGGGAGCAGTATATAAATCACAGGCCATGAGAGAGAGACCAACCAGACTGCAAGAATGAACGGTATAAGAGTGGTGGAAGAAGGGAACGATATTTACTTCACAGACCAAGAGAGAAACCACTAGACCACAGAAATGGCTGGTATGAGAGTGGTGGAAAGAGGGAGCGGGATTTACATCACAGGCCAAGTGAGAAACTATTAGACCACAGGAATGACTGGTATGAGAGTGGTGGAAGGAGGGAGCAGTATTTACATCACAGACCAAGAGAGAAACCAATAAACCACAGAAATGGCTGGTATGAGAGTGGTGGAAGGAGAGAATGGTATTTACATCACAGACCAAGAGAGAAACCACTAGACCACAGAAATGGCTGGTATGAGAGTGGTGGAAAGAGGGAGCACTATTTACATCCACAGACCAAGAGAGAAACCAATAAACCACAGAAATGGCTGGTATGAGAGTGGTGGAAGGAGGGAATGGTATTTATATCACAGACCAAGAGAGAAACCACTAGACCACAGAAATGGCTGGTATGAGAGTGGTTGAAGGAAGGAGCGGTATTTACATCACATGCCAAGTGAGAAATCACTTGACCACACAAATGGCTGGTATGAGAGTGGTGGAAAGAGGGTGCGGTATTTACATCACAGACCAAGAAAGAAACCACTAGACCACAGAAATGGCTGGTATGAGAGTGGTGGAAGGAGGGAGCGGTATTTACATTGCAGACCAAGAGAGAAACCACTAGACCACAGAAATGGCTGATATGAGAGTGATGGAAGGAGGGAGCGGTATTTCTATCACAGGCCAAGAGTGAAACAACTAGACCACAGAAATGGCTGGTATGAGAGTGGTTGAAGGAAGGAGCGGTATTTACATCACATGCCAAGTGAGAAATCACTTGACCACACAAATGGCTGGTATGAGAGTGGTGGAAAGAGGGTGCGGTATTTACATCACAGACCAAGAAAGAAACCACTAGACCACAGAAATGGCTGGTATGAGGGTGGTGGAAGGAGGGAGCGGTATTTACATTGCAGACCAAGAGAGAAACCACTAGACCACAGAAATGGCTGATATGAGAGTGGTGGAAGGAGGGAGCGGTATTTCTATCACAGGCCAAGAGTGAAACAACTAGACCACAGAAATGGCTGGTATGAGAGTGGTGGAAGGAGGGAGCGGTATTTACATTGCAGACCAAGAGAGAAACCATTAGACCACAGAAATGGCTGGTATGAGAGTGGTATTTACATTGCAGGCCATCATTGAGACCAGAGCCGTAACTAAAACATTTTTTAAATAGGAGCATTAGGCGTGTGCCCGTCAAAAAGGGTATGGCTTAGGTCAGTGATGGCTAACCTTGACACTCCAGCTGTTGTTGAACTACACATCCCAGCATGCCCTGCATCAGTTTTAGCATGGCCAAATAGCAAAACTGTAGCAGGGCATGCTGGGATGTGTAGTTCAACAACAGTTGGAGTGTCAAGGTTAGCCATCACTGGCTTAGGTTATAGGTATTAGGTCCACCCCAATACATACCTCACATGTTTGTCCCTTATTAGGATGAAGGCAGCAGCAGGGTGCTGGGGTGATGGGGAGCGCTGGAATCCATGGAGAATTACAGGTGAAACTCAGAAAATTAAAATATTGTGCAAAAGTTCACTTAATTTAATTTAAAAGGTGCCAAGAGAAAGATGAGAGATGAGACCGAACAATGCAGAAGAGCTGAAGGCCGCTATTGAAGCATCCTGGTCTTCCATAACATCTCAACAGTGCCACGGGCTGATAGAATCCATGGGGATGCAGTCAATTTACCTACAATCAAAATCCCGACGGTCAAAATCCCGACAACCATTTACCGACGGTCAAAATCCCGACATGGTCAAAATCCCGACGTGGTTAAAATACTGACATTTTAAATACTGACAAGGTCAAAATAACGACATTTAAAATGTCGACAGGTCAAAAAGTCAACATGAGTTTTTCATGATTTTTTTATTGAAACCGACTTGTTCATACTATACCATCCCAGTGGATCTGGAGGGGGAAGTGTGCCGAGTGCAGCGAGGCACCGCGCCCAAAGCATGTAGAGCGCAGCGAGCCATGCGAGGGGACGCGGTACACTTATATTGTGTCTGTCAACTTATGTCGACATACACACCAAAAAACAATGAAAAACTTGTGTCGACTTTTTGACCTGGCGACATTTTAAATATTGGTATTTTGACCTTGTACGGGATTTTGGCCGTCGGTTAATTGTTGTCAGGATTTTGACCGTAAGGATTTTGATTGTAGGTATTTCATACTGATCCCTTATACTTTTCAGAGGGCTGACATTTCTGTATTTAAAATCCTTTTTTTATTGATTTTATGTAATATTCTAATTTTCTAAGATCTTAGATTTGGGGTTTTCTTAAGCTGTAAACCACAATCATTAAAATTATAACAATTAAAGACTTAAAATATCTCACTTTGCATGTAATGAGTCTATATACACTGCTCAAAAAAATAAAGGGAACACTTAAACAACACATCCAAGATCTGAATGAATGAAATATTCTTATGAAATACTTTGTTCTTTACATAGTTGAATGTGCTGACAACAAAATCACACAAAAATTATCAATGGAAATCAAATTTATTAACCCATGGAGGTCTGGATTTGGAGTCACACTCAAAATTAAAGTGGAAAAACACACTACAGGCTGATCCAACTGTGATGTAATGTCCTGAAAACAAGTCAAAATGAGGCTCAGTAGTGTGTGTGGCCTCCACGTGCCTGTATGACCTCCCTACAATGCCTGGGCATGCTTCTGATGAGGTGGCGGATGGTCTCCTGGGGGATCTCCTCCCAGACCTGGACTAAAGCATCCACCAACTCCTGGACAGTCTGTGGTGCAATGTGGCATTGGTGGATGGAGCGAGACATGATGTCCCAGATGTGCTCAATTGGATTCAGGTCTGGGGAACGGGCAGGCCAGTCCATAGCATCAATGCCTTCGTCTTGCAGGAACTGCTGACACACTCCAGCCACATGAGGTCTAGCATTGTCTTACATTAGGAGGAACCCAGGGCCAACTGCACCAGCATATGGTCTCACAAGGGGTCTGAGGATCTCATCTCGGTACCTAATGGCAGTCAGGCTACCTCTGGCGAGCACATGGAGGGCTGTGCGGCCCCCCAAAGAAATGCCACCCCACACCATTACTGACCCACTGCCAAACCGGTCATGCTGGAGGATGTTGCAGGCAGCAGAACGTTCTCCTTGGCGTCTCCAGACTCTGTCACGTCTGTCACGTGTGCTCAGTGAGAACCTGCTTTCATCTGTGAAGAGCACAGGGCGCTAGTGGCGAATTTGCCAATCTTGGTGTTCTCTGGCAAATGCCAAACATCCTGCACGGTGTTGGGCTGTAAGCACAACCCCCACCTGTGGACGTCGGGCCCTCATACCACCCTCATGGAGTATGTTTCTGATCGTTTGAGTTACACATTTGTGGCTTGCTGGAGGTCATTTTGCAGGGCTCTGGCAGTGCTCCTCCTGTTCCTCCTTGCACAAAGGCGGAGGTAGCGGTCCTGCTGCTGGGTTGTTGCCCTCCTACAGCCTCCTCCACGTCTCCTGATGTACTGGCCTGTCTCCTGGTAGCGCCTCCATGCTCTGGACACTACGCTGACAGACACAGCAAACCTTCTTGCCACAGCTCGCATTGATGTGCCATCCTGGATGAGCTGCACTACCTGAGCCACTTGTGTGGGTTGTAGACTCCATCTCATGCTACCACTAGAGTGAAAGCACCGCCAGAATTTCAAAAGTGACCAAAACATCAGCCAGAAAGCATAGGAGCTGAGAAGTGGTCTGTGGTCACCACCTGCAGAACAACTCCTTTATTGGGGGTGTCTTGCTAATTGCCTATAATTTCCACCTGTTGTCTATTCCATTTGCACAACAGCATGTGAAATTGATTGTCAATCAGTGTTGCTTCCTAAGTGGACAGTTGTATTTCACAGAAGTGTGATTGACTTGGAGTTACATTGTGTTGTTTAAGTCTTCACTTTATTTTTTTGAGCAGTGTATTAGTTTCACCTTTTAAGATGAATTACTGAAATAAATGACCTTTTGCACAATATTCTAATTTTCTGAGTTTCACCTATAGATAGGGTATTGTGTATGGGGACAGTACAGCAGCTGATAACTGGGTTTTAACAAAAAAATAAACCTAACCAGAAAATAACTTTTTTTCCTGCCCCCTCCTCCCTATCACTTCTGCTCTGCACATAGCTTCAGCCAAGATATAACAGCATCTGTCCAAGGATGCCCCCTTCCTTGGCAATGCGCTGGCTGTTTCAGGGCAATGAACCATGTACAAGACAGGCTGCTGGGGAGGGGAGGAGTGGCTGTCATAAGGACTGATTCAGACCTGATCGCTGTTGTGCGATTTTGCAAGACGGACAATTATCAATCGACTGCGCATGTGTATGGATAGTAATGCGCACACGCGAGGCCAAACTGCAAAAGAATCCAGTGTAATTTTTGATCGCTAGACGTACGCAAGTTGATATTCCCTTACTCTTAGTGCCCAGGCTCACGGTGCATGCTAGGAGTTGTAGTCTGCTAAGAGCGCTGCACCATGAAGAATGATAGCCACAGGAAGTGCAAATCCTGAGAGTCCATGCTCGCTGGTTATAAGCCATCTGCCTGCTGCTGTCATTCTGTGGCTACAAAGAAGTCGGGAGGTGGAATTCGATAGGTGCCAGGCACACCGCCGCGCTAGGCATCATAGCGGTTGTCTGGCAAAATAAATTGCAGCACAGGGTGCGACTAGTGGGATCCAGTGGGGCTGCTGGGACACCCCTAGTTACGGCCCTGAGTAAGACCATTAGACTGCAGGAACAGCTGGTATGAGAGTGATGAAAGGAGGGAGTGGCATGTACAGATATGTTCTCGAACATATTTGCTGCAGTCATACCAAGGTCACGTGAGAATCTTCTAGCGTCTGGCTTTTTTTTATCTGAAAATGCATCTTATTCGCAACACGGCTAGGACGCACAAGGGCGGTCATTCAGGTGTGGTTGCTCCTGCAACCATTGGCGCAAAGTAACTTTGTTTGCTACTTTGCGTATGCCCCATTCTGCGCATGCGCAAACTGGTCCTGCTGCATAGGACGCAGCCTGGCATTACGCTATCTTTGATTGGGTCTGATGCCATTTTGGGAGTGGGGAGTGGGCGGCGCAGGACGTGATCAATCAAGCTGCAGCCTAGAGCGCAGCATCCCAGGGGGCACGGCGGGTGCAGACGTCACGTGCATCAAGACGTCACACGCAGACACCGTTCTCCGCCCACACTCCCAGAGCCAGTGGCCGGAGAGGAGGGACCAGGAGGCTCCTCACTGCCGCTGCTGCAGGGTCCAGGAGGCTCCTCACTGCCGCCGCAGGGTCCAAGAAGCTCCTTGCTGCCGCCATCCTGCTCCAACCACAGGGTCCAGGAGTCTCCTCGCCGCCGCCATCCCGCTCCAGCTGTATGTATATGTATCTGGCACTGTGGGGACATGTGTATCTGGCACTGGGGGCATATATGTATCTGGCACTGTGGGGACATGTGTATCTGGCACTGGGGGCATATATGTATCTGCACTGTGGGGACATGTGTATCTGGCACTGGGGGCATATATGTATCTGCACTGTGGGGACATGTGTATCTGGCACTGGGGGCATATACTGTATGTATCTAGCACTGTTGGGACATGTGTATCTGGCACTGGGGGTGTATACTGTATGTATCTGGCACTGTGGGGACATGTGTATCTGGCACTGGGGACATATATGTATCTGGCACTGTGGGGACATGTGTATCTGCCACTGGGGGCATATATGTATCTGGCACTGTGGGGACATGTGTATCTGGCACTGGGGGCATATATGTATCTGCACTGTGGGGACATGTGTATCTGGCACTTGGGGCATATACTGTATGTATCTAGCACTGTTGGGACTGTGAATGCTGATTATTTTACAGGACAAAAAGCAATACCTTAATACACTTAAATTCGAGCCGCTGAGGCCACTGTAATTAGTCCTTACCCTACGTACTTTTTACACAGTTAGCGTACAAAGACCCGTACCGTGTACGCACTTTGCGTATTAACGCCGCTACGGATGTACAAAGTACACGCAGTGCATACACACACACAGACACGCTGTTAGCACAATGCAGATACACGTGTGATAGAAATATACCTTAAACCTTTTGCAGGAAATGGGACACGACACCAATCGTATTTCAAAAACTATGTTGGGGTCCAACCCACCAACGGTTATTTTACTAGCAGGGGGTAACAACAATAATGCAATACAATAAGAGAAAAAGGCTACAGTCAATGGTACATACGTTTTGTTTGACTGCGCTTCCCGGTCCGGTCCTCAGTCATCAAGGTAGATGACCTTCAGAGATTGTGTGTGACCGGGCCTGCAGCTGGCTTTTTATACATTTGTCTAAAACCCAATACAATGGAAACTGTAATCTATTCATCTATTGGTCACTGGAATGGTCGTTTACAGTACAGGAGAGGTCATAGGTCAGTTTGAATAGGTGGGCGATGTCTGGTCCAGGTGCACTTGCAGATGTTCTCCACTGGGTTCCCGCCAAATATCAGAAATACAGTAAATATAAAGTTAATATTAATATTCTGCTCCTGCATATAATTCCGTATATCTATAGATGACTAATGGTGATATATCTTTTGCGCAAAAACAGATAGGCAGCCTAGTTAGTGGATGCAAATAATGAGTGTCCCTCCAATACACTCGTGAAATTCTGAACAAAGGTATGGTTATGAACCCACTTTACCGGGCGCCACCTCAACACTGTGCAATGCTCTGCAAGTATGGAGTGGTGTAACCAGGGCGCCCTCTTTCTGTGGTATTTCTGTGAAGACCAAAGCAATGATCCCCTTTAACCAATTAAATGGTGAACTTAATTGAAATATATTGGTATGAATTCCAGTGAGTATCACATAAAAATATATATAATTTAATACAATGAAAATTCACATACATAACAATAAAAGCATACCATAAAGGTAAGCTAGGAGCCGCAGGTGTAATAGGTGGCAGGGTGATCGAAGGTACACCCTGCTCAGGCTCCTAAGCTTACTGGTGGGTTGTGAACCCCTGGATAGATGTTGGTCAATATTCAAAACATCTCAGGTAACAATTCAAATAATGTTGGAAGGCATACCGGAGAGGTAGCTGAGGAGCCGCAGGTGTTATAATAAGCAGGGTGGTCCAGACTTCACCCTGCTCTGGCTCCCGAGCTAACCACGAGGCAGATGTCCAAAGGATGAAAAGTTCGAGTTCCTTCTTGGATCCAGATACCAACGCGTTTCGAGATATCCAATCTCTTCCTCAGGGCTTGATCTGCCTTGAAAAAGACTCGGGTTATACGGGTTGAAACGCATTGACTATACAGGTGTTGCAGACCCCAGGATTCCAGACGTGTCCTGAGAGCATTGAGCGGTAATGAATAATACATCCAAAGTTTGCCTACCCGGGTGGATTCTCTTTGGGTGACTTAACAACATCTGTTTGAGAACTGTTTTTCCACCAGTTCTCCACAGTTTTTGGTAATTGTTCTAGTCCTCTGGGGACATCATGATGGAATTGTAGAGGGACTTTGTTTGTTCATATGTTTTACCTATGTGTGCTGTATTTGTGTATTAAAATAGACATACTACACATGGGAATTTATTCTGTTTTTCATATGCTGAGCTGATGATGATGTCTAAACCCTGAATCAACGAGAATATTGATGTGCATATAAGGAATGTATATTTTATGATTCTTTCCACGAATTGAGTGAGCATTGCACAGTGTTGAGGTGGCGCCCGGTAAAGTGGGTTCATAACCATACCTTTGTCCTGCATATAACTATTCGCAGGAACGTGCGATCTTCTGCAAACCAATACCGGAATATTGCTCTAAAAATACCCTACAGCTGGATACCAAACACCACCTTATAACCTAGTTCTGTCCCCTCCTATCCTGTAAAGTTGAATCCCTTTGTTATTATACCCTTTAAGCAAATGTAACTCGCTGGTGTGGTGCATGTAGACTATGTGTACATTGTGCACTATGTGGATTAAATATGTAATGTGATTTTATGGCTTTTCCATGCGATTACAATCACTACCGTAATTACCCATACCACGCGCTAATGCGCATGACTGCGGGAGCAGCCATACGCAACTTGTGAATATGTGCACGCACGGCAGAAAAAGTACGCGCATGGAGGCCATCTGTGTGTAGTTTGTACGTGACATGTGTACTGCAATATTTTCGACTTCGACAGTCCACTCTTTGACAGTCATCAATAACTGCCACACTTGACTACTTAACAGATAATATTATCTACACAATATATACAAAAGCTTGGATGATTGGGGGAGAGTTGTAGGTAGGAAATGTATAGCCTAGTGGGATAGTAAAAAGCATGTATGTATGTATGAATCAATGTCTGAGGGGCATGTATCATTGTGCCGTATATGAAGTAAGCGTCGAGGTATTGCACAGTATACATTAAATCCTTCTTATCCCGTATTAAGGGTCTGTAAATGGGCAAACAAACACTACCGAGCTCTTTCCAGCTTATTCCAACAAATGGGGAGCACATTTAGTTGATGATACATGGAGGGGGGATATATGTGAATGCTACTATGTGTGTATAACACCTGTCGACTATGTGTGTCATTAACCGAGGGTTGCAGAGATGAAGATAAGACATATATATATATATATATGTAAAAATACATTCACATAAACATTTGGTTGGGGCTGACGTCTTTTCCGGTTGGATGTTTTCTGGGTAAAAGGGGGAAACAGAGAAAAATGGTGAAAGAAACAGGCCATGAAATTCTTTTGCAATCCTTAACATAACTCTGTCTCTATGGATGGATCATAAATCAAATCTGCTGCTGTAACAACGCCCTCGCTCCTTAGACTCATCAAATTTGTGCTGTGTTTGCGCCGCGTCAGAATTCGAACACACTTAAATATCAAGCCAATAATTATGATGACATTCAGAACACAAAGGAGAAACTTTCCTACACTTGCAATTACATTCTGTACCCACTCTCCTAATCCAGAAAACCATTTGAGTGGGTTTAACCATGAGACCCAGCCCGTCAATTCATTACTCACAGCTGTCAAGGTAAGATTGTGTCTCCTCCGGAACTCCCACTTCAACTGCAAGATCTCATCCATCCTTTGATCGATGATCTCCGTGGGATCGTCAGTGCTGTTCGTAATGTAAGTACAGCACTTCACACCATATTGAGTTGCCAATGTGACACAGTACCCACCCGTCACAGCCGTGACATAATTCAGGACCATCCTGTGCTGGACCAACTCGTCTTGTATGATTGTAATGCCCTGCCCGTATACATAAAGGTGTCATCATACATCTCAGTGATATTATCTATCAAGTTCGCAAGCGCATGGATGTACTTAAAATGTATAATTCCTTTGGCAGTACGGGTGATGTCTAATGCAAGAAGAATTTGAATCCCGGTGGATTCATAGATCAAATCAGAGGCTGCGTGCTCTGCCCTATCTATGATGTGTCTCTTGATGATGTGTTCGTAGTGGGTATGAGTATAAAGAGTCTGAGCGTTGCGGTGAATGTCTTTCATTTTATCGTGCTCTAAGGTCATGACCTCTGGTAGTATCCTTCCAATGTAACACAATCCCTCAGAGCTCGGAGTGAGCCACTTGTACGATTTCCTCCCACATATGAAATAGGCATCATCTGGGAAAACATAGGGGACAGAAAGTAACAACACCATATTGCAAATTTTCCAGGTAAAGAAACCAATCCCCAGTTCTCTCATCTGCACAGTACACGTATCAGGCTGGATGATGTGGGCACAATACCCTGATGACACTTTTCCAACCCACATGGTCTTGCTCCCACGTGTATACCTATACCGAAAATACCTCCCACTGTTGGCTATCTGTTATGCACACCAGTGCCTGCAGGAAAGTACTGGTGTCAGGACTGTTATGCACTCCTGTGCCTGCAGGAATGTACTGGTGTTTGAACTGTTATGCAAAACAAATGGACTTACAGACAGACTGGGGAATATGACATAACGTACACAGAAGGTGATAGGTTAACAAAATACACACAAAGTGAACAGAGAAGCCCAGAGGCTAAGGAACTGGGTATCTCCCTTGTATTAGAACTGCTCAGATGGGAAAAGCAAGATGTTGTGTTTTAATACGTAGAGAACCCGAAATGCTGTTGCTAAGGGCAACAGCAAAACCCTAAAGGGTTACCAACGGGTGTGGCAGTAAACTCCTTGGTCAGAGATGGAATGATAGACACAAGGAGAGTCTCCACAATCCTAATTCTCACTTGCAGTGCACAGGTTCAGCTTACTGCCACTAAACTGACCCCTGACACCTAGCACAGTGAGACAGGATTAGACAGGCAAGTCTTAGAATACAGCCGCAAACTTGCTAAGTTCACAGAGTAGTAACAGAACCCCAGCAAGCTAAACGACTGACTCCAGTCTTACTGCTAGGTCTGGATTGGCAGAGTGTAATACCAAATCCCCAGGCCTATTTGCAGTAAGCAACAAACAAATACAAAGCTACACAGTACTGGCTAACTTTCAGAAACTGACTAACCAACAAAGATTCAGCAGCATCTGCTTACCCTGAGAAGAGGCCTTATAAAGCAGGTGCTGTCCACGCCCCACTCAGACCTCACAGACTGTGAGCACAAAAACCAGCACCGGATCCCCTGCCATGCACAGAGCCTATAACCACTGCACAGCAAAAGACCCGAACCGGAGTATCAGCTGCGCTCAGGTCACTCCGCTAGCACTTGTCTCCCGGTTGCCATGACGACGTGGCAGCACAGGGCAGGAGACCCTAACAGTACCCCCCCTCTGACGAGGGGTCAAAGAACCCCTACCACCGGGTTTATCGGGGAACTGCGAGAAGAAAGAGCGTATCAGTCTGGGGGCATGAAGATCACAACTGCGCACCCACGACCGCTCCTCCGGGCCATACCCCTTCCAGTGCACCAAAAATGACAGCCGACCCCGAACCACCTTGGAGTCAAGAATCCTTTCAACAACAAACTCCCTCTGGCCACGTATCAGAAGAGGGGAAGGTCTTCCACTGGAAGAAGGATTACTAATCACCCGTTTTAAAAGGGAACAATGAAAGGTTTTATTGATACCCAAAGAACGGGGCAGATCTAACTGAAATGCCACCGGATTGATAACCCTGGTGATCTTATAAGGGCCGATGAACCGGGGGCCTAACTTATGAGATGGCTGTCTCAACTTCAAATTCTTGGTAGACAACCAGACGAAGTCTCCTAATTTGAAGCTGCAGGGTCTTTTCCGCTTATCAAAAACCCTTTTGGTCACTAATGACACAGACACAAGGGCTTTCTTCACTTTCCGCCAAATACCTCTAAGGACCGAAACCACAGAGGAACCACCAGGCGTGGAGTCCAGGGGGTCAAAAGAATTGGCCTTAGGATGATGCCCATACACACAAAGGAATGGAGAGATCCCTGTAGCAGAGTGAGCCGCGTTGTTATAGGCAAACTCCGCCATGGACAGATGAGCAACCCAGTCAGTCTGACACTTGGAGACATAACACCTGAGGAACTGCTCCAAGGACTGGTTCACCCTTTCAGTCTGCCCATTAGACTGCGGATGGTAGCCCGACGACAAGCTGACAGAAATCTGGAGATCGGAACAAAATGCCCTCCAGAATTTGGCCACAAACTGGGATCCGCGGTCAGAGACCACATCAAGTGGCAACCCGTGGAGACGCACAACATGCAGCATAAATAATTCAGACAGGCGTCTGGCCGATGGCAGCCCAACCAGTGGAACGAAGTGCGCCATCTGTCAACGACAACCCAGATGGCTGTCATCCCCGAGGATTTGGGCAAGTCCACCACAAAATCCATTGAAATGTGGGTCCATGGCTTAGATGGGATAGAGAGTGGATGTAATGGGCCAACCGGAACCCCTCTAGGAGTCTTATTTCGGGCACAGATGTCACATGCCCGAACCCACTGATCCACATCCTTAGCCACCGAGGGCCACCACACCGCCCTAGATAGCAACTCCCGAGTTCTGGCAATACCCGGGTGACCTGCAGACTTCTTGGCATGGAATTCCAGGAACACTCGCTGTCTTAACCTAGGAGGCACAAACAAAAGACCTACCGGAAGGTCTGGAGGAGCCTGCTCCTGTGCTTTAAGGACTAATGATAAGAGGTCCTGGGTAATGCCCACTTTAATACATGATGGGGAAACAATGGGCAACGGCTCCTCGGTGGTCTCCTGGATTGGAGCAAAACTCCGCGAGAGCGCATCAGCCTTGATGTTTTTTGACCCAGGGCGATATGTTATCAAAAAATTAAAGCGAGCAAAAAACAAAGCCCATCGTGCCTGCCTGGCATTGAGACGCTTCGCTGACTCTAAATATGCCAGATTCTTATGGTCAGTGAGAATTGAGACCACAAACTTAGCCCCCTCAAGCCAGTGTCTCCACTCCTCGAGTGCATCCTTAATAGCCAACAATTCCCGGTTACCCACGTCATAATTCATCTCGGCAGGCGAAAATTTACGGGAAAAGTAAGCACAAAGATGAAGGCGATTATCAGACACTCCCATCTGAGAAAGCACTGCCCCAATACCCATCTCAGAGGCATCCACCTCCACCACAAAAGGACGCTCTGGATCTGGGTGTCGCAGCACCTTGGCCGAAACAAATGCCCTTTTGAGACGGGCAAAAGCCGCTTTAGCCTCACAAGACCAGTGAGCAACATTCGCCCCTTTCTTAGTGAGTGCCACCAAGGGCGCCACTATAGACGAAAATCCAGCGATAAATCGTCTATAAAAATTCGCAAAGCCCAGGAAACGCTGAAGCGCCTTCAAACTAGTGGGCTGCACCCAATCCAGGACTGCCTGTACCTTGGAACCCTCCATTTGGAAACCTTCTGGGGAGATAATATATCCTAGAAATGCGATTTGCTGAACTTCAAATTCGCACTTCTCCAGCTTCGCCCCAAGCCGGTGGTCTCTGAGTTTCTGGAGGACTAAGCGTACATGCTTCCGATGTTCCTCCAGGGAATGGGAGAAGATTAGGATGTCATCTAAGTATACAACTAAGAATCTATCCAAATATTCCCTGAGCACATCATTCATGAAATCCTGGAAGACTGCCGGGGCATTACAGAGCCCAAAAGGCATCACCAAATATTCATAATGCCCTGAGTGGGTATTAAAGGCAGTCTTCCATTCATCCCCCTCTCTTATTCGGATTAGATTGTACGCACTGCGTAGGTCAATCTTAGAAAAAATGGTGGCAGTACGAAGCTGGTCAAACAAGACCGAAATGAGAGGCAGTGGGTATGAGTTTTTAATCGTGATACGGTTCAATTCCCTGAAGTCGATGCAGGGTCGCAACGAACCGTCCTTTTTACCCACGAAGAAGAACCCCGACCCAACTGGAGACTGTGAAGGTCTGATAAATCCCTTAGCCAAGTTCTCCTGAATGTACTCTGCCATAGCCTGAGTCTCAGGACGTGACAGGGAGTACAACCTGCTCTTGGGAAGCTTAGCATTTGGCAACAAATCAATGGCACAGTCATAGGGGCGATGGGGAGGTAGTACCTCTGCAACTTTTTGGGAGAACACGTCCGCAAAATCTGCATAACACCCTGGCAATCCTGGCAAACTTAGCTGCGAGAGCCTGACTGGAAGGCTCAAGCAACTCCTGAAACAATCAGTACCCCAACTAAGAATCTCCCCAGAGACCCAGTCAAATTGAGGATTGTGGGCCCTTAACCAGGGTAACCCCAACACCAATGGGGCAAAAGTACAGACAGTCACATAAAAGGACAATTTTTCAGAGTGTGTGGCTCCAATAAACAAAGAAATCTGGCTAGTGCAAGAGGTAATTTTACCTTGGGACAATGGTTCCCCGTTTAACCCACAAATCTCAATTTCCGATGCCAAGGGTACTAAGGGAACAGAGTGTTTCAGGGCGAATTGGCGGTCCATAAAAACCCCGTCGGCCCCACTGTCCACAAAGGCCTCAGTCTTGACAGTTTGACCGAGGATCTTCAAGGTCACCGGAATGATAAAAGTCTTCTTGGGAAATTCTGACTTCTGGCCTGACAGGATATTTCCCATCACCCTCAGGCCCTGAAGTTTTCCGGCTTTTCTGGGCATGATACTACCACATGACCTTTATTCCCACAGTACAAACACAACCCCTGCTGTCTCCTCCGCGTCTTCTCACGCGAGGAGAGGCGGGTAAGCCCCAATCTGCATAGGCTCCTCGGAAAATTCCTCAGAGTCTGAGGTTCCCTTGGGAAGGAAGGAAATCTCAGTCTCCCTTTCAAGCCTACGCTCTCTCAGCCGTCTATCCACCCGGATGGATAACTGCATGAGCTGATCCAAGCTATCAGGCAAGGGATATTGTACCAGTTGGTCCTTTATCTGGTTAGAAAGACCTCTTCGGTACTGGTGTCTCAGGGCTCGGTCATTCCACTGGGTATCATGGGCCAACCTCCGAAACTCCGTACAGTAAACCTCAACTGGCCTTCGCCCTTGCTTAAGGATCGAAATCTGAGCCTCGGCTGAGGCCGTCTTGTCAGGGTCATCATACAACATGCCCAGTGCCGTAAAAAAAGCATCAACACTTTTAAGCGACGGACAGTCAGGCTGCAACCCATATGCCCAGACCTGTGGGTCTCCTTGTAGGAAGGAAATCACTATGCCCACCCGCTGAATCTCCGACCCAGAAGACTGAGGCCTAAGCCGGAAGTATAGCTTGCAGCTCTCCTTGAAACAAAAGAACTGCGAGCGATCTCCAGAAAAACGATCCGGGAGATTTACTTTCGGCTCCTTAACCCCTGCAGGAGCTCCGCCAGCAGCCTGGGAGGTGTGCATTTTAATGGACAAATCATTAAATTGTCGAGTCAGGACCTGCACCTGATCGACCACCTGTTGCAACGTATTTTGAGGGGTATGCTCCATATTCCCACAACATTTCAACAGGAGTATTGGGCTGCTGAATATGTTATGCACACCAGTGCCTGCAGGAAAGTACTGGTGTCAGGACTGTTATGCACTCCTGTGCCTGCAGGAATGTACTGGTGTTTGAACTGTTATGCAAAACAAATGGACTTACAGACAGACTGGGGAATATGACATAACGTACACAGAAGGTGATAGGTTAACAAAATACACACAAAGTGAACAGAGAAGCCCAGAGGCTAAGGAACTGGGTATCTCTCTTGTATTAGAACTGCTCAGATGGGAAAAGCAAGATGTTGTGTTTTAATACGTAGAGAACCCGAAATGCTGTTGCTAAGGGCAACAGCAAAACCCTAAAGGGTTACCAACGGGTGTGGCAGTAAACTCCTTGGTCAGAGATGGAATGATAGACACAAGGAGAGTCTCCACAATCCTAATTCTCACTTGCAGTGCACAGGTTCAGCTTACTGCCACTAAACTGACCCCTGACACCTAGCACAGTGAGACAGGATTAGACAGGCAAGTCTTAGAATACAGCCGCAAACTTGCTAAGTTCACAGAGTAGTAACAGAACCCCAGCAAGCTAAACGACTGACTCCAGTCTTACTGCTAGGTCTGGATTGGCAGAGTGTAATACCAAATCCCCAGGCCTATTTGCAGTAAGCAACAAACAAATACAAAGCTACACAGTACTGGCTAACTTTCAGAAACTGACTAACCAACAAAGATTCAGCAGCATCTGCTTACCCTGAGAAGAGGCCTTATAAAGCAGGTGCTGTCCACGCCCCACTCAGACCTCACAGACTGTGAGCACAAAAACCAGCACCGGATCCCCTGCCATGCACAGAGCCTATAACCACTGCACAGCAAAAGACCCGAACCGGAGTATCAGCTGCGCTCAGGTCACTCCGCTAGCACTTGTCTCCCGGTTGCCATGACGACGTGGCAGCACAGGGCAGGAGACCCTAACACTATCTTGCGTACAAGTTCAGAGTCAATAGGTATCCTATCAGCTCTGTGTGAGAAGGTCATTGTCTCGTTATTCCAGGTTACTTCCCAATTTCCGGGTTTTCGGAAATTGGAAACATTAAAGCATATTAGTGATCTAGCTACATGATACTGGTGGAGCTTCAAACTAGGGGGCCTAGATATATTGCATTTCTTGTCCACCGGTCTCCCACCCCGTAATTCGAGTACCTCATCTAACGTTAAAGGATATGACACTAATCCCAACTTACTCTGTCCTTGAGGTACTTGGGAGCACACCCAACATTCTGTCTGGTTTAAGACCTTACCCACTAATGAGTGGTAATCACTCAATGGATGTCGGTCCATATCGATATTACTGTTGGACTGACATCTCTGGATGCACCCATCTTCGACTATGTTCTCGCAATATCTACAAATATAATATTCATCAGACAATAACCCCTCACAATGCCTCCGAGCTTCATGACTACCAGAGCGCTTACTGATACCAGCCTTTACTCGAGTGATGTGCTGCTCCTGAGATCCTACAAATTCGTACTCGCCATCAGAACCCATTCCAGATCCTTGCTCGACCTCTCTGGGACCCTCACCAAAACAAATTGTCCTGAGCAAAAACAGTGTTACTTGCAGAACCCGAAACGCAGTCTCTTGTGATAGGTCCATTTCGTTAGGGGAAAGAAGGAAAGTAAGGAGGAGAAAAGAAAGGAAAATGTAGCCCCCCTGAAAAAAGAAAACGGTGCGACAAACGTCCTTGATCTTGTTGCTCTCCGCGCTCAGGTGCCGTTCAACAGTCCTGCCTCTCAGCTTTCCCGGAATAGACTCTCTAGTGATATGAGGTTCTTCTTCACCTTGCTCTTTGTCACGAGTTTTCTCCGGGTCAGCGACCTACTTGCAGTGGGACGAGTGGACCCAAGTCTCTCTTTCGGCGACCTTTAATGCTGTTGTGCTGGTTAACAAGACTTGGTACGGTCCTTCCCACCTGTCTATGAGGCAACCTGAGCGTAGAAAATTTCGTATCATCACATAATCCCCAGGCTCAATGTCATGACAATTACTGTTCGGTAGGTCAGGAATCACCAGCTTTAGATTTCCTTGTTGATTTCTCAGCTGCCGGCTCATCCTAACCAAATATTTCGCAGTTATTTCATTATTGCATTTCAAATCCCCCTGGGGGTCTATCATTACATGAGGTTGTCGACCAAAAAGAATTTCAAAGGGTGATAAGTTAAGCGGTGACCTGGGAGTGGTTCTGATGCTGTACAACACTCGTGGCAAAGCTTCTGGCCACAACAATCCAGTTTCAGCCATCACTTTGGTCAGCTTGTTCTTAATAGTGCTGTTCACTCTCTCTATCTTCGCATTCGCCTGTGGTCGGTACGTAGTGTGTAGCTTGCTATTAATTCCCATCAGTTTGCACATGACCTGAAAGACTTCACCTGTAAAATGGGTACCCCTATCACTTTCAATCATTCTAGGGATACCATATCTGCACACGAATTCCTGCACAGTTTTTCTTTGCAGTGAACGTAGCAGTATTTGTGGCAGCAGGGAACGCTTCTACCCAGTTGGAAAACATCAATACATACTAACACATATTTCAAATTCCTACAGGGTGGTAACTGTATGAAGTCGATTTGTATTACCTGAAAAGGTCCGTCTGTAGGAGGGATATGGGATGGCTCTGTTGGTATTGTCTTACCAATATTCTTCCTCAAGCAAGTGAGACATGTCATTGCTCTCTTACCTGCATGAGAAGAGAATCCTGGCGCACTCCAGTAGGCTCTTACCAGCTTGCACATACCCTCTTTGCTCAGATGAGTCAGACCGTGTGCCACCTCAGCTAGACTTGGAAGATATGCTCTGGGGGCCACTGGCTTACCTTGTCCATCTCTCCAGAGTCCTGGGGACTCCTAACCATACCCCTTTGACTTTCAACCTTCTTTTCCTGTAGGGAACACAAATTTTGCATTTCAATTAGCTGTTGTGTGTTATCAGTTGTGTGAAGTAGAACATCTGTGGAAAGCGAAAAGAGGGGAAATAATAAAAAAAAAAGAATAGAAATTGTCAGGTTTGCGTTCACCAATAGGCTGTCACACCATCATACATATCGGTGTCTGCACCCAGTCTCCCTTCACCAGTATTCTCATTCTCCACCCTTTGTGCATGACCAGGCACATTGCAGTAATACTGGTGTCATTGTGCTGGTGAGATATACTGGGCTTGGGCAGAACTCTGAAGGACCGAGTAGGCATGTGGTGTTTGAACTGTAATCGGGTCCATGTGTTGTACCCTTCTGTAGGTGAACGTAAGAGATGAAGAGGAAACTTTGAAGAAAAATCACATAGAGGTTAGTAACAGATAAGTTTGTAGCGGCAAAGAGGATTTTATAAAATTTGACAACTGGATTGGGGACTATGGGGAATGACTTTTCTACTTGGTCTACTCCCCTTAAAAATAATTCTATGTGTGTTGTATCTCTACTGGGACTATCCCAGCCATCAATCCAGTGTCCTGTACATCCTAAATTCATAGGGAACCCGGTATCTGTGAGATAATTTCCTCTACCTGTGATGGACATGAATCTAGAACAGTGAAATGCAACATTAGTCTTTGTGGGTAAGTAGCATACTTTGCACTTCCTGATCGGGAGCACATTATATGTATATCCTCTCTTAACAAAGCTCCTGTTAAGTTAATCAGGGGCCATTTCTGCTAGAGAAAGAAGCAAAAGTTTAGAGGCCCCATCTTAACTCCAGCAAGTTTTGTCAAAGGGTAATGTTGCATTTATTCCGTTCTTCCCATTAACCGAATCTGTATTTTCTATATGGCTCGTGATTCCTTACTATATGTTCCTTGGTCCCGTCTATGTGTTTAATAATGTGGCTTGTGTTTTCTGTCTAGGGGATCTATATTGACTATGTGTCCTACTACTCCTACAATCTCTGGCAAAATGCCCTTCCTTCCTACAAGTGTAACATATTATTAACCTTGGCTTACCATTAGGGGTCTGGGGTTTGGGCTGATGAGTCTTTTCTGTAAGAGTCTGTATACTTACCGTCCTCAACCTCTCCTCCTGTTGTTCTCTGCGCCTAACAATATTCTTGTGATGTTCAATAGCGCTCTCTCTTAGATTAGCTACAGTGACCCCTCTCCAATTAGGCAAAGATGTTTGCACCCTGTCCCTTAATGCCTTATTGAGCCCGTCCATTAGCACAGAGACAGATACCTCCCTGTAATTCGCATCGTTCCCTATATCCGATACCCCAGTGTATCTAGCCATTATTTGCAAAGCCCTATGGAAATATTCAGATGTCATTTCAGTTTCTCTCTGCTTTATGGAGAAAATTTTGCTCCACTTAACAGTAGTGGGGAAATACAATCCTAGTTGCATGTTAATTCTTTCCACGTTCTCCTGATTGTGTTCGTTAGTCATAGGACCATCCGACTCTAATTTACAATCAGTAATAAAAAAAATTGTGTCAATATTAGGGGGCAGGCACGCTTTCAAGAATGGCCGCCAATCTTTGTTTGCCGGTTCATGGGTATTACCCAGGTCCCTGATAAACTTCTGTCATCTGACTAAATGCTTCTGGGGATCGGGGAATTCTGAAATGATTGACCGCAGTTCTGATCTGGACCACGGGCAATACATTGCATTATTCCTGGTGAGGATCACTCCCAGACTATCGGTTCTCCCATTGGGAGTTACTATTTCCAAGACAGGATGTAATCCTACCATTCCATTCCTAATCTGCTCACTGTGAGGTGTTAATGTCTCTGTGTAATGAACAGTCTCACACTTACCAATGTCTGTGATCTCACCAGTCCTTTCAGTGGGGGATACTGTTAGTGCTCTTACTGGATGGACAGGGCCCACCTGAATTTCCTGTATGGCGACTGCCTGGATGAGGGCTGAGAGTGGGATGGATGCATCACTTTCCTCTGACCTATGACCTTGGAGAGAGTTCAAAACAGGATACAACTTGCAAGGGTTAAGGTTAACACATTGATTCTGCATTTTTCTATCATTTACAGATATACCATTGATTGTAGCCATTCTCTCCCCTTCGACCTGTGTCGGTAATGGTGTGTTCGTGCCCTCACTCCTGCTAGGTTTGGGACTTGCTTTGCGAGTTTGTTCCCTCTGCACATTCCTCTCTTGCTGCCACAAGTTTAAACAATCGTTATGTCGGATCCTTTGTTTTCTAGATTTTATCAGACATATTCTGATCTTTACTTTCTGCAGTACCTCTGGCTCAAAGCTGCCCATCCTAGGGAATGATACCCTATCTTCCGCAGTCATACGTACCCATTCGGAACCAGAAAGTCTCTGCATGTGGATCATATTTCCTACACATAATAACTTCAGCCTGAACCCTGGCTACCATACATCTCTTACTTGAACAACTGGCTCCCATAATTGTGGGCCTTTTCCCACAAACACCAAAATACTCAATGCAAGCAGACGGTGAAAGTTCTCCGAGCGCTCTTCACCCGCTCTCACCCACGCTGGCCAGTACAATGATGCACTGTCGATAGTGGATTGCAATGTACCCAACTTAGGGCCCTAACTGGCTTCTATTCACTGGAAGTTTTTAGGAGTGACTTACCTTTTCCAGTGAATATCTACCGTTGGAGATTTTCCTGAGAGAGACCAGCGAAAACTCCCTATACACTTATACACAAATCACGCTTGCGTATGCTCTACACGGCACTAATGATACCGCGGTTTTTGCTCAAAAAGTTTGCATAAGGGTATCAAGTTGCGTCATGTATTGCACCCACAAACGCACGGTCCAATCGCACAGCGTATAGGTACTTGTTACCTATCCGCTCTACGATCACTGGAGTCGAATATACAATCTTCGATCCTCAGCCGGAGCATAACAAAAAACCTTTTTACTTCAATACTACACAATGCACTATTGCCTATTACGCTCCTGTGCAAATCTCACGATTTGCGTACTTTACTATCTATACTAACGTGAGTCAGCCTTCTCACGCCACCAAGCCTCCACTTACTTGGTGTACCAACGACGGGATCCCGAATTCCGGGGTTCAAATACACTCACTCCTACTTTCAGCTCACACAAATACACAGTGTTTTTCTGTGCAGAAAATTTCCACTCTTTCTGATCGGCAGCTTTACCCCAGAGGCAGTACAGTTTAGACAAAAGTCTTATACTAATCTGCTTTTGAAATTGGATAGTTATGTGCTATTTGTTTTCAAGGTATACTGTCCCACCTTTTAATTGAACAAACTATTGTGTGATTTGTACTTAGCGTCCATACTCTTACGCTACCTTGTGTAAACACGTGACCGTGCGTGCCTTTTACGCCGCGTGCGCGGTCCTGTACTTTGTCCGGCACACGTGTACAAAACATGCATCCGCAATGAAACAAATCACACAACCTCTATAAATGTGAGCAATAAAACTACTATCGCCCACTAAACACAACCCACACTTGTTCTGTGTACACCTTTACAACCAGGCCAGAACTGCGTTTTGTGTTTTTATAATTACTCCCTTAATATACTATATCAAATTTATCTATATAGCAACCAATGTATTCGATTTCACACAGATCTAAACTGATCTAAAAATCTATACCTTGTGGCAACAATATGTGAGAGGGTATGCAAAGTATTGATACACCCTTCGTGTACGCTTTTGGTGCCAAAGAAAATTACAGATTTTTAAACAGCTTTTTTCCTGTATCTCTCCGGGTTCTATCAGCACCTCTGCAGACCAGACACAATCTAACAGCATACAAATAGGGTTTTAAAACATCCAGCAACCAGAAAAAGGTTTAACGTAAAGATGTATTTCCACCCTTTGCTGATAGATTAAAGTCTGCTATGATCTGCTAGCCTTTGAGTGTGTGAAAAACCGGAATGAGACCCCAATTGTGAATGCTGATTATTTTACAGGACAAAAAGCAATACCTTAATACACTTAAATTCGAGCCACTGAGGCCACTGTAATTAGTCCTTACCCTACGTACTTTTTACACAGTTAGCGTACAAAGACCCGTACCATGGCCCTCATTCCGAGTTGATCGGTCGCAAGGCGAATTTAGCAGAGTTACACATGCTAAGCCGCCGCCTACTGGGAGTGTATCTTAGCATCTTAAAATTGCGACCGATGTACTCGCAATATTGCGATCACAAACTACTTAGCAGTTTTAGAGTAGCTCCACACTTACTCTGCCTGTGCGATCAGTTCAGTGCTTGTCGTTCCTGGTTTGACGTCACAAACACACCCAGCGTTCGCCCAACCACTCCCCCGTTTCTCCGGCCACTCCTGCGTTTTTTCCGGAAACGGTAGCGTTTTCAGCCACACGCCCATAAAACGCCGTGTTTCCGCCCAGTAACACCCATTTCCTGTCAATCACATTACGATCGCCGGAGCGATGAAAAAGCCGTGAGTAAAAATACTTTCTTCATAGCAAAGATACTTGGCGCAGTCGCAGTGCGAATATTGCGCATGCGCACTAAGCGGAATTTCACTGCGATGCGATGAAAAATACAGAGCGAACGACTCGGAATGAGGGCCCATGTACGCACTTTGTGTACCAACGCCGCGACGGACGTACAAAGTACACGCAGTGCATACACACACACAGACATGCTGTTAGCACAATGCAGATACACGTGTGATAGAAATATACCTTAAACCTTTTGCAGGAAATGGGACACACCAATTGTATTTCAAAAACTATGTTGGGGTCCAACCCACCAACGGTTATTTTACTAGCAGGGATTTACAACAATAATGCAATACAATAACAGAAAAAGGCTACAGTCAATGGTACATACGTTTTGTTCACCTGCGCTTCCCGGTCCGGTCCTCAGTCATCAAGGTAGATGACCTTCAGAGATTGTGTGTGACCGAGCATGCAGCTGCCTTTTTATACATTTGTCCAAAACCTAATACAATGGAAACTGTAATCTATTCATCTATTGGTCACTGGAATGGTCGTTTACAGTACAGGAGAGGTCATAGGTCAGTTTGAATAGGCGGGCGATGTCTGGTCCAGGTGCACTTGCAGATGTTCTCCACTGGGTTCCCGCAGAATATCAGGAGTACAGTAAATACAGTTAATATTAATATTCTGCTCCTGCGTATAACTATTCGCAGGAACGTGCGATCTTCTGCAAACCAATACCGGAATATTGCTCTAAAAATACCCTACAGCTGGATACCAAACACCACCTTATAACCTAGTTCTGTCCCCTCCTATCCTGTAAAGTTGAATCCCTTTGTTATTATACCATTTAAGCAAGTGTAACTCGCTGGTGTGGTGCATGTAGACTATGTGTACATTGTGCACTATGTGGATTAAATATGTAATGTGTTTTTATGGCTTTTCCATGCGATTACAATCACTACCGTAATTACCCATACCACGCGCTAATGCACATGACCGCAGGAGCGGCCATACGCAACTTGCAAATATGTGCACGCACAGCAGAAAAAGTACGCGCATGGAGGCCATCTGTGTGTAGTTTATACGTGACGTGTGTACTGCAATATTTTCGACTTCGACAGGACGTGTATCTGGCACTGGGGGCGTATACTGTATGTATCTGGCACTGTGGGGACATGTGTATCTGATGCTGGGGGCATATATGTATCTGGCACTGTGGGGACATGTGTATCTGCTACTGGGGGCATATATGTATCTGGCACTGTGGGGACATATGTGTATCTGGTGCTGTGGGGGCATATATGTAATTGGAGTCTAGTGATAGATATACCCGCGCTGGCTGCTTTGTGAAATTACAACATCAGAACGGCTTGTACAATAAAAAATTCTAACAATTTATTCAATAACACACAATAAAAACAATATATAAATATATCAATAGGACATAAATGTGGTGTAAACCCCACACTGTCTCTGTGTATAAGAATGAAGTGGTCACAGTTGGAGATAGGCTGACTAGGACTTAGAGTCAGTATTCCTGTATTCGGGATATGGCTGTACCGGATAAGTCTTGTTAGACAGTGTCCCACATGCAATGGGTGCTTGATTGCTGGTAGGCCAGTGACAGATGGTGCAGTCCCCTTATTCCTTGGTTTAGGAAAGATGGATCTTGTTCAGCTGGGATCAGATTGGCCAGATGAAGTAAATTCCCAAACAGGTGAAAGACAGTCCAATTGTTGTCAGCATGTGGCATGGATCCAAACAGTAGACATAGCAGGCAGTGGTGTGAGCTCAAAGCCAATTAGGAATCACGAACGTCTGTACCTCAGGAAGAGAAGCCAATTGTTTCTGAAAGAAAACTGACAAGGCAGAAATCTGAACCTTGATAGATCCTAATCTCAATCCAGCATCCACACCTGCCTGTAGAAATAGGAGAAGTCGTCCTAATTGAAACTCCACCGCAGGAGACTTCTTGGATTCACACCAAGATACATATTTTCTCCAAATACGATGGTAATGTTTGGACGTTACCCCTTTCCTGGCCAGAATAAGTCTGGGAATGACTTCACTGGGAACACCCTTACAGGCTAGGATCTGGCGTTCAACAGCCATGCCGTCAAACGCAGCCGTGGTAAGTCCTGATAAACTAACGGCCCCTGCTGAAGCAAGTCCTCGCAAAGAGGAAGAGTCCAAGGATCCTCCAGTAATAACTCTTGAAGATCTGGATACCAAGCCCTCCTTGGCCAGTCTGGAGCAATGAGTATTGCTCGAACTCTTGTTCTTCAGATGATCTTGAGAACTTTTGGAATAAGTGGAAGTGGAGGGAATAGATACACCAACTGAAACACCCACTGGGTCACCAGTGCATCTATCGCTATTGCTTGTGGGTCTCTCGACCTGGAACAATATTTCTGAAGCTTCTTGTTGAGGCGTGATGCCATCATATCCACTTGAGGAACGCCCCAATGACTTGCTACCTCCACAAAGACTTCTGGGTGGTGGCCTCGTTCTCCTGGATGGAGATCGTGTCTGCTGAGGAAGTCTGCTTCCCAATTGTCCACTCCCAGAATGAAAATTGCCGACAGAGCTTTTGCATGTCTTTCTGCCCAGAGGAGTATCTTTGTCACCTCTGCCATTGCCGCTCTGCTTTTTGTTCCGCCTTGACGGTTTATGTAAGCTACCGCCGTTACATTGTCTGACTGGATCTGTTTGGGACGACCTTGAAGAAGGTGTGCCGCTTGATGAAGACTGTTGTACACAGTTCTCAACTCCAGAATGTTTATGTGAAGGTGAGTTTCTTGACTTGACCATCTTCTTTGGAAGTTTTCGCCTTGCATGACTGCTCCCCATCCTCGGAGACTTGCATCCGTGGTCACCAGGATCCAGGCCTGAATCCCGATCCTGCGACACATTTGTAGCCACCACAGGAGCGAAATTCTGGCTTTTGCTGACAAGACTAACTTTTGATGCATGTGGAGATGTGACCCAGACCACTGTTAGGTTCCTGGTGCTCAGAACAAGGGAGATGTTGCGTAGTGAATCCTGAGCACCAGAACGTGACGCAGAAATAAGGTGTGGTGTGGAAATAGCCCCTAGCACCCTACCTCCATTGTTTCACCCGTGTGGTCAGTTCACGCCTGAGTGACTATGGTTTCTTGGGCCCACGGCAGCCGCGTTTGAAGGGCGGATTAGGTCTGCCCAACTCCGATGCTCCCAGGTCTTAGATTGAGACAAGGCATGAACCGAGACAGGATAATAACCAGGGGACCTCTAGCTAAAGCAAACAGAAGGCTAGGGGCTACTAACAACCCTAAAACTAAATATATGTGCGGCACGCCGCCAAAGGAAAAGAACAACCAAGGAAATGCTGTCCACTCGCTGACACAATACTGTTGTGTACCGGCGGTGACAGCATAAGCAGAACCCTCTGCAAAACACCAGTAACAAATTATAACCAAAGAATACTGCGGCCTAGGCCGACGGACGCGGCAAAGCCGCTACTCACGGAACCGGTACAAATACTGGCAAACGAACTGGAACCCCCAAAGTAGCCGACACAGACTCTCAGAACCGGAGGACAGGTAGAATCCCAAACGACAGACCGGTGAACACCAAGAAGCCAGACACTCGCCCAGGCACAGACCAAGCCACAGGACTCCTGGACAGGAACGCTTCACGGCAGGACACAGGATCAGACACTGGAATCGACACAGGAACCGACACTCAGGAACCGACACTCAGGAACCGACACTGGAAGCAGCTGGACAGATACTGCTAGACAGGAGCTCAGGAACTGGCAGAGACTAGCTCAGAACTCAAGAACTCTGGAACTCAGGAAATATCACCAGCGTCTTTGAATTGCACTGAGCCTGAATATAACAGAGAGTCTTAATTAATTATGTCGTGCAGCTGCCCTGCTGCACAACTGAGAGGTGCAATCAACAGACAGGTGAGGCTGAACACATGGGAACAAGCTGCAATTACACAGACTCACCACCGGCAGCAAACAAGAGTATTCTTAAACCAGAGCAACGGGAAATCCTGGCCTGCAAGACAACTATAAACATAAAATAGGAATGAACCACTACCTGTGGTTCATAACAGTACCCTCTCCTTAAGGGTGAGCTCCGAACACCCCATGACACCCACGGGGAACATAAACAGAAGTATAACATAAAATACATAACCAAAATGCAAAACAGGAATGAGCCACAGCCGTGGCTCATAACATTACCCCCCCCCCTTGAGGAGGGGTCAAAGGACCCCAAAATTCAGGTTATCCAAAACAAGGTATACATTAATAAACCTGACACTAGAATAAACAAGCAAAGATAAGAAACAGAAACAAGCTGTGGCAACAGCTTGTAACAGTGCCCCCCTCTTGACGGTGGCCACTGGACACAAGACAAGGAAAAAAATATATATATTTTTTTATATCTCAAGGCAAGAGTCAATAAAGATTTCTTTTTCTTCTTCTTCTTCTTCTTCTTCTTCTTATTATTATTTTTACAAAGTTCTTGAGGTCTGACCAAGGTAATTCCCCAAACATTGTCTGAACTGATGGTACCTCCCAGCAAGGCTGGGTTCAAATCAGAGATTGGTTTCTTAAACTTGGGAGCTGAACTTTCAGGCAAAGTACTCCTATTAGAAGAAGACAGAAAAGCACATCCTGCAGTCAAAACAACGGGCTGAGACTCTTGTGCCGAGTTTACAGTATTTGGTGGACTCTCAGCAGACAAGATGGGTGACTTTGAGGAACCTGAACCAATTTCTTTGGAACCATATCTTTTAATAACTGCATCACTGAATGCTGGGGGATCCTGAAGAATGGGATCTTCAGCTTTCATTAGGCTGGTCGCCCATTCAAAAGGCTCTCCTCTAAAGGAAGATATCAGATAGAGCACAAGGTTCTCTGTAGTGATGCCCAGAAATGGTCTAGACAACATAATGATGTAATAGTGTTTGTAAAGCGCCAGAAATTGGACTAAGTCCCCATCAAAGATTATAGATGTTGAGATATCAACAGAGTCAGGATCTGCTTCCTTCCCATCTGACTGACTAGAGTGCTTTGCTAGGACCTGGTCACTATTGACCTTACTCGAGGCTAAGACTTTCTGAACCCCACCTGGGGCAGTGACTTTCTGAACCCCACCTGGGGCAGTGACCCTCGGAACCCCACCTGGGGCAGTGGCCCTCGGAACCCCACCTGGGGTAGTGACTTTCTGAACCCCACCTGGGGTAGTGACTTTCTGAACCCCACCCGGGGCAGTGACTTTCTGAACCCCACCCGGGGCAGTGACTTTCTGAACCCCACCCGGGGCAATAACTTTCTGAACCCCACCCGGGGCAGTGGCCTCTGGGAACCCCGCTGGGGCAGTGACCTCCGGGAACCCCGCTGGGGCAGTGGCCTCTGGGAACCCCGCTGGGGCAGTGGCCTCCGGGAACCCCGCTGGGGCAGTGGCCTTCGGGAACCCCGCTGGGGCCAGCACCTCGGATTATTTTACTGGGACCGGGCCGTTGGCCTCCCTCACTGGGACCGGGCCGTCGGCCTCCCTCTCTGGGACTGAGTCGTCGGCCTCCCTCTCTGGGACCGAGCCGTCGGCCTCCCTCTCTGGGACCGAGCCGTCGGCCTCCCTCTCTGGGACCGAGCCGTCGGCCTCCCTCTCTGGGACCGAGCCGTCGGCCTCCCTCTTTGGGACCGAGCCGTCGGCCTCCCTCTCTGGGACCGATCCGTCAGCCTCCCTCTCTGGGACCGAGCCGTCGGCCACCCTCTCTGAGTCGATAATTATCGAAACTTCTCCCGGGACTAAGACTTCCGGGACCTTTGCTGAAGCTATAACCTTCAGAACCTCCACTAACGCTATGCCTCTTGAGTCCTTTCCTGGGGAAGCGACCTCTAGACCCTTCTTTGGGGCTGCGTCTCTCGAGACCCCACTTGGGGAATTTACTTCAAAGATCCCTTCTGGGGTTTTGCTTCTCGAGTTCCCTTCTAGAACTATGGTTTTAGACACCTTCTCTGGAGTTGCGCTTTTCAAGTCTCTACCTGGGGTAACAGCTTCTGAGACCCCTTCTGGTATTGACACCTGAGCAATAATATTCGATGTCCCTCTATAACCTAGAGCATCGGGTACCGCTCCAGGACTCTGGGCATCGGGTACCGCTCCAGGACTCTGGGCATCGGGCACTGCTCCAGGACTCTGGGCATCGGGCACCGCTCCAGGACTCTGGGCATCGGGCACCGCTCTAGGACTCTGGGCATCGGGCACCGCTCCAGGACTCTGGGCATCGGGCACCGCTCCAGGACCCTGGGCATCAGGCACCGCTCCAGGACCCTGGGCATCGGGCACCACTCCAGGACCCTGGGCACCGGGCACCACTCCAGGACCCTGGACACCACTTCAGGAAACTGGGCATCGGGCACCACTGCAAAGGTTTGCAACTCTGCTTCCACAGGAAAATCAAGAGAGGAGAGAAACATTCTCCTTTGGTTCCTGAATCTATAATGGGGCTCCCTAGCCCAAGGACCCCAATTATAGGACAGAGTGCTTTTTAGTGTGGGTTGTGACAAGTACCTCTGCCACAGTAGAGACAGGAGTAGGTCTTGTATCCTGACTCAACTTGGCCAGAGGGCAGGACTTGTCGCCACACTTTGGCTTGCGCAACTCACAGGTCTGCAGATAGTGGCCTAAACCCCCACAATATAGGCATAAATCTAAGTTTCTGCGACGCAGGCGCTCCTCTTCTGAGAGCCTGGGCCGCAGAAAACTTTCAAACTTTTTCTCTCTAATTAAACCTGAGGATTCACTTGTCACCATACTGTGAACAAGAGTCTCTTTAGAGAATGAACTCTCAAGAACTTCTGGCAAAATAAGCAAAATTTTGGTCAGAAGGTTTTGCAGTCGCTTTAAGGATTGCTGCAAAACTTCCAGCCGCTCAGGTTTCAAAGCACTGAAAGCAGAGTTCAGGGCTGAGAGAGACGCCTGCAGGGCTTGCATAGTTGGCATAGGAGGATTTTAAACTAGACAAGACAAGACAAGACTAGACTAGACAAGACAAGACTGGACTGGATTTTTAAACAAGACAAGACAAGACTGGATTTTTAAACACTGGACTGGATTCTGCACACTGAATTCTAGACAGGACTGGATTCTAAACACTGGACTGGATTCTGCACACTGAGTTCTAGACAGGACTGGATTCTAAACACCGGACTGGATTCTGCACACTGAATTCTAGACAGGACTGGATTCTAGACAAGACACTGGACTGGGCCAAAAAAGAAAAAGTTTTATTTCTTTTTTGTTGTATGGCTGGTGATAATGTTAGGTTCCTGGTGCTCAGAACAAGGGAGATGTTGCGTAGTGAGTCCTGAGCACCAGAACGTGACGCAGAAATAAGGTGTGGTGTGGAAATAGCCCCTAGCACCCTACCTCCATTGTTTCACCCGTGTGGTCAGTTCATGCCTGAGTGACTATGGTTTCTTGGGCCCACGGCAGCCGCGTTTGAAGGGCGGATTAGGTCTGCCCAACTCCGATGCCCCCAGGTCTTAGATTGAGAAAAGGCGTGAACCGAGACAGGATAATAACAAGGAGACCTCTAGCTAAAGCAAACAGAAGGCTAGGGGCTACTAACAACCCTAAAACTAAATATATGTGCGGCACGCCGCCAAAGGAAAAGAACAACCAAGGAAATGCTGTCCACTCGCCGACACAATACTGTTGTGTACCGGCGGTGACAGCATAAGCAGAACCCTCTGCAAAACACCAGTAACAAATTATAACCAAAGAATACTGCGGCCTAGGCCGGCGGACGCGGCAAAGCCGCTACTCACGGAACCGGTACAAATACTGGCAAACGAACTGGAACCCCCAAAGTAGCCGACACAGACTCTCAGAACCGGAGGACAGGCAGAATCCCAAACGACAGACCGGTGGACACCAAGAAGCCAGACACTCGCCCAGGCACAGACCAAGCCACAGGACTCCTGGACAGGAACGCTTCACGGCAGGACACAGGATCAGACACTGGAATCGACACAGGAACCGACACTCAGGAACCGACACTCAGGAACCGACACTGGAAGCAGCTGGACAGATACTGCTAGACAGGAGCTCAGGAACTGGCAGAGACTAGCTCAGAACTCAAGAACTCTGGAACTCAGGAAATATCACCAGCGTCTGTGAATTGCACTGAGCCTGAATATAACAGAGAGTCTTAATTAATTATGTCGTGCAGCTGCCCTGCTGCACAACTGAGAGGTGCAATCAACAGACAGGTGAGGCTGAACACATGGGAACAAGCTGCAATTACACAGACTCACCACCGGCAGCAAACAAGAGTATTCTTAAACCAGAGCAACGGGAAATCCTGGCCTGCAAGACAACTATAAACATAAAATAGGAATGAACCACTACCTGTGGTTCATAACAACCACTTGTCCAGTAGGTCCCACTGGAAGACCCTGGCATGGAATCGTCCATATTGTAGCGCCTCGTAAGCTGCTACCATTTTCCCCAACAGGCAAATGCAGTGATGAATTGATACTATTCTTGGTCTCAAAAGTTGTTTGACCATGCTCTGGAACTCCTGAGCCTTTTCCACTGGTGGAAATACTCTCTGTACCTCGGTGTCCAGTATCATTCCCAAAAATGATAATCTCATCGTCGGTTCCAACTGAGATTTTGGAAAGTTGATGATCCAACCGTGCTGTTGAAGTACCGCCAGGGATAACGCTATGTTTTGGATTAGCTTGTCCCTGGATCTCGCTTTTATGAGGAGATCGTCCAAGTATGGAATTATGTTGACTCCTTGTTTGCGAAGGAGAACCATCATCTCTGCCATCACCTTGGTAAATATTCTCGGAGCCGTGGAGAGCCCGAACGGTAAAGTCTGGAATTGGTAGTGGCAATCCTGAAATGCAAACCTCAGGTATGCTTGATGTGGCGGGTAAATGGGGACATGCAAGTAAGCATCCTCGATGTCCATTGACACCAGAAATTCCTTTTCCTTCAAGCTGGAAATCACCGCTCTCAGGGACTCCATCTTGAATTTGAACCTTTTCAAATAAAGATTCAGAGATTTTAGGTTTAAAATCGGTCTGACCGAGCCATCTGGCTTCGGTACCACAAACAGGCTTGAATGAAAACCTTGGTTCTTTTGTTTGGCAGGAACCAAGGAAATTATTTTGTCTTGACATAATTTGTGGATTGCGTTCAGGACATTTGTGCTGTCTTGAGCAGAAACTGGCAAGGCTGATTTGAAAAATCGGCATGGGGAAGGTCTTGAAACTCCAACTTGGGATATTATCTGTAAAATCCAAGGATCCAGGTCTGAGCGAAGCCAGACTTGGCTGAAAAATAGTAGACGTGCCCCCACCCGATCGCACTCCCACAGAGGAGCCCCAGCGTCATGCTGTGGCTTTTGCAGAAGTAGTTGCTGACTTCTGCTCCTGGGAGCCTGACGGTGTTGTAGGTTTTCTACCTTTTACTCTCCCTTTTCCTGTGAAAAAAGGGGTACTCTTAGCCTTTTTGTGCTTGTTGGGCCGAAAGGACTGCATAGTATGAAAATGATATACTTTTTTAGCCGGTGCAGCTGATGACGGCAGAAAAGCTGACTTGCCAGATGTAGTAGGTGATATCATGGCATCCAACTTTTCACCAAAGAGGGACTCACCATTGTAGGGGAGCACCTCAATATTTCTTTTGGATTCTGCGTCAGCATTCCATTGGCGGATCCAGAGCACCCTGCGGCTGAGATCGCCATAGCAGAGGCCCGTGAGCCCAGTAAGCCTACGTACTTCATAGCCTCAACCAAGTAACCTGCAGAATCTTTGATATGACCTAGAATTTGCAGCATGTCATCTTTATCGACCGTGTCAATATTAACAATCAAGTTGTCTGCCCACTTTTCGACTGCGTTACCTACCCACGCAGAAGCAATTGTGGGCCTGAGTAATGTACCCGTAGCAACATAGATGGACTTTAAAGTCGTCTCTAATTTGCTGTCAGCAGGTTCTTTTAATGAAGCTGACCCTGGGGCAGGTAAAATGATTTTCTTTGACAACCTAGAGACTGAGGTGTCTATCATTGGGGGTGACTCCCACTTACGCCTGTCCTCTTCAGGGAAAGGGTACGCTACCCGCAACCTTTTAGGGATAGCAATTTTCTTTTCCGGGCTAGCCCAGGATTCCTCAAAAAATTTATTTAAGTCCTTAGACGGAGGAAAAGTCACCACCTGTTTTTTATTTAATTTCAAATAATCTTTTTCCTCAGGTGGAGGTGTTGTGTCAGGAAATTCCAACACCTCTTTTATAGCGACTATCATACATTGAATGCTCTTAGCCAGTTTGGGGTCTACCTCCCTCAAATCCCCAGTGTCGACGTCAGTGTCGGAATCTGTGTCAGTGTCCCTTTGCATAATTTGGGCCAGGGACCTTTTCTGGGAACTAGAGAGGTCCCATGTGGATGATGTGGAGGAATCGGCAAATAGAGCATCCTCCACAGACTGTCTCCAATGCCTTGTCTGTTGTTCAGACTCAGAGAATTTCTTTGCTAGTTTAGACATATTACTCTGCAGCTTTCTCACCCACAGGCTCAGAACACTCTTGTGCCTCCAAAATGGGTTCCGCTGGGGAAGAGCTTTCTCTAGACATGGTATACACGTGTACAGTCACACCACTCACACACACGGGAGCTAATGGGGACAGACCTACACTAATGTCTGTCAGAGGGACCCAGAGGGAATTGCCAGTCCACACCACGCGCCCTATATGTTTATACAATGAATATATATATATATATATATATACAAACACAGTGCTTTATATCCAATATGAAGCCTGCAGACTTCAATAAATTATGTGCTCCCTTCCCCTCTATAACACCCTGGTACTTGTATCAGCAAAGTGTGAGGAGAAGCAGCGTTCAGAATCAGCGCTCCGGCGTCTCTGTGAGGAGAAAATAGCGGCAACTGAGTGTTACTAGCAAATATGAGAAGCCCCGCCCCCTGTAATGGTGCGGTTCAGCCACAGTAATACAATATTTATACTGGCAGGGGTATGTACACCAGCGGCTCCCTTGTGTGTACTTTAATGCCAGTGAGAGTAAGGATTTTATCATGTCCCTCAGAGCGCGCCCCACCCCGCGCGCTCTGCACCCTGTGCTGAGACATGTTTTTGCTCAGCGTCCCGCGCTGCGCTGGTACCTTTATGCCGCCATGAAGACCGGAGGGCCCCTCTCTGCAGGTCTCCGGTGAATACTCACCAGCCTTCTGACTTCTGGCTCTGTTAGGGGGTGGCGGCAGTGCTGTGGGAGTGAGCAGCAGCCAGGCAAGGGCTGTGTTCAGTAACCTTCAGGAGCTAATGGGGTCCTGTCAGCGGAAGCAGAGCCATTAAACTAACTGAGAAGTTGGTTCCTACTTCCCCCCCTAAGTTCCACGAAGCAGGGAAGCTGTTACCAGCAGCTTCCCTGTAAAATAAAAAACCTAACAAAGTATTTTCCAGCAGAACTCTGTAGAGCTCCACTGGTGTGCATCCAGTCTCCCGGGCACATTTTCTAAACTGAGGGCTGGAGGAGGAGCATAGAGGGAGGAGCCAGTTCACACTGTTAAAAAGTCTTAAAGTGCTGAAGGCTCCTGCGGAACCGTCTATACCCCAAGGTACTAAAATGGACTCCAGCATCCTCTAGATCGTAAGAGAAACAGGGTTATGGCACAAGGCCATTCTGCTACAAATGTCATACTGAAAGGTATGCGCACAAAAATGGGGTGTGGCTTTGCGACAACTAGGCCATGCCCCCATTTTTGCGGCGCCTGATAGTGGCTTGCCTTTGTCTACAGATCTTTTCTGGCTCTTTGCCTCTGACTGGTTGGCCACCCTTGTCCTAGGGGATGGACAGAATAAGAGACAGGAGGCAATAGTTGGAATTACAGAAATAAATGGATAGAATAAGACAGGAGGGGAAGAATATTAGCTAAAGATATCTAAGCAATAAAATTGGTGGTGGGGGTAGGGGGGCGTTCACGTCTATATTAGACTAGGGCGGCTGAAACCCTTAATCAGGCCTCGGGATGGCAACTGCCTCCGTTTGTAAAAACGTAGGCGTATTGCAGCCATTTTGTGTTTTTTTGGGGGGTAGGGATCTCCGTCAGAGGAGATGTCCTGTCCTCTGCGACAGGTGGCTTATGCGGAATCATGGATGTCATAATCCGCCTGATGGTAATTGGTTTGATCCGATGCTGCGTCCTAGGACACAGTTCGGATCACTAGTGTAGCAGGAGGCGTCTGCATGTAATAGACGCCTCCTGTTGCATCTACATGGGAAGCGGTCAAGATCCCGCCGGACGGAATCCCGGCGGTCGGAATATCGACACTGGAATACCGACTGGCACAATCACGACATATTCTTCCTCTGTGGGTGTCCACGACACCCATAGAGGGAGAATAAATGAGTGTGCTGAGCGTGACGAGCGCAGCGAGCCCACAAGGGGCTGCGTTGCGCTCGCCCCCCCTGTTGGGATTGTGCCGGTTGGAATCCCGGTGTCGGTATTCCGACTGCCGGGATTCCGTCCGGCGGTAATACGTACTGATCCCATCTACATACAGCGCTATCACTGTTGCTTCCCCACAAGGAGACTATGCTGATTAATTTGATATATGACACTTTTACAGATGTGTCCACATACACCTTTCCTAAAATGTAGCCATATGGCACGATTTGGCACACCACTGTATATTGTATGTGATGAGTCTCTGAATCTGTATACAAAGTGCTGCAATTTAGCAGCCACGGCTTTTTTTGCAATAAAAGTTCTGTTCTACTCTGTATACAGACTCAGTCACACACAGATATACAAGTGTCATATCAAAATAATCAGCACATTCTCCTTGTGCGTCCTAGCCACATTGTGTTGGTGGCTCACTCATGCTGCATGGAGAATTGAGGCTGGATATATGAGGACGCATCTGTAGATCACATCATCAGTAAGACCACCGGACATATTAGCCAGTGATCAAACCGTTGGGAACCGGATGAATGAATTAGGCACCTTTTTAGTTATTAATTTTGCAGTATACTAGACTGGTAACAGTAACTGGATAATATTGTGTGTCTCAATTTAATCATAAAAAAATCCAGAGTCTACATACTAATTGTATTGTACCACCTAGTATGATTTCCATTCCTCACCTTGTAGGATGTATTTAATAATACAGTAGCTACTCACAGGCTCTGATCATCTCTCCCGTATACACTATACTGCTATATATTAAATAGGTGCAGTTATAGATTATAAATCAATCTGACTGTGACTCTGAATATATTTGTTAAGAATCCCTGATACATGGTTATTGTTTTCCAATGACATTCAGACATGGACAAATTTGTTGGTACCCTTACAGCTCTGTGAAACAATGCTTCATTTCTCCTGAAAAGTGTTTAAATTATATTGTATACCTGCATGCCTTTTCTAAGACACGAAAAACAGCAAAGAAACTTTTATAAGCAATAAATTACTCCAAAAATATTCTAAAATGGCCTGGACAGACTTGTTGGTACACCTTTAAAAAGATGATAAGTAATTGGATTGCACTGATATTTCAAACTAATTGCTTTCTTGAATTAGCATGAAACATGTTTTCAATCTTCTAATCTGTAATTCTGCCTATTTAAATAAAGAAAAGTAGTTCCTCTGCTGTTTGGTATCATCATGTGCACCACACTGTGCATGGTCAAGGGGAGTCATTCCGAGTTGATCATAGCTGTGCTAAATTTAGCACATCTACGATCATTCACACTGACATGTGGGGGGACACCCAGCACAGGGCTATCCCGCCCCACATGTCATTGCCGCCCCCCCCCCCCTCCCTCTGCAGATGTGCAAAGGCATCGCACAGCGGCGATGCCTTTGCACTTCAAGAGTAGCTCCCGACCAGCACAGCTTTAGCGTGATGGCCGGGAGCTACTCATCGCTCCCCGGCCCGCAGCGGCTGCGTGTGACGTCACGCAGCCGCTGCGGCCCGCCCCCCCGTTCGGTCCGGCCACGCATGCCAAACGCCGCCGTTCCGCCCGCCCAGCTACCACCTCTGCCTGTCAATCAGGCAGAGGCGATTGTAGCGGCCCGACGGCCTTCTGGCATGCGCCGGTGCACTGCGGCGCCGGCCCATGCGCAGTTCTGACCCGATCGCACCGCTGCGATAAACTGCAGCATGCAATCGGGTCAGAATGACCCACATGAGAAAGCAAAGGAGAGAGTTGTCTGAGGAGATCAAATAGAAAATTCTAGACGAGCACATTAAAGTTAAAGGCTATAGGACCATGTCCAAGCAGCTTAACGTTCCTGTGACTACAGTTGTAAATAATATTAAGAAGTTTAAAGTGCATGGGACTATAGGCAACCTACCTGGATGCAGCAGAAAAGGAAAATCTTATAGATTTTAGAGTATTTCCTTTATTTTTTTCCTTATCTTTTTAGCTGGAAAAACATTATGCAGCGTTTAGCAAACAGCTGAAATTATCACAGCACAGACGAGTACAAATAGATCCGCTATTGAGACTGAATGACGTTAAGAAAAACTATATTTAACGTAATTCCTCAAAAAACTTGATTGCAGTAGAATCACATTTACATGAAAGATTCAGTTTAATCTTTTAGTTACAAAGTCTCTACAAAAATCTGTATTTTTCTAAAAAGAGATAAAATGTTCAATATATGGAAAGGATATAAAAATAAATTTATGACTACAAAATATGCATTTAAAACTATTTAAACAGAAAAATATAGAAACTATACAAATACACTAATATTAATAATACTAATGACTGTGCGATTAGCCAATCAAATGCCGGAGTTTAGCATTCAGATCCCTCTCCTTGGCTAGCAGTTCTCCACTATGTTTTTTGTAGGCTTCAAACTCTCTCCTCAGTTGCCCCAATTCATTCTCACTATTTCCCAGTCTTGTATTTAGTTGTACTATTCTGGCATCAGCATCGACAGCTGTTACGTCTCTCTGGAACCTCTCCTCAGCGTCTCTGATTGCCTTTTGGGCACTCTGTAGACGATTAGTAAGCTCAGCTGCTTCTCTCTGATGTTCTTGTAAGAGACGTCCTCTCTCCATGCATAGATGCAGAAGATCTTGCTTCTCTTTACTTAACTCATCCACTTTCTTTTCAGCATCCTTTTGTTCAGTCCTCCGTACTTCCTCCAAACGGCACAAGTCCTCCTTTACTTGGTGACAGGTTGTCTCGGAATCCTACAAGTCACATAAAATACTTTTAACAATGGATTTAAAAACATTGGGCTCTTTCTATTATTAATTAATTATCAGCAGTAGAAGGAAGGAAGAAAAGTGGTACACTTGGGAAGATTTTTGCACTCAGTACAACAGGCCATGATACACTGCCAGGAAATGCAGGAGTGCCTGTTGCACTTGCATCTATGGTAACTTTACCTTTACTGTTGACCTTTTTTCAGCTTAGCATAATTTTAAATCAATAGGTTACTTTACACATCTACAACTGCTGTACATACTTCGTGCATACAGGGTATGTTTCTTTGGGAAATATGATGCTATTGGGTGAACCCCAACCAGAGGAGAATGCAGTTGATCATGCCAATTGCACAATATCCATCTTGAACATTTAACGGAACTCCTCACTTCACTATCAAAAGGGGCATAGTGCATTTAAGAGCTGACGGGATCAGTACGAAATCCCGCTGGACGGGATCCCGGCGGTCGAAATACTGACACCGGAATCCTGACCGGCACAATCCCAACAGGGGGGCGAGCGCAACGCAGCCCCTTGTGGGCTCGCTGCGCTCGTCGTGCTCAGCACACTAATTTATTCTCCCTCTATGGGTGTCGTGGACACCCACAGAGGGAGAATGTGTCGGGATTGTGCCGGTCGGGATTCCGATGTCGGTATTTCGACCACCGGGATTCCGTCCGGCGGGTTCTTGACCGCATCCCGAGCCGACATAGGGGGTTATTCAGAGATGGTTGCAGATTTTGATATCACAGCAATCGGCGACCAATCTACTCACATGATGGGGCAGCCCAGCACAGGGCAAGGCCACCTAGCATGTGTGGCGCAGCCCCGCGATGCGATCACAATTCAATTGCGATTGCATCGAATAGAGGTCGACCCCCGCCATGCAGCATGGCTGCGTATCCAGGCAGACCGCTGCCATGCTTCTTATCACAGAAAATGCAGGCGACGTCATCGGCTGGCCCAGAAAACAGCCATGACACGCCTGTGTTTCCTGGCCTCCTCCCCCCAGTGGCACATCGCCGCCCCCGGGCACTCGTCAATCATGATGCAATTGCATCCTTCGGGGATGAGATTGCATCATGACAGCCTGTACACGCGCACTGCGGCCACTGCACGTTCGCACACGGCAAAACCCTGGCCTTCAGAGCAAACACAGCATCTGCGTTCAGCTCTAACTAAGGCCCATAATTAGAGTAATCAATACAGTTTTCTTTTATGGAATTCACCCACTTCTGTAGGGTCAGACAATGAGCTTGCACAAGTAAAATTGCTAATAGCTATGTTGGGGCCAATGTATTAATAAACGCGGAATTGCAATTGTTTGGAATAAAAATGTCCACACTATGGGGGTCATTCAGAACTAATCGCACGCTAGGTTTTTTCGCTGCCCTGCGATCAGATCAGAACGGCGTATGCACCGGAATGAGCAGGCGCGTCGTACAAGTACAAAGCGTATCGTTGCCCAGTGATGGATTGTACAGAGAATCAGTTTGCACAGCCGATCGCAAGGAGATTGACAGGAAGAGGGCGTTTGTGGGTGTAACTGACAATTTTCTAGGAGTGGTTGGAAAAACGCAGGCATGTCCAAGCGTTTGCAGGGCGGGTATCTGACGTCAATTCCAGCCCCAGACAGGCTGAAGTGATCGCAGCGGCTGAGTAAGTTCTGGGCTACTCAGAAACTGCACAAAACTTTTTTGTACCGGCCGGCTGCACATGTTATCGCACACTTGCAAAGCAAATATACACTCCACTATAGGCGGCGACTGTCTGCTCGCAGCAGTGCAAAAAAACCCTAGTAAGCGATCAGGCCTGCATGAGCCCCTATGTACTAAATTTAACTCACAGAGACAGTGGTAGCGATAACGGCTGTCCCTGCCAGTTACAGCACATGGGGGGAGTCTTTTACATTTTTAAAAGATTCCTTTTGTGTCAGTTTCCAGAGCCAGATGGAGGGATCGTAAGGCATAAAATAGTTTACATCATCTGAGCACGATAATGGGGACTGCACGGTATTCAGCATTTTGCAGTATACTTCTGTGAAATCTCCAACATTAGGCTATTAGTATATAGTGATGATACATAAATTATGCAGAAACTGTTGTTTCTGCATCATTTTATGAAAAACTAATCCCTAAGTACCTTAGCAGTGTATTTAGAACAATGGGAGCCAGGGCCACCAAGAAAACTGTACAAGCGTGGAGGGCAATTGTACTTTGCACCTGTACCCGTACCATCCGCCCGTCAAACATGTAGCCAGATACAGAGGTAACAGCTGGATAGCTTTCCTGCATTAGCTGACCTTTCAGTGTGAACTGTTCCACTCATAACAGCTGCCCACTGACTACTTCCCATTTAAGTAACTTCTGTTGAAAATTAAAGATGAATTCCCAGTGAGGGCGAGATAATATCTTATTACTTAAGAGCACTTTTCAATGGAGCCTTTTTCCCTAGCGTTTGTGGTTCATCTCACAGCTGTGACCCAAAACTGCCCTTACAAAGCTGCGTAGGGCATGCAAGACCAAGCAGACCAATTAGAAACTGTTATGACAGAGGTTACATTTACTTAGTACATTCCTCCTAACACTGGGGAGATTGCAATAGGGATATGGCATCACCGTGGCTCGCTGGGCCAAGCAAAAAAGAAAAAAATGTATAACCATTTTCAGGATGACACCACCCTCACTTAATCAAGATGAACATCTTAATTACGGGACAATTCCCTCAAATTGGGACTGTCCTACTGAAATTGGGACAGATGAGATCTATGTTATTAGTTCTCTCAATCACCCAATCTGCCTATTTAAACATGGCCTTAGCTACACTAAGTGGAAACACTCAGTCAGGGAGAAATTAGCTGGGGAAGCAAGTGGTAATTCTACTGTAAATCAATTATACCCCTTTCACACCGCCTGAACCGGGTCACAACCGGGAGCCGGACACAGGAGTTCCCAGGGTGCGACCCGCCTCAGATACCCCGCCGCCGCTGTCTGCAACCTGGCATATTGCCGGGTTGGTGACGTCAGCGGTGACGTGGCAGGGGCGGCCCTTGGAGATCACATGATCTCCAAGCACTACCCGTACACACACAGTGAACGGGAAACGGGTCGCATAGACCCGGCTCCCATTCACAGCGAGTCGGGTTGAACATAGGTTCAACCCTGCTCGCTACCAGGGTTGAAATACCAGGTCACTCGACCCAGTATTTTTTCCCTGGCACCTTTCAGACCGCACATGAACATGGGTTATACGCGCTCATGTGCCAATAACCTGTGTTCATAGCTGTAATGGCCAATATAGACACAGGGTGTGAACGCATGGTAGGAACTTTGGGGTGCTATGGGAAAGGTCTGGTAAAGGAGACATAAATACTATACATGTGTGATACATTATCCCAGCAGTCGGGATGCTGGCGGCCCCATTTCTGAAACCGGCATCCTGACAATTAGAATGCAGACAGGGGAATTATTTTGGGTGTGGTATGTTAGGTAGATAACACTTAGGTCGACCACTATTGGTCAACAGTAAGTAGGTCGACATGGTTTCTAGGTCAACAGGGACTATAGGTCGACATGTACTAGGTCAACATGAGTTTATTTTACTTTTTTTGGTGTTGTTTTCTCCGTACAGTGACCAAGAACCCCAATTAGTGCACCGCTTCGCTCGCCATGCTTCGGGCAAGATGTCTCGCTGCGCTCGGCACAGGTTACCTTTCCTAATTGTAGTCCACGTAGATCGTTAAGTATGAAAAAAATGCTAAAAATGTTTTTAAAAAACTCATGTCGACCTTTTGTCATGTCGACCTAGAGTCCATGTCGACCTAGAAACCATGACAACCTACTTACTGTCGACCAATAGTGGTCGACCTAGACAGTGTCGACCTACTTACTGTCGACCTAAAGACCGGATCCCAATTATTTTACCCTTCCCCTGCCCCCTACCCTAACCCGCCTGGGGTGGCAGCTAGGGCTAAGATACAAGGGGTGGCAGCTAGTGCTAAGACACTGGGTGTGACAGCTGGGGCTAACCCCCCCTGCAGTGCTTAACCCTAAAGGGCCCCATACACTACTGTGACATGTCAGACCCTCATGTCGCAGGCGATCACCCTTGTACCGCCCGGCAGCCTCCCGGGCGGCAGGATCGCATAAGATACATCGTATGCGGTCCTTTTGCTTACGATGGCCTTAATCGGATGAAATTGAGTATTATCGTTGTAGTGTACGGGGCCCTTAACCCACCCCCTGGGTCCTAACCGTCACACCGATACTTACCTTCGGGATGTCAGCAGTTGGTGTTCCGGAATTCTGGCGTTGGTCACAAAACCTCCGGCATCCCGACCGCAAGGATGCTGTTGGTTGGTTTTATTTATGAAATATAAGCGAATTATTCTGAGCATCTGCTCTGTCATTCTGAAGTGCTCACAATCATGTCTATAGTCAATGTAACATTCCAACTTTGGTTGTGAAAGCCTGCAGATTGTGTCAGTGGAAAGGTTGTTACCCAGTGCCACCATAGCCATGCTGCCCAAAGAAAGGAGCCGAAATCTCATATGGAAATCTGGAGAGCCCCCCTCCCTTATCACATTCTTCACTTGAACATACCTGTACTTGGCATGATTCTGAGTCAGTCATAAGCGGAAATCAGTAATAGCACTAGTAGTAACAGTAGTGATAGCTGTAGCCTAGCTGTAATAAGAGTAGTAGTGCTAGCAGTAGTAGCAATGATAGGAGTATTACTAGTAGTTGTAGTTGTAGTAGCTATATACGGGATCCGGATAGGATCCAGATGGCCAGATTCTGCCTGTCAAAAGCACAGATGCTGGAATCCCAACACAGCTGAGAATGTTGCGTCTGGAACCCCAAATGGGATCACAATCCCGCTGCTGGCATACCTACACCAGGGATCCCGAACACCCCACTGCCGGAACGCAAGAGAGGTAGGCTGCTGGGGAAGGGGGGGAGGGATAGGGGGTAGAGGTTAGGTATAGGCTGCTGAAGGTTAGGGTTAGGCTGCGGGAACAGGAGGGGGGGTTAAGTTTAGGCAACACGGAGTAGGGTTACGGTTGGGGTGGGGGTGATGGTTTAGGCTGTGGAAAGAGAGGGTTATGGGTCCATTCAGAGAAGGCAAGTATGCTGCAGTCGGTATTGGGTTGGGGTGGGGGTGATGGTTTAAGCTGAGGAAAGAGAGGGTCAGGGGTCCATTGGGGGAAAGTAAGTACTTACCTAACCCCTGTCTGGAGTCACACTGTAGGGATGCTGCGGTCGGTATTCTGACTGCCGGCATCGCGAACCCAACCCACTTAATAGTGTCAGTAATAGAACTAGAAAGTAGTAGTAGCCTGCAGCCCCGGACTCGCCTCCAGTCTCCGCTGTAAGAGGTGCAGCTCCTGGATCCTGCTCTCCTCCCGCCCCAGCAGCTCATCCACTCTCTTCTGCATTGGACCCAGCTCGGTGACCGCAGTCTGTAGCTGGGCCCGCAGCTCTTGGATGTCCCGGTCCCTCTCCAGCAGCTCTAGGTACTTGCCGTCACGCAGGCTCTGACACTCCTCCCGCAGCGCCTTGTTCTGCCGCTTGTATTCGTCTTTGAAGCGGATCATGTCCTGATGGTTGGCGGCCAGTGTCCCGAATCTGTCCTCCAGCCGGTCCCCCCGCGTCCTCTCTGCGGCCAGCGCGCTCCCCGCATCCGTGCACCGTCTCTGCAGCTCCCGGTTCTCCTCCTCCAGGCCCTGGCACTGCAGCAGCGTGTCATCCGCCCTCCGCTTCAGCATGCAGATGAGCTGTGACTGCTCGTCCAACCGGGACCTCAGCAGCCGGTTCTCCGTCTCCGCGTCCCAGGGCAGCGAGCTCAGCTTCTGTATAGAGGGGACACCGGCCTCATCGTCCTTGCTTCCCCCGGTATCGTCCGTCATTGTCAGGGCCATCTCTGGCTGGTGAGGATTATGCGGGACGCCAAAAGTTATGTCTCCATAGCAACCGCTGTTGTCAGTTGCTATGGCCGACATTGCTTCAGCAGGGATCAAAATATGTACATATTCCATGCTTATATGTGTAACAGTGTATGATGCTTATATGCCTGTTACCTATATGTATGATACTTTTGTAATATGTATGATACTTATATATACTATATATAAAAATGTATACGTATGCATACCTCCCAACATGACTCTCTCCAGGAGGGACAGAATGCTCTGCTCCTGAACTTCCCTCTTAATGTGTGATTGCCATCACCTGTGCTGAAACACCTTTCTTATCCATTAATCTGTTCAACACAGGGTGCTGGTAATAATAAATGATGAGAAAAGTCCAGGAGCAGAGCATTGTGTCCCTCCTGGAGAGGATCATGTTGGGAGGTATGCGTATGATACTTATATGTAATATGTATGATATGTGTGTGTATAAAATGTATGATACTTATATATATTATATTTCTCTTTTTTTTTTTTTTTTTTTAATCTTCATTGCTCGCTTCCAACCCACCATGTGTTTTTCCTGTAATGTTTACCTCCACTGATTGCACACCTTGCCATTGTGCCCTACATGCAGGGTACATCATACTACTACATAAGCATCAGTTTTCCCATATATGAACTTGGCCCAGTGCTTAAAGTGGTCCTAGAGAGGTGGTGGAACTCACCCCCCTCCCCACGGCGCCCATGAAATAAAGGTATTGCGCGCGCCGTAGGCGCGCGCAGCAAAAAGGGGGTGTGGTCTCAAAAAGAAATGGGCGTGGTCACACAATAGTAATAATGCCCACAGTAGTAGTACCCAAGTGGAAATTTTGAAGTGGGGGTATGGAAAAGTGAAGGATGCAATTATGTGCGCGCCGAAGGCGCGCGCACTCCTGACAAGGGGGCGTGGCCACGCAAAAGGGGGCGTGCCCTTCAGTGTAGTTTACCACACCATATACCCCTTATACACATTATGCACCACAATAGTAGGACCCCTTTCACATTATAGCTCACAGTATGAGCCGAAATTCACATTTATACCACACAGTATGAGCCACATTCATATTACACCACACAGTATGAGCCAAATTCACATTACACCACACAGTATGAGCCAAATTCACATTACACCACACGGTATGAGCCGAAATTCACATTACACCACACAGTATGAGCCGAAATTCACATTACACCACACAGTATGAGCCGAAATTCACATTATAGCACACGGTATGAGCCGAAATTCACATTATAGCACACAGAATGAGCCAAAATTCACATTATAGCACAGAGAATGAGCCGAAATTCACATTATAGAGTGACAGAGTGACAGGGAGAGTGACAGCAGGGACATGGAAAGTGACAGCAGGGACATGGAAAGTGACAGCAGGGGAATACAGTAGGGACTAGGGAGAGAGAAAGGCAGCAGGTTAGATTACCTGTTTAGCAGCGGCAGTGGTCTGCGGTGCTGTGGATGAGTAGGCTGTGGTAGGCGTGACGTGGAGGAGGCTGTGGGCCTCGGAGATAGTGCGGAGGAGGAGGCTGTGGGTGCGCAGAGGTCCGAGGGCGGGGCGGCAGAAGAGGCTGAGGGCGGCTGCAGTGGATCTGGAACCAGGCTGGCTTTATTATCCCTGCCGCCGCATCGAGCTCCTGTGACCACGGCGCTAATATTTCAAAACTGCTGCGGACCGGCAGCCAATCAGCGACAGATTTGAACTAGTAGTGCCGCGGTCACAGAAGCTCGATGCAGCGGCAGGGATAATAAAGCCGGCCTGGTCCCAGATCCGCTGCAGCTGGGAGTCTGGAACCTGGGCTTCCAGTGCGGCGGCGATGGTAGGGGCGGAGCGACGGAGGGCGGACCGGGAACGCAGCTTCTTTGTCGGCCCATACAGTAATGCCCCCAGCAGTAGCATCCCTTATACAATGCCCACAGTAGTAGTGCCCCTTATGCAATGCCCCCAACAGTAGTGCCCCTTATGAAGTGCCCCCTTTACAATGCCCTCATTAGCTGTGCACCCCATCAGTAATGCCCTTAATGGTAATGCCCCTGTGTAGTATTGCCCCTAGTCGTTTAGCCCCTGTAGTTTAGCCCCAGTAGTCATGCCCATACTGGTAATGCCCCTGCAGTTTTGACCCCAGCAATTTACTCCCCCCCCCCTCTAGTTTAGCCTCTGAGTGGTAATGCCCTCAGTAGTTTTGCCCTCATGTAGTTTGCCCCATGTAGTTTAGCCCCCAGTGGTAATGCCCCCTGCAGTTGTGCCCCCAGTTGTTTAGGCCCTGTAGTTTAGCCCCCATGTAGTTTGCCAAAGTTAGTAATGTCCCCAGTAGTTTGCCCCCTTGTAGTTATACCCCCAGTAGTTTAGCTCCTGTAATTATGCCCCCTTGTAGTTTAGCCCCCAGTAGTAATGCTGCCAGTAGTTTGCCCCCTTGTAGTAATGCCCCCAGTAGTTTGCCCCAGCAGTAAAGCCCCCCAGTAGTTTGCCCCCAGTACTAGAGTCCCCCAGTAGTTTGCCCCTCTGTAGTTTGCCCCAGTAGTAAAGCCCCCCAGTAGTTTGTCCCCAGTACTAAAGCCCCCCAGTAGTTTGCCCCCAGTACTAGAGCCCCCCAGTAGTTTGCCCCTCTGTAGTTTGCCCCAGTAGTAAAGCCCCCCAGTAGTTTGTCCCCAGTACTAGAGCCCCCCAGTAGTTTGCCCCTCTGTAGTTTGCCCCCAGTACTAGAGCCCCCCAGTAGTTTGCCCCTTGTAGTTTGCCCCCAGTACTAGAGCCCCCCAGTAGTTTGCCCCAGTAGTAAAGGCCCCTAGTAGAAACGCCTGTGGTACACATATAGGAGGGAGGGGGGGGGGAAGAACTATACTTACCTAGCCCCGCTCCCGCCGCAGTCCTCTCTCGCCGCCCGCTCCTCTGCACTATGAGAGAGACGTCATGACGTCTCTCCCATAGCGCGCACTGACAGAGCCGGAAGCCGGAGCTCAGTACTGAGCTCCTGCCTCCGGCTGCCGCTGCGGAGAGGGAGACGGGCGCCCGCTGGTAACGCGATCTCAGCGGGCGCCAGGCATCTCCCTGCAGCGCCGCCCGGGACATCGGGTTAGGTGAGCCGGGGGAGGCGGAACTGCGTTCCGTCTCCTGGTGGAACTGACGGAACGCAGTTCCGGCCCGTTCCGGCTCACTTTAACCCCTGACTTGGCCCTTGTATGGCTCACCTCCCACAGTGTAACCTTCAAAGTGCGCCCAACATGGCTGCCCCATATGGTACACTTGTGGATGGGATGAAAAATACATGGACCTTGTGGTTTTGTTGGAACCCTACTCTAAACTGTAGGACTCTGAAATCACCCCCATTTTGTGTCATCTCTTCTAGGGGTAGACTATTCCACCCTGGGTAATCCTACGCGGAGCGCCCAAGATGGCTGCTGCACTTGGTACCTGTGAGGGTGGAATACACAACCCTTGGAAGTTATTACCCAAAATACCTGCACCAATCCTGCGTTATGCTTTCTGTGGGCTTAAGGTTTTTCTTTTATGTCTGTGTTGCTTATCTATTGTTGTATTACTCAAATCCTCTGTATCATGTGTATTGTTTTTGATGTCTGTAAAGCGCCTTGAGTCCTGTTGGAGAAAGAGCGCTATATAAATAAAATTATTATTATTATTATTATTATTATTTTCTTACGTCCTAGAGGATGCTGGGGACTCCGTAAGGACCATGGGGTATAGACGGGCTCCGCAGGAGACATGGGCACTATAAAGAACTTTAGAAAGGGTGTGTACTGGCTCCTCCCTCTATGCCCCTCCTCCAGACCTCAGATCCTGTGCCCAGAGGAGATTGGGTGCACTACAGGGGAGCTCTCCTGAGTTTCTCTGATTAAAAGAATTTTGTTAGGTTTTTTATTTTCAGGGAGCCCTGCTGGCAACAGGCTCACTGCATCGTGGGACTGAGGAGAGAGAAGCTGACCTACTTAAGTGATAGGCTCTGCTTCTTAGTCTACTGGACACCATTAGCTCCAGAGGGATCGGAACGCAGGTCTCACCCTCGCCGTTCGTCCCAGAGCCGCACCGCTGTCCTCCTTGCAGAGCCGGAAGAAAGAAGCCGGGTGAGTATTAGAAGAAAGAAGATATCACAGGCGGCAGAAGACTTCTGATCTTCATTGAGGTAACGCGCAGCGTTACCGCTGCACGCCATTGCTCCCACACACAACACACACTGAGGCACGGATGGGTGCAGGGCGGGCGCCCTGGGCAGCAATATAAAACCTCTAGGCTGGCATTTTAGTATATATGGGCTGCGGAGGCAATATATATACAAATCCCCCGCCAGTATTGTATTTTTGAGCAGGACCGAAGCCCGCCGCTGAGGGGGCGGAGCTTGATTCCACAGCACTGACCAGCGCCATTTTCTCCACAGCACACTGCAGAGAAGCTGGCTCCCTGGACTCTCCCCTGCTGAACACGGTGACAGAGGGCTTAAAAAGAGGGGGGGGGCACTTAATTTGGCAGTGAAGGTATATTGAATAATATTAAAGCGCTGTGTGTCTGGGGAATTGTTTTACAGGGTCATTGGCGCTGCGTGTGTGCTGGCATACTCTCTCTCTCTGTCTCTCCAAAGGGCCTTATTGGGGGACTGTCTCCAGATTGGATATTTCCCTGAGTGTGTGGGGGTGTCGGTACACGTGTGTCGGCATGTCTGAAGCGGAAGGCTCTTCTAGGGAGGAGGTGGAGCAAATGAGTGTGGTGTCTCCGTCGGCAACGCCGTCACCTGCTTGGTTGGATATGTGGAATGTTTTAAATGCAAATGTGAATTTATTACATAAAAGGTTGGACAAAGCGGAGTCCAGGGAAAATGCAGGGAGTCCATCCTTGCCTTTTACTATGTCACAGGGCCCTTCTGGGTCTCAGAAGCGCCCGCTATCCCAAATAGCAGACACTGATACCGACACGGATTCTGACTCCAGTGTCGACTACGATGATACGAGGTTGCAGCCAAAGTTGGCAAAAAGTATTCATTATATGATTATTGCAATAAAAGATGTGTTGCATATCACGGATGACCCCTCTGTACCTGACACGAGGGTCCACATGTTTAAAGAAAAGAAACCGGAGGTTACTTTCCCCCCTTCCCATGAGTTAAATGAGTTGTTTGAAAGGGCTTGGGAAACTCCAGACAAGAAACTGTAGATTCCCAAAAGGATTCTTATGGCGTATCCTTTCCCGGCTAAGGACAGGATACGGTGGGAATCCTCTCCCAGGGTGGACAAGGCGTTAACGCGCTTATCCAAAAAGGTGGAGCTGCCGTCGCAAGATACCGCAGCCCTCAAGGATCCTGCTGATCGCAGGCAGGAGACTACCTTGAAGTCAATTTATACACATACTGGTACCTTGCTCAGACCGGCGATAGCGTCGGCTTGGGTTTGTAGCGCTGTAGCAGCGTGGACTGATACCTTGTCTGCTGACATTGATACCCTGGATAAAGATACCATTTTACTGACCTTGGGTCATATAAAGGATGCTGTCCTATATATGAGAGAGGCTCAGAGAGACGTTGGCCTACTGGGTTCCAGAGCCAACGCCATGGCAATTTCTGCTAGGCGAGCCCTGTGGACCCGCCAATGGACGGGTGATGCCGACTCAAAGAGGCATATGGAGGTTTTGCCTTACAAGGGTGAGGACTTATTTGGGGAAGGTCTCACGGACCTGGATTCCACAGCTACTGCAGGTAAATCCGCTTTTTTACCTTATGTTTCCTCACAGCCAAAGAAAGCGCCACATTATCTGATGCAGTCCTTTCCGTCGCATAAATCCAAAAGAGGACGGGGATCTTTCTTTCTCGCCAGAGGTAAGGGCAGAGGGAAAAATCTGCCAGCTACAGCTAGTTCCCAGGAGCAGAAGTCCTCCCCGGCTTCTACTAAATCCACCGCATGACGCTGGGGCTCCGCTGAGGGAGTCCGCCCCAGTGGGGGCACGTCTTCGACTTTTCAGCCACGTCTGGGCTCAATCACAGGTGAATCCGTGGGCAATAGAAATTGTTTCCCAGGGTTACAATCTGGAATTCGAAGATGTGCCTCCTCGCCGGTTTTTCAAATCGGCCCTACCAGCTTCTTCCCCAGAGAGGGAGGTAGTTTTAAGTGCAATTCAAAAACCGTGTCTTCAACAAGTGGTGGTCAAAGATCCCCTGCTTCAAAAGGGGACGGGGTACTACTCAACCCTGTTTGTGGTCCCGAAACCAGACGGTTCGGTCAGACCCATTCTGAATTTAAAATCCTTAAACCAATACTTGAACAGGTTCAAATTCAAAATGGAATCGCTCAGAGCGGTCATCGCCAGCCTGGAAGGGGGGGATTATATGGTGTCTCTGGACATAAAGGATGCAAACCTTCATGTCCCCATATATCCTCCTCATCAGGCGTTCCTGAGGTTTGCTGTACAGGATTGTCATTACCAATTTCAGACGTTGCCGTTTGGACTTTCCACGGCCCCGAGGATTTTCACCAAGGTAATGGCGGAAATGATGATGCTCCTGCGCAAGCAGGGAGTCACAATTATCCCGTACTTGGACGATCTCCTGATAAAAGCGAGATCTAGAGAACAGTTGCTGAACAACGTGTCACTCTCCCTGAGGGTGTTGCAGCAGCATGGCTGGATTCTCAATCTACCAAAGTCACAGTTGGTTCCAACGACCCGATTGCCTTTCTTAGGCATGATTCTGGACACGGAACAAAAAAGGGTTTTTCTCCCATTGGAAAAGGCCCAGGAACTCCAGAGCTTGGTCAGGGACCTGTTGAAGCTGAAAAGGGTGTCGGTCCATCAATGCACTCGAGTTCTGGGAAAGATGGTGGCGTCTTACGAGGCCATTCCCTTTGGCAGGTTCCATGCGAGGACTTTTCAGTGGGACCTTCTGGACAAGTGGTCCGGGTACCATCTAAATATTCATCAGAAGATCAGCCTGTCCCCCAGGGCCAGGGTATCTCTCTTGTGGTGGCTGCAGAGGGTCGCAGGTTCGGCATTCAAGACTGGGTTCTGGTGACCACGGACGCGAGCCTCCAAAGATGGGGAGCAGTCACACTGGGAAGAAACTTCCAGGGACTGTGGTCAAGCCAGGAGGCTTTTCTACACATCAACGTACTGGAATTGAGGGCCATATACAACAGCCTCCGTCAAGCGGAGAATCTTCTTCGCGACCTACCGGTTCTGATTCAATCAGACAACGTCACAGCCGTGGCTCATGTAAACCGCCAAGGCGGGACAAGGAGCAGAGTGGCAATGGCGGAAGCCACCAGGATTCTGCGCTGGGCGTCACGCCTCAACAAAAAACTTCCGAGGTATTGTGCCAGGTCAAGGGACCCTCAGGCAGTAGCAGTGGACGCCCCGGTGACACCGTGGGTGTTTCAGTCGGTCTATGTGTTCCCTCCTCTTCCTCTAATCTCAAAAGTATTGAGAATCATAAGAAGAAAAGGAGTACAGACAATTCTCATTGTTCCAGATTGGCCTCGAAGGGCCTAGTATCCGGATCTACAGGAAATGCTCACAGAAGATCCGTGGCCGCTTCCTCTCAGAGAGGACCTGTTGCAACAGGGGCCCTGTCTGTTCCAAGACTTACCGCGGCTGCGTTTGACGGCATGGCGGTTGAACACCAGATCCTAGCAGGGAAGGGCATTCCGGACGAGGTCATCCCTACTCTGATAAAGGCTAGGAAGGAGGTGACAGTGAAGCATTATCACCGTATCTGGAGGAAGTATGTCTCATGTGAAACCAAGAATGCTCCTCCGGAAGATTTCCATCTGGGCCGTTTTCTCCACTAACTACAAACTGTAGTTAATATGGGCCTAAAATTAGGCTCCATTAAGGTTCAGATTTCGGCCCTATCCATTTTCTTTCAGAAGGAATTGGCTTCTCTACCAGAAGTCCAGACTTTTGTGAAGGGAGTGCTGCATATCCAGCCTCCTTTTGAGCCTCCAGTGGCACCATGGGACCTTAACGTGGTGTTACAATTCCTTAAGTCTCCCTGGTTTGAGCCTCTTCAATCCGTTGAATTAAAGTATCTCACTTGGAAGGTGGTCATGTTGTTGGCCTTGGCATCGGCAAGGCGAGTGTCTGAGTTGGCGGCTTTGTCTCACAAAAGCCCCTATCTGATTTTCCATGTGGATAGAGCTGAGTTGCGGACTCGTCCTCAATTTTTGCCTAAGGTGGTTTCCTCTTTTCATATGAACCAACCTATTGTGGTGCCTGTGGCTGCGCGGGACTTGGAGGATTCCAAGTCCCTTGATGTGGTCAGGGCATTGAAAATTTATGTAGCCAGAACGGCTCGGGTTAGGAAAACAGAGGCACTGTTTGTCCTGTATGCCGCCAACAAGGTTGGCGCTCCTGATTCTAAGCAGACTATTGCTCGCTGGATCTGTAACACGATTCAGCAGGCTCATTCTACGGCTGGATTGCCATTACCAAATTCGGTAAAAGCCCATTCCACTAGGAAGGTGGGCTCTTCTTGGGCGGCTGCCCGAGGCGTCTCGGCATTGCAGCTTTGCCGAGCGGCAACTTGGTCGGGGTCAAACACTTTTGCTAAATTCTACAAGTTTGATACCTTGGCTGAGGAGGACCTCATGTTTGCTCAATCGGTGCTGCAGAGTCATCCGCACTTTCCCGCCTGTTTTGGAGCTTTGGTATAATCCCCATGGTCCTTACGGAGTCCCCAGCATCCTCTAGGACGTAAGAGAAAATAAGATTTTAAACCTATCGGTAAATCTTTTTCTCCTAGTCCGTAGAGGATTCTGGGCGCCCGTCCCAGTGCGGACAACATTCTGCAAGACTTGTATATAGCTATTGCTTGCATAAGGGTTATGTTACAGTTTTGATCGGTCTTTGACTGATGCTGTTTATTTCATACTGTTGACTGGTTCGTATATTCCAGGTTATACGGTGTGGATGGTGTGGGCTGGTATGAATCTTGCCCTAAGATTAACAAAATAATTTCCTCGTACTGTCCGTCTCCTCTAGGTACAGTTTCTCTAACTGAAGTCTGAAGGAGGGGCATAGAGGGAGGAGCCAATGCACACCCATTCTAAAGTTCTTTATAGTGTCCATGTCTCCTGCGGAGCCCGTCTATACCCCATGGTCCTTACGGAGTCCCCAGCATCCTCTACGGACTACGAGAAAAAGATTTACTGGTAGGTTTAAAATCTTATTATAATACTTATACGTATGATACTTATATATATACTATATATAATATACGTATGATACTTATATGTAATATGTATGATAATTATATATACTATATATAAAAATGTATACATATGATACTTATATGAAATATGTATGATATATGTGTGTATAAAATGTATGATACTTATACTATATAATATATGTATAATACTTCTATGTAGTATGTATGATACATACTGTATATACTCAGTAGCGGATCTTGCCACGGGCAAGCAGGACTTTTGCCCGGGGCGCCGCCTTCCGGAGGGCGCTGGCGCCATCCGGAGGGCGCCGCACCGTGGCAAGATCCGCCACTGCTGCCTGCTGTGTCCCCCGTCCGCCTCCGCTGCCCGCTGCCGTCCCCGTCCGCCTCCTGTGAAGGGAACTAGACGCTATGCGTCTAGTTTCCCTTCGTGGAGAGTAACTTTGCTGAGCGGTGCGCGATGACATCATCGCGCACCGCACAGCAAAGGTCCTCTCCACGAAGGGAACTAGACGCATAGCGTCTAGTTTCCCTTCGTGGAGAGGACCTTTTGCTGTGCGGTGCGCGATGACGTCATCGCGCACCGCTCAGCATTCAAGCGGCGCTAGCAACGTACAGGGGGCGTAACTGACCACGCCCCCTGTATTAGGCCACACCCCTTTTCCTGCCCGGGACCGGCCCTGTATATACTGTACAGTATGTGTGGGTATAAAATGTATGATACTAGTTATGATATTTATGTATGATACTTAGTGCCCCATTTTAGGGCCTTTCCGGCTTCAGCAAAGCCTTTCCGGACATTGCTGGATCACTGCCAAGTGAAAGAGTCACGTACATGCGCAGACTGGCAGTCGCACATACAAGTGACACAGAAGCCTGTCGTTTGGCACGAGGCTGAAGTTAGCTTCTTATTCGGCCAGCTTCTTATTCAAGCTCCAGCTTCTTATTCACTTCTTATTCGAACTCCAGCTTCTTATTCAGATCATTCAGTTTTGCAAGGGTTAATGAGTCTTGGGTCACATATTTGACATCTAAAATCAACAGAGTAGGGTCCCTTACATATGACCCACTTGTATTTTGCTTGGCCCAACGCTCTTTTGGGCATGAAATACACTGGCAAAGTGGGCACACACACCATAATTTACCATTTTGAATAAGTAGCTGTAGTTTTGCAAGGGTTAACCAGTCTTGGGCCACAAATTTGACACCTGAAATCAACAGAGGGTGGTCACTTACATATGACCCACTAGTATTTTGCTTGGCCCGATGCTGTTTTGGGCATGAAATACACTGGCATATTGGGCAAAAACACCATTTTATAAATTGCCATTTTGAATAAGTAGATGTAGATTTGCAAGGGTTAACTAGTCTTGGGCCACAAATTTGACGCCTGAGTTCAACAGAGGGTGGTCACTTACATATGACCCACTTGTATTTTGCCTGGCCCAACGCTGGTTTGGGCATGCAATACACTGGCAAAGTGGGCACACGCACCATATTTTACCATTTTGAATAAGTAGCTGCAGTTTTGCAAGGGTTAACTAGTCTTGGGCCACAAATTTGACTCCAAAAATCAACAGAGCGTGGTCACTTGCATATGACCAACTTGTATTTTGCCTGGCCCAACGCTGTTTTGGGCATGAAATACACTGACAAAGTGGGCACACACACCATATTTTACCATTTTGAATAAGTAGCTGTAGTTTTGCAAGGGTTAACTAGTCTTGGGCCACAAATTTGACACCTGAAATAAACAGAGGGTGGTCACTTACATATGACCCACTTGTATTTTGCTTGGCCCAATGCTGTTTTTGGCATGAAATACACTGGCAAAGTGGGCACAAACACCATTTTGTAAATTGCCATTTTGAATAAGTAGCTGTAGTTTTGCAAGGGTTAACTAATCTTGGGCCACAAATTTGACACCTGAAATCAACAGAGGGTGGTCACTTACATATGACCCACTTGTATTTTGCTTGGCCCAACGCTGTTTTGGGCATAAAATACACTGGCAAAGTGGGCACACACACCATATTTTACCATTTTGAATAAGTAGCTGCAGTTTTGCAAGGGTTAACTAGTCTTGGGCCACAAATTTGACTCCAAAAATAACAGAGCGTGGTCACTTTCATATGACCCACTTGTATTTTGCCTGGCCCAACGCTGTTTTGGGCATGAAATACACTGGCAAAGTGGGCACAAACACCATAATTTACCATTTTGAATAAGTAGCTGTAGTTTTGCAAGGGTTAACCAGTCTTGGGCCACAAATTTGACACCTGAAATCAACAGAGGGTGGTCACTTACATATGACCCACTAGTATTTTGCTTGGCCCGACGCTGTTTTGGGCATGAAATACACTGGCATATTGGGCACAAACACCATTTTATAAATTGCCATTTTGAATAAGTAGATGTAGATGTGCAAGGGTTAACTAGTCTTGGGCCACAAATTTGACACCTGAGGTCAACAGAGGGTGGTCACTTACATATGACCCACTTGTATTTTGCCTGGCCCAACGCTGGTTTGGGCATGCAATACACTGGCAAAGTGGGCACACACACCATATTTTACCATTTTGAATAAGTAGCTGCAGTTTTGCAAGGGTTAACTAGTCTTGGGCCACAAATTTGACTCCAAAAATCAACAGAGCGTGGTCACTTGCATATGACCAACTTGTATTTTGCCAGGCCCAACGCTGTTTTGGGCATGAAATACACTGACAAAGTGGGCACACACACCATATTTTACCATTTTGAATAAGTAGCTGTAGTTTTGCAAGGGTTAACCAGTCTTGGGCCACAAATTTGACACCTGAAATCAACAGAGGGTTGTCACTTACATATGACCCACTAGTATTTTGCTTGGCCCGACGCTGTTTTGGGCATGAAATACACTGGCATATTGGGCACAAACACCATTTTATAAATTGCCATTTTGAATAAGTAGATGTAGATGTGCAAGGGTTAACTAGTCTTGGGCCACAAATTTGACGCCTGAGGTCAACAGAGGGTGGTCACTTACAGAGCCGGCGCTACCCGCTCAGCAAGGGTATGCATTGCAGGGAGGCGCTGAGGTGAAGAGGCGCTCTCCCTGCTCTGCTACCCTGCCGCTGCGCCTGTCAGTCTGGATGACAGGTAGCGGCGCTGGCAGCGGGTAGCGTGGCTCCCTCCTCTCCTCCTCCCCAGTGAGACTGCAGGCACTGTGCAGAGTGACTCACCCCTCACACAACTCTGCTGCCGCCGCCATCCCCCATTCCGAACTGTATTGGGGGCGCGGCCTAATCGCGGGAGGCGTGGCCACGCCCCCTTATGGAAAAAGTTTTTTTTTTTTTTAAATCTTTATGGCGCCTGATGATCCCTGAGCCCCTGGCCAGCCCTCTGGCAGGGTAAATTCGGAGTAGAAACATGAACAGTGTGAGCACCCTCCGCCCCCCACCCCACCTATACCGTAACAGGCAGAGGCTCAGCAATATGCTGCTGCCCAGTAAAGAGGGATAGTGGTGGGAGTGTGGCAGACCAGGGTCCATGCTGGGCCACTCCATAAGTCCCAGGCCTGGGTAATTAGTACCTGCTCCCCCCCCCCCCCATCATCACTGCCGACATCCTACAGCCGCTGAAGTAACGGAGCCTGCAAGAAGGCGGAGAAGGGAGAGGAGGAGCAGCGCCAGCGCCGGGACCTCCTGCAGGTAACGGGGCTGCACTGTGGAGGGAATGAGTGGCTGTACCTGGCATAGGGGGTTATTCAAAGATGAATGCAGATAGTGTATATGCAGCCAGATCTGCGTTCATCTCTGCACATGCTGAGGGCCGCCCAGCACAAGGCAAGGCCGCCCAGCATGTGTGGCGCCGCCTCCCGATGCATCCGCAATTTGATTGCGGACGCATCTGATCTAAGGTTGACCCCTGGCAGTGAAGCCTGGTCAGCAGCCATTTTTTTATGGGAGCGGCTGTGTGTGACGTCCCGGCCTACCCCCTTTTTTACCAGCGTCACCCCCGCAACACCTAAACTCCGCTACGCTGTCGCCTATCAATCACATTTTGGTCGCATCCATTGGGGAAGCGACCGCAATGTGTGTGGCCTCATACCCACTGCACATGCACAGTTTGCTGCCACTGGCAAACTGCGCTGAGGGCCGCTATTACAGCGGGGTCTCAATGACCTTCATAATGTGTATAATGGGCTCTACTCTGGCGTAATGTGTAACAGCGGCTCTCCTGTATGGCGTAAGGTGTATAAGGGTACTACTGTGCGGTGTAATGTGACTAATGGACCCTACTGTGCGGTGTAATGTGAATAACGGACCCTACTGTGCGGTGTAATGTGAATAACGGACACTACTGTGCGGTGTAATGTGACTAACGGACACTACTGTGCGGTGTAATGTGACTAACGGACACTACTGTGCGGTGTAATGTGACTAACGGACACTACTGTGCGGTGTAATGGGACTAACGGACACTACTGTGCGGTGTAATGTGACAAACGGACACTACTGTGTGGTGTAATGTACTAATGGACACTACTGTGCGGGGTTATGTGACTAACGGACACTACTGTGCGGTGTAATGTGACTAACGGACACTACTGTGCGGTGTAATGTGACTAACGGACACTACTGTGCGGTGTAATGGGACTAACGGACACTACTGTGCGGTGTAATGGGACTAACGGACACTACTGTGCGGTGTAATGTGACTAATGGACACTACTGTGCGGGGTTATGTGACTAACGGACACTACTGTGTGGGGTTATGTGAACTGGTACTATTCTGTGGCCCTATATTTTTGGTGCGCGCCTTCGGCGCACACTGTTCCTATTCTGAGCATGGCCAAAGGAAACTGTTGCCCTGAGCTCTTCAAGATCTAGAACCGGCCCTGTCATCGATTTTAAATGTGAATAAGGGGCACTATTATGTGGCATAATATGAATCAGGACACTACGTTTGGGTTAATGTGCATAAGATTGTAATACTGTGTTGCGTAATTTGAATTGTGGGTACCATTGTGGCCACGCCCCTTCCTTTTGTGACCACACCCCTTTTTGCAGTGCGCACTATCCCTTTTTTACGGATAGGAGGGCGCAAATTTATTATTTGCAGGGGGGCGCCGAACACACTAGCACCGGCCCTGGTCACTTACATATGACCCACTTGTATTTTGCTTGGCCCAACGCTGTTTTGGGCATGAAATACTCTGGCAAAGTGGGCACAAACACCATATTTTACCATTTTGAATAAGTAGCTGTTAACTAGTCTTGGGCCACAAATTTAACATCATAAATCAGGAGCTTGCAATACAGGCTCTGCGCACAAAGCTTTTCTTAAATTCTGTAAAGCAGTCTCTGCGGGCCTAGGGGATAATTCAGACTGCATCACTGCAGCGGTAGCGAAAGCAGTCTGAATCACTTTATGGAGTGCGCCCTGCTTATGCACACCCCGAGAACCCAGTGAGATGCTATCAGCATCTCAGGGCTACGATCGCCTATGCCTGATTGATAGGCAGAGGCGGTCACGGGGCGGGAGGGGGCGTGCTAATAGTGTAAGAACCACGGTCGGGACAACAGAGGCCTGGCAGGGAGCTACTCATCAGGTACAAAATCATCGCCACTGTGCAATGGTTTTGTACCTGTGCGAGGGGGCGGGGGGGTGCTAGAGCCAGTCATGCGGGGCGGACTAACCCTGTGCTGGGCGTCCCCCCGCATGTCAGATTAAATGATCGTAGATGTTCTCCTGATACACGTTAAGCCACACAGTACTGCTCCTTATACATGTTACGACACACAGTAGAGCTCCTTATACACATTGCAACACACAGTAGTGCCTTTTAAACATGTTTCACCACACAGTAGTACCCCTTATACATTTTACACCACACAGTAATGCATCTTATTTACGTTACACCACACAGTAGTACCCCTTATACAGGTTACGCCACACAGTAGAGCTCCTTATACACATTACGCCACACAGTAGTGATCCTTTTACACGTAACACCAATATAGTAGGCACTACGGGTAAGTTTAGGGTTAGGCTGCGTGGTGGGGGGGGGGGTATGGCACTGGGGGGGTGGGTGGCTAGGGTTAGGCTGCGGGGAGGGGCAAAAGTTAAGGTTAGCTACTAGGGGGAGGTTTAGGGATTAGGGATAGTACTACACCAATGCAATTTGATCCAGAAAAAGGCTCTTCTGCCACCGGTACAAAGTATGAAACTGCTAGATCACAAGGGACTGTTTGTTGTCAGTTCTTCATGTTGACATAATGAATGTCAATATGATAACTGTCTGCCAATTGTATCCAACTCCCACAAAAACTCAGGAGGCTTCTCACTGTATAAAGATGGGACAATTCCTTTGTACAAGGATACACAAGGCCTGTGGAGACAGATGCCCACACTATGCATCATGCAGCCAGCAGCAGCACATGCACCCTGGGTGACAATACATGACTTTGTGCCTGGCTGCCTTAGTGGGGTCACTCTATGCTGTGCTGTATGTTATATGTCACTGCACAGCCACCATTACTGTTTGCGGAGAGCCCAGATTACTGTAACAACCCCGCCCACCACCTCCCAATCTCCACCCCCCTCAATGTAGGCTCCGCCTCTTCGAGGTCAGCGATTCTGAGTTTGCAGGATGAAATGTACAATTAGAAAAATGTATAATAAAATAAAACTAAATAAACACACAACTTTCTGACCGCCTTACAAGGAATGCTGCTGCACTACCTCAGCTACTCTACAGTTTAGCCGCATGGTCACGTGATGTTCCAGCGCCGGTAGCCAAAAGAAACAGCTGGGCTGCCTGTGAATGAGAAGGGAAGATGGCCCCTTCTACTTCTCCAGAATCCTCCACTGCATCCTCCTCCCCCTCTGGCCAGACCGCAGCTCAGCACACCAGTTCAGCCTCATTCTGTTAAGGGGAAACGGCGGCTTGCAGCATGCCGGCGGGTGGCATGTTATGTGTCAGTCTGACTCATTGTAGTGCCTCCGGCTGTGGGCCCCTTCATCGTGGAGGGGCCCTGGTGCATTACACTGGTTGCACCGCTGCAAGTTCTGCCCATGAACCTACGATAATAGTCCACCAGACCAAAGAATGGACTGAGTTGTGACTTACATTTTAGCTTAGGCCATGTGAGGACTGTTCCACCTTGTGGGTTGAGGTTTAACTTGCCCTTGGCATACAATAAACCCCAGATACTTTGCCTCCACAATTATGATGGCACACTTCTCCAGGTTAGCTGTGAACCCTTGTGCCTGTAGAGACTGTAACACTGCACCCATCTTTGGAAGGTGCCACTTTATACTGGAACAAACCCACTGGGGTATAGAAGGCTGTCATTGCTTTGGCAGCTTCCATCAGAGGAATTTGCCAGTACCCCATCAGTAAATCTAGCGTGGTGAGATACTGGCTTATTGCTAAGTTTCTACCAGTTCATCAACCCGGGGCATAGGATAGGAATCAAACTGAGGAACTTTATTTAACTTTCTGAAGTCATTACAGAATCTCAAAGCTCCAAAAGGCTTGGGCTCTAAAACAGTGGGATTATTCCATTCACTGTTTGACCTCTCTGTGACCCCCAAGCGCCAGTTCCCGTTTTACTGCTGCCTGTTGTGCCTCAGATATACAATATGGCCTTTGTTTTATCACCACCCTGGGTGGACTAACATTGTCATGCTGTATGAGTTGAGTTTTCCCCAGGAGGGCAGAGACACAACCTGGAACTGTGCTACTAAGTTTACCACTTCTTGTTTCTGGCTAGGACTCAGCACCTGACATTCTGGGGTTTTCACGGCCACTAAAGAGGGTTGACTGGCACTTTCTTTCCAAGGCTTCAACAAATTCACATGGTAGACTTGTACCTCTTTCCTTCTACCTTCCTGCCATACTTAGACACAAGTATCAATACCTTGTCGCCCCTATTAAAGGTCCGGTTGACAGCAGTAACATCATGACTGCGTTTTTGATGCTATTGAGCCTATACCATATGCTTTGTCAGAAGTGGCGCAATTTTCCTTAGACAGCCATACAATTGGGACATAAACTGAACGATGATAGGCTCTTGGGACAATTGCTGCTCCCACCCTTCTTTTAATAGATCTAGTATTCCTCTGCGTTGTCTAACATAGAGTAGTTTGAAGGGGCTAAACCCCATACAGGCTTGGGGTACCTCTCAAGCTGCAAACATTAGCATTATCTAAGGTAAGAGTAGGTCCCAATCTCGCTTCTCCTGTGACACTGCCCTTTTCATCATCTGCATAAGGGTTCTGTTAAAGCATTCGACCAAGCCATCTGTCTGCGGGTGGTAAACCGAAGTGGTAATTCTATCCACCTTTAACAGGCAACACAGGAATTTCATTAATTTAGACACAAAAAGGAGTACCTTAGTTGGTCAGGACCTCTTTTGGTATTCCTAGATGGGTATACAGCATCAACAACTCCCGTACAATAGTGCTAGATTTCATGTTACGTAGTGGTATAGTCCACCGTCACCAATATATACTGATGCCCATGATCTGATATTTCTACTGGCCATAAAAATTGGCTCAATAGGCATGGAAATTATAGGCAGGAAAACCAAGGACGCCCAAAATTCTGTCTGGGGTGCATTCTTTTGGTACACTGGGCATTCCTGACAATATTTTTCTACTGCAGCATGAATGCCTGGCCAGGAGAACCATTGCTGGATACGCTGGAGAGTTTTCTCCTCCCCTAAATGGCCACCCCATAAATGCATGTGAGCCGCCCTCAGTACCAGCTGCTCATGTTTTTGGGGAATCAGCAACTGGTCTACCCTTTTACCTTGCTCATAAGTTACAAGGTAAAACAAATCTTTTTTCACATAAAGTAAGGTACACCTTCAGGTGGTAAAGCAGAGTTTACCTTACCATTTACCACTACCACATTTTCTAATGTATTGGACAAGTTGCCATCTTTATGTTGATCTCGCCTAAAGTCCTGCAAAGACACTATTTCACGAATGAGGGACCAATGTGTCTCAATCTCACTGACAAGAGAGGACTTTACAGTCATACAACCTTGACTTCCAGTAGATCTTGGCCCCTGGGACAGCTCAACCTGTCTGTCTGCCAATGTCATGCCAGGTAACAAACTCCTGCAACAGTGGGATGTCCTGGTCCAGGATTAGAGGATAAGGAGGTTTGGAAGCTACTGTGACTACCATTTTTACTGGTATTCCTTTAATCACCACTGGCAGGTGCACTCGTGGGCATTCTTCTATGTCCCCAAGTATACATAGCACCTTTACCAGAAGTACAACCTGGCCAGACCAGGGAGGAACCAGGTTAGCAGAGATGAAAGACAAATTCACTGCCAGTATCAACCAAAGCCCAGATATCCCAGCCTTCAATCTGTACCATAAGACAAAACAGTAGTTTCAGCTGGGGAAATAATTCCAAGCGCCATACTGACTACAGGTTATGCGGTTTTCCCTGAGCTGCAATCCACTAGCTCACCCTGCTTTAGGCAGTACCACTGTGCATGACTGGGCTCCCTGCAGTCAAAACATATGACTGGACACGGGCTGTTTGGTTTAACAATGGGATCTGGGTACTGGGCTTAGGTACTGGCTGTAACCCTTTGCTTGGCTTTATTACATTTTCCCAGGGTCAGGTACCTCTCAGTCACCACTAATAACTCAATTGTCTGGTGATCAGCCTGCAGGGCCCAGTGTTTTACACCACAGTCTAATACCCGTATAGCCTGGTCTAGAGCCACCGCTTCCACTACCCTCTGAGCACAGTTTTTATCTGTCTGTAGCCAGGTTTTACTCAGTCTGGCCAATAATGCCAGTTTGACCATTGGAGGCTCAGATGGGGCTCAGCTGCAACTCATAATATTCTTGGGCTTTGCTGGGACCTGTCACCCCAATCCTGCTAAGTATAGCCTCCTTCAAGCAAGGATAGAAGCTGCATTCAGCCAACTTTAACTCAACATACGCTCTCTGTGAATCCCCTGTGCGATAAGGAGCTAATCTAACCCTTGATTTCTGGTATCAAATATGGCGCCCAAGACTAGTTAATCCTTGCAAAACTAAAGCTATAGTACTTATTCAAAATTGTAAATTATAATATGGTGTTTGGGCCCACTTTGCCAGCGTATTTCATGCCCAAACCAATGTTGGGCAAGGCAGAATACAGGTGGGTGATATGTAAGTGACCACTCTCTGTCGATTTCAAGTCTCATATTTGTGGCCCAAGTCTAGTTAACCCTTGCAAAACTACAGCTACTTATTCAAAATGGCAATTTATAAAATGGTGTTTGTGCCCACTTTGCCAGTGTATTTCATGCCCAAGACAGCGTTAAGCCAAGCAAAATACAAGTGGGTCATATGTAAGTGACCACGTTCTGTTGATTTCAGGTGTCAAATTTGTGGCCCAAGACTAGTTAACCCTTGCAAAACTACAGCTACTTATTCAAAATGGTAAAATATGGTGTGTGTGCCCAATTTGCCAGTGTATTTCATGCCCAAAACAGTGTTGGGCCAAGCAAAGTACAAGTGGGTGATATGTAAGCGACCACCCTGTGTTGTTTTCAGGTGTCAAATTTGTGGCCCAAGACTAGTTAACCCTTGCAAAACTACAGCTACTTATTCAAAATGGCAAAATATGGTGTGTGTGCCCACTTTGCCAGTGTATTTCATGCCCAAAACAGCGTTGGGCATGGCAAAATACAAGTGGGTCACATGCAAGTGACCACCCTCTGTTGATTTCAGATGTCAAATTTGTGGCCCAAGACTAGTTAACCCTTGCAAAACTACAGCTACTTATTCAAAATGGCAAAATACGGTGTGTGCCCACTTTGCCAGTGTATTTCATGCCCAAAACAGCGTTAGGCCAGGCAAAATACAAGTGGGTGATATGTAAGTGACCACGCTCTGTTGATTTCAGGGGTCAAATTTGTGGCCCAAGACTGGTTAACCTTTGCAAAACTAAATTTTCTGAATAAGAAGCTGGAACTAGAATAAGAAGTGAATAAGAAGCTGGCCGAATAAGAAGCTAACTTCAGCATCGGCAGTGTTAGTCTGTCAGTAGCAACAGAGCGGAATATGTTACCAAAGAGGGGGGATGTCGCTGGACTTCGCCAGCGATGTAAGTAGTGTTAAATACCAACGGTATATTCATTAGTATCACTTCAATAGTAAACAAAATATGTCGCTGGTAATAAGATCCATTGTTAAATGGAGTCCTTATATCTAGAGATGAGCGGGTTTGGTTCTCTGAGAACCGAACCCCCCTGAACTTCACGTCCCGAGCCCGGATCCGAGCCCGGCTCGGGACTTCCCGCCAGACTTGGAAACCAGAATGTCATCATCCCGCTGTCGGATTCTCGCGGGTTTTGGATTCCATATAAGGAACCGCTCATCGCCGCCATTTTCACTCAAGTCCTGGAGAGTGTAGCGAGAGGATGTGTCTCTCTCCTCAGTGTCTGTCTGTGCGGGAAAGTGGTGTGGCGACCTGCTCTGTCTTATGTGTGTCATTCCAGTGCTGTGTTGTGCTGCATCAGTCCAGTGGTGCTGTGTTGTGCTGCATCAGTCCAGTCACAATGGTGGTGTCCTCTGCTGCCATATGTCCAGTGCTGCTGTATAAGTCCAGTGCAGTGGTGGTGTCTTGTGCTGCATCAGTCCAGTCACAATGGTGGTGTCCTCTGCTTCCATATGTCCAGTGCTGCTGTATAAGTCCAGTCCATTACAGTGGTGCTGTGTTGTCCTGCATCAGTCCAGTGGTGGTGTCCCTGTTCTGCCATATAAGTCCAGTGGTACTGCCGTATAAGTCCAGTGATACTGCTGTATAAGTCTAGTGGTACTGCCATATAAGTCCAGCGATACTGCCGTATATGTCCAGTGGTACTGCCGTATAAATCCAGTCCAGTGGTACTGCCTTATAAGTCCATTGATACTGCAGTATAAATCCAGTCCAGTGGTACTGCCGTATAAATCCAGTGGTACTGCCATATAAATCCAGTGCAGTGGTACTGCCATATAAATCCAGTCCAGAGGTACTGCCATATATGTCCAGTGATACTGCCGTATATGTCCAGTGGTACTGCCGTATAAGTCCAGTGATACTGCCGTATAAATCCAGTACAGTGGTACTGCCGTATAAGTCCAGTGATACTGCCGTATATGTCCAGTGATACTGCCATATATGTCCAGTGGTACTGCCGTATAAATCCAGTCCAGTGGTACTGGGGATGGCAGAGAGGAAATGACGGAGCCAGAGGAGTCTGTTCCCTCTAGCAACCGGAGGAGCGGTCTCCCCGGTAAAGATGGGAAAAAGATAGTGAAGTACCTACTCAGAATGTTGGGAGGGGCTGGTACAGACCCGTCGGTCTTGGTGCATGTCGGCACCAATGACAAAGTTAGTGGTAGGTGGGATGTCCTTAAGAAAGACCATAGGGAATTAGGCAAGAAACTTAAGGCAAGGACATCTAGGGTAATATTTTCCGAAATATTACCAGTGCCACGCGCTAGCCCAGGGAGACAGAAGGAGATTAGAAAGGTAAATGTGTGTTTTAGAGACTGGTGTAGAAAGGAGGGGTTTGTGTTCTTGGAACACTGGGCAGACATCTCAGGCGCTAGCTTTTTTGTTGCGATGGATTGCACCTGAATGAGGAGGGGGCTGCTGTGTTTCGGGGGCAGGATGTTTGGAGGGTTGGAGGAGCTTTTAAACTAGGACACTGGGAGGATGGTTTAGCTAGAAGCTACGGGTCTAACAGTGAAAACAGTAAGGATGGGGGTAGTGAACAAAATGGGGGTGGCGAAGGGGGGAGGGAAAGTTCAGCCGGCAAGGGTAATTACAGGGGTATTGACACAGGAATTACCAACAAAGGTATTGCCCATGATATCCCCAATTTATTAACCTATGATGATTATGGTTCAACAGTACGGAATATAGAAAAAGATGTCCATAGTAATTGCAGGGGTATTGATACAGGAATTACCGACAAAGGTATTGCCCATGGTATCCCTAAATTATTAAGTTACTGTATGACGATTATGGTTCAACAGTACGGAATATAGAAAAAGATGTCCATAGCATTAGGGGGAACACCTTCATCAGGGTGGGGGGTTTAGAAAGGCCTAATAGGTCAAATGGGGATAGTAGTAAAATAGGCTGTACTAAGTATGATGGGGGTGCTAAGGGAGGGAAGAGAATAACAGTCGGTAGGAGTAATTCTAGAAAGGCACTTGTAAATAAGGATAACATACCATTAAAACAAACGGGCAAGGGAAATAATAAGCTAAAATGTATGCTTGCGAATGCAAGAAGCCTTTCAGGCAAAATGGGGGAATTGTAATGGCTTGTATCAAAAAATCAATATGATATTATAGGTATTATGGAAACATGGTGGGACGACTCCCTCGACTGGGTTGCAAATTTGGAGGGATATTCACTTTTCAGGAGGGATAGGGCTACCAAAAGGGGAGGAGGGGTATGTCTCTATATAAAATCATCCCTAAAACCAAACATAATAGATGTTTTTTACGAGGGGACTGGAGATAACGTGGAATCGCTATGGGTTGTAATCACAAGTGGGGGCATTGAAGCAAAAAAACTGGTTATTGGCACATGCTGCAAACAACCAGATATTAGCGTATGACGAGGAACATCTCTTACAGCAAACTGTAAAAGCTGCGGGAATGGGGGACATCCTAGTGATAGGGGATTTCAGTAATCCTGATATAAATTGGAATAACAATTCGTGTGTAAAAGCTAGGAGCAGCAGGTTTCTAAACACATTAAAGGATCAATACTTGTCTCAATTAGTAGAGGACCCAACCAGAGGTAATAATATCCTGGGCGTAATTATTACCAATAATGTAGACATTATATCAGACATTACAGTTGGGGAGACCTTGGGAAACAGTGATCACTATATGATCACATTCGACATCAGTTTCAAGAAACATAGCTATAAGGGAAAAACTAAAACATTTAACTTTAGTAAAGCTAACTTCAATATGCTGAGACAGGCACTAAACGACATTGACTGGGAAGTTTTATTTCAGGGTAAGGACACTTCGGAAATGTGGGATGCTTTAAAATGGTTACTTGATAGCAATATACACAAATCTATTCCCATGGGCAATAAACGCAGGAGTACTAAACACAAACCAATGTGGCTTAATAAGGAGGTCAAAAAAGAAATGGCTAATAAGAGGCGTGCTTTCAAAGCATTTAAATCAATTGGAGGGGAGGAGGCATTCCAGTATTACAAGGAATGTAATAAAAGATCAAAAAGGTAATAAGAGCAGCTAAAATTGTAAAGGAAAAGCAAATTGCTATAGAGAGTAAAGCCAATCCTAAAAAGTTTTGCAAGTACATAAACAATAAAAGGTTAAAAAAGCAGAACGTAGGCCCATTAAAAGATGAACTGGGAGCCTTGATAAACGATGACAAAATAAAAGCGAATATACTGAACAAGTTTTTTTCATCCGTATTCACCAGGGAGGATCAGAAGGTGATAGTAGTGCATAACAACAGTGAAGGTAATGACTCTTGGCTAGATGCTTGTTTAAGTGAGAAAGTAGTCCTGGAGAGGCTAAGCAACATAAAGATTAATAAATCACCGAGTCCAGATGGTTTTCACCCGAGGGTTATTATGGAGTTTAGGGCACAGCTAACAAAACCCTTATACTTGATTTTCTATAGTTCAGTTAGATCAGGTATGGTACCGAGGGATTGGTGTATAGCGGAAGTAGTGCCCTTATTTAAAAAGTGATCTAAAAATCATCCTGGGAACTATAGACCAGTTAGTATAACCTCTATAGTGGGTAAATTATTGGAAGGAATTTTGAGGGATAGCATAGAGGATTATCTGCGGAATACTAAGTTTATTAGCAAGAGTCAGCATGGGTTTGTAAGGGAGAGATTGTGTCAAACTAACTTAATTAGCTTCTACGGGGAAGTGAGCAATAATCTCAACCAAGGCAAAGCAGTGGATGTTGTCTTTTTAGATTTTGCAAAAGCCTTCGATACAGTGCCTCACAGGAGACTGATCATCAAATTAAGCGAACTTGGACTAGGAAATAACATTTGTACATGGATAGGTAATTGGCTGGATAACAGGGTACAACGAGTAGTGGTCAATGGAATGTTCTCCAGCTGGGCACAAGTAGTCAGTGGAATACCACAAGGGTCCGTACTTGGCCCTCTACTGTTCAATATATTTATCAATGATCTAGGAATAGGTCTGGGAAGCACAGTGTCAATCTTTGCAGATTATACCAAACTGTGTAAGGTAACTAATTCAGAAATCGATGTGGAGTCTCTACAGAATGACTTACTTAAACTTGAAACCTGGGCGTCTAAATGGGGAATGACGTTCAATATTGAAAAATGCAAAGTTATGCACTTTGGGATTAAAAACATACTTGCATCCTACACACTTAATGGGGAAAATATAGGGTTAGTAGTAGTGGAAAAAGATTTGGGGGTGCTCATAGATAATAGGCTTAATAACAGTACACAATGTCAAAATGCAGCAAAGAAGGCAAGTAAAGTCCTTGCGTCCATAAAACAGGGTATTGAGACAAGGGATGAGGATGTATTCCTGCCTCTGTATAAATCATTGGTACGTCCGCATCTGGAATATTTTGTTCAATTTTGGGCACCATATTATAAAAAATATATCGGGGAACTCGAAAGAGTGCAAAGGCGAGCTACTAAGCTGATAAAAGGGTTAGAGACACTGGAGTATGAGGAAAGACTTACTAAGTTAAATATGTATTCCCCTGAAAAGAAGAGGCTAAGAGGAGATATTATTAATATCATCAAATATGTAAAGGGTCAATACAAAGAGTTAGCAGGGGATTTGTTTATTAATAGAAGTCTGTATAGGACACGTGGGCAGTCGCTGAGGCTAGAGGAGAGAAAATTCCGTACAAATCGTAGGAAAGGGTTCTTCACCATAAGGGCAATAAGGATTTGGAAGTCACTGCCAGAGAAGATAATAATGGCAGACTCTATAAATGCATTTAAAAACGGATTGGACAGTTTTCTAGCTGAGAAAAGTATCCAAGGCTATAGCATTTAATATATTGACATTATGTATATGGGTGTGATACGAAATATAGTTGTCAATAGGTTCGAAACCATTATTTCGGCTGGTGCATTATAATGTGCACTGCTTAATACACAATATAGGTTAAACCCGATGGGCTTTTTGCCTCTTTTCAACCTCATTAACTATGTAAACTACTATGTAAATGATGTACTGCCGTATAAGTCTAGTGATTCTGCCGTATATGTTCGCTGGTACTGCCGTATAAGTCCAGTGATACTGCCATATAAATCCAGTCCAGTGGTACTGCCATATAAATCCAGTCCAGTGGTACTACCATATAAGTCCAGTGATACTGCCATATATGTCTAGTGGTACTGCCATATATGTCCAGTGGTACTGCCGTATAAATCCAGTCCAGTGGTACTGCCATATAATTCCACTGGTACTGCCGTATGAATCCAGTGGTACTGCCTTATAAATCCAGTCCAGTGATACTCCCGTATATGTCCAGTGGTACTACCGTATATGTCCAGTGGTACTGCCGTATATGTCCAGTGGTACTGCCGTGTAAATCCAGTGGTACTGCCGTATAAATCCAGTCCAGTGGCCAGTGGTACTGCCGTATAAGTCCAGTGATACTGCCGTATATGTCCAGTGGTACTGCCATATAAGTCCAGTCCAGTGGTACTGCCGTATAAGTCCACTCCAGTCGTGCTGCCATATAAGTTCAGTGGTGCTGTACTGTGCTGTATATTATTTACTCCAAATAAACGGGTTATTAATATTTAATCCAAATAATTTTTACAGGGTTTGCCCTGTGTGGTGTAGAGGTACGCTCTCCTGTGCTGCATTTTGTTATATAACTCCAGAAAAATAATAGAGAACAAAAACTTGGAGGATAAAATAGGGAAAGATCAAGAACCACTTCCTCCTACTGCTGCTGCTGCTGTTGTTGCTGCTGGGAGTCGATCGTCATCCCAGAGGGGGAAATCGGAAGACCACTTGTACAACTTCAACTAAGCAAATGAATGTCCAATAGTCCTTTGCGAGGAAGATGAAATATGACAACAGTCATCCTGTTGAAAAGTGGATAACTGAGGCTTTGACAGCTGTGTTGGTGTTAGACGTGCGTCCGGTATTAGCCATTAGTGCAGTGGGACTACAGTGCCACTCCTAGATGGGCCAGGTGTTTGTGCTGCACACTTGTGTCGCTTAGCTTAGTCATACAGATACCTCATTGCACCTTTTTCTTCTTTGCATGATATGCTTTTAGGGGACTAGTTTTTTTTTTAGTGCCATCCTGTCTGCCACTGCAGTGCCACTCCTAGATGGGCCAGGTGTTTGTGCCGCACACTTGTTCCGCGCAGCTTATTCATACAGCGACCTCATTGCACCTCTTTACCTTTTTTGCATGATGTGCTGTTTTGGGACTAGTTTTTTTTAAGTGTCATCCTGTCTGCCACTGCAGTTCCACTCCTAGATGGGCCAGGTGTTTGTGCCGCACACTTGTCACTTGTGTCACTTAGCTTAGTCATACAGGTACCTCGATGCAAATTTTAGGCCTAAAAACAATATTGTGAGGTGTTCAGAATAGACTGGAAATGATCGAGGTTAATAATACCGTAGAATCAAAATTACCCCCTAATTCTGTGATTTTAGCTATTTTTATGTTTTTTTTCAAAAATCATCCAGATCCAAAACCCAAACCCGGAAGGGTAGTTTTGGCAAAACCTATCCAGATCCAAAACACGAAAAGTGTCCGCCGCACATCTCTACTTATTTCTATATATGTATAGATGTGTGTGTGTATATATGTATGTATATATATATATATATATATATATATATATATATATATATATATACACAGAGGCGTAAGTTCATGTCATGCGCCCGGAGGCGATATGGATGGTGGTGCCCCCCCACAGCATTGGTTACCCCCATATACTGCAGACAGCATTTGAGGCACATAATTTAAAACAAACAAAAAACAGAATTGATTTACCTTGGACTGTCAGGCCAAGAAAAGGTGCACACTGGACACACAAGACAGATACACACACACACAGACACACACACACACACACACACAGACACACAACCAGTCATCTGGCAGTCTGTATAAATTAATCACTGCTGGGGTGTCCTCCTAATGAGTATATAAATGGCAATCCTCCTGGGATCATGGCATAGTCCATTGTGGAAAAAAGGCGGCACTCCATGTGCTTCCATATTAATAGTGTATTAAAGTCCAGGAGGATTGCCATTAGATATGCTCAGTATATAAAGAGTGGATGTCAGGGAATATTTTTTTAATGTTTAATAACATACCTCCCTATGCTGGCTGCTGGCTTTGAAGCTGTCGCTGGCTCCGGTGGGACTCCAGACACACACTTCCGCGATCCAACGCCGATTCTCCTCCCAGCCTCCCGCGCGGACAGCAGAGCAGAAGAGAGAGTGAGAGGGACAGCTACAACGCCCCCTCCCTTCTGTCACTTGGATCAATACCAGCACAGCGATAAGACAGGCTCCCGGGACTCTGCTTAGACAGCTACAGCAGCACTGCCGCTCGCTGCAGAAGTGATTGATGTCCCCTATCGTCATCAGTCATCAGTGCGCACACAAGTAGAGGTTATAGATTAATTCATCTATAACCTACAGTGTCCGGTGCGCGCTCTTCTGTGCCCCCCTGATGGCTAACGCCCGGCGGCAACAGTCTCCACTGCCTCCGGGAGTTACGCCACTGTATATATATTTCTCTATCGTCCTAGTGGATGCTGGGGTTCCTGAAAGGACCATGGGGATAGCGGCTCCGCAGGAGACAGGGCACAAAAAGTAAAGCTTTCCGATCAGGTGGTGTGCACTGGCTCCTCCCCCTATGACCCTCCTCCAGACTCCAGTTAGATTTTTGTGCCCGGCCGAGAAGGGTGCAATCTAGGTGGCTCTCCTAAAGAGCTGCTTAGAGAAAGTTTAGCTAGGTTTTTTATGTTACAGTGATTCCTGCTGGCAACAGGATCACTGCAGCGAGGGACTGAGGGGAGAAGGAGTCAACTCACCTGCGTGCAGGATGGATTGGCTTCTTGGCTACTGGACATCAAGCTCCAGAGGGACGATCACAGGTACAGCCTGGATGGTCACCGGAGCCGCGCCGCCGGCCCCCTTGCAGATGCTGAAGACAGAAGAGGTCCAGAATCGGCGGCTGAAGACTCCTGCAGTCTTCTAAAGGTAGCGCACAGCACTGCAGCTGTGCGCCATTTTCCTCTCAGCACACTTCACACGGCAGTCACTGAGGGTGCAGGGCGCTGGGAGGGGGGCGCCCTGGGAGGCAAAATGAGTACCTATAAAGGCTAAAAATACCTCACATATAGCCCTAGAGGCTATATGGAGATATTTAACCCCTGCCTGATTTCTCAAAATAGCGGGAGACGAGCCCGCCGGAAAAGGGGCGGGGCCTATCTCCTCAGCACACGGCGCCATTTCCTCTCACAGCTCCGCTGGTCAGGACGGCTCCCAGGTCTCTCCCCTGCACTGCACTACAGAAACAGGGTAAAACAGAGAGGGGGGGCAAATTTATGGCGATATTTTTATATAACAAAGCAGCTATAGGGGAGCACTTATTATAAGGCTATCCCTGATATATATATAGCGCTTTTGGTGTGTGCTGGCAAACTCTCCCTCTGTCTCCCCAAAGGGCTAGTGGGTCCTGTCTTCATTAGGAGCATTCCCTGTGTGTCTGCTGTGTGTCGGTACGTGTGTGTCGACATGTATGAGGACGATATTGGTGTGGAGGCGGAGCAATTGCCAAATATGGGGATGTCACCTCCTAGGGGGTCGACACCAGAATGGATGCCTTTATTTATGGAACTACGGGATAGTGTCAACACGCTAAAGCAGTCGTTTGACGACATGAGACGGCCGGACAATCAATTAGTGCCTGTCCAGGCGACTCAAACACCGTCAGGGGCTGTGAAACGCCCTTTGCCTCAGTCGGTCGACACAGACCCAGACACAGGCGATGACTCCAGTGGTGACGGTGACGAATCAACCGTATTTTCCAGTAGGGCCACACGTTATATGATTTTGGCAATGAAGGAGGCGTTACATTTAGCTGATACTACAGGTACCACTAAACAGGGTATTATGTGGGGTATGAAAAAACTACCTATAGTTTTTCCTGAATCAGAAGAACTAAATGACGTGTGTAATGAAGCGTGGGTTGCCCCTGATAAAAAGCTGATAATTTCAAAGAAATTATTGGCATTATACCCTTTCCCGCCAGAGGTTAGGGAGCGCTGGGAAACACCTCCTAGGGTGGACAAGGCGCTAACACGCTTATCTAAACAAGTGGCGTTACCCTCTCCTGAGACGGCCGCACTTAAAGATCCATCAGATAGGAGGATGGAAAATATCCAAAAAAGTATATACACACATGCAGGTGTTATACTACGACCAGCTGTAGCAACTGCCTGGATGGGCAGTGCGGGGGTAGTTTGGTCAGAATCCCTGATTGAAAATATTGATACCCTGGACAGGGACAATATTCTACTGTCGTTAGAACAAATAAAGGATGCATTTCTTTATATGCGTGATGCACAGAGGGATATATGCACACTGGCATCACGGGTAAGTGCTATGTCCATTTCGGCCAGAAGAGCTTTATGGACGCGACAGTGGACAGGCGATGCGGATTCAAAACGGCATATGGAAGTTTTGCCGTATAAGGGGGAGGAGTTATTTGGAGTCGGTCTATCAGATTTGGTGGCCACGGCTACAGCCGGGAAATCCACCTTTCTACCTCAAGTCACTCCCCAACAGAAAAAGGCACCGACTTTTCAACCGCAGCCCTTTCGTTCCTTTAAAAATAAGAGAGCAAAGGGCTATTCATATTTGCCACGAGGCAAAGGTCGAGGGAAGAGACAGCAACACGCAGCTCCTTCCCAGGATCAGAAGCCCTCCCCGGCTTCTACAAAAGCCTCAGCATGACGCTGGGGCTTCTCAAGCGGACTCGGGGACGGTGGGCGGTCGTCTCAAAAATTACAGCGCGCAGTGGGCTCACTCGCAAGTAGATCCCTGGATCCTGCAGATAATATCTCAGGGATACAGGTTGGAATTAGAGACAGATCCACCTCGCCGTTTCCTGAGGTCTGCTTTACCAACGTCCCCCTCCGAAAGGGAGACGGTGTTGGAAGCCATTCACAAGCTGTACTCTCAGCAGGTGATAGTCAAGGTACCTCTTCTGCAACAAGGGAAGGGGTATTATTCCACTCTTTTTGTGGTACCGAAGCCGGATGGCTCGGTAAGGCCTATTCTAAATCTGAAGTCCTTGAACCTGTACATAAAGAAGTTCAAGTTCAAAATGGAGTCACTCAGAGCAGTGATAGCGAACCTGGAAGAGGGGAACTTTATGGTATCCTTGGACATCAAGGATGCGTATCTCCACGTTCCAATTTACCCCTCACACCAGGGGTACCTCAGGTTCGTTGTACAAAACTGTCACTATCAGTTTCAGACGCTGCCGTTCGGATTGTCCACGGCACCTCGGATCTTTACAAAGGTAATGGCCGAGATGATGATTCTTCTTCGAAGAAAAGGCGTATTAATTATCCCATACTTGGACGATCTCCTAATAAGGGCGAGGTCCAGAGAACAGCTAGAGATGGGATTAGCACTGTCTCAAGAAGTGCTAAAACAGCACGGGTGGATTCTGAATATTCCAAAATCCCAGTTAATGCCGACAACTCGTCTGCTGTTCCTAGGGATGATTCTGGACACGGTTCAGAAAAAGGTTTTTCTCCCGGAGGAAAAAGCCAAGGAGTTATCCGAGCTTGTCAGGAACCTCCTAAAACCAGGAAAGGTGTCTGTACATCAATGCACAAGAGTCCTGGGAAAAATGGTGGCTTCTTACGAAGCGATTCCATTCGGCAGATTCCACGCAAGAATTTTCCAAAGGGATCTGTTGGACAAATGGTCAGGGTCGCATCTTCAGATGCACCTACGGATAACCCTGTCTCCAAGGACAAGGGTGTCTCTTCTGTGGTGGTTGCAGAGTGCTCATCTATTGGAGGGCCGCAGATTCGGCATACAGGATTGGATCCTGGTGACCACGGACGCCAGCCTGAGAGGCTGGGGAGCAGTCACACAAGGAAGAAACTTCCAGGGAGTATGGACGAGCCTGGAAACGTCTCTTCACATAAACATTCTGGAACTAAGAGCAATATACAATGCTCTAAACCAGGCAGAACCTCTGCTTCAGGGAAAACCGGTATTGATCCAGTCGGACAACATCACGGCAGTCGCCCATGTGAACAGACAGGGCGGCACAAGAAGCAGGAGGGCAATGGCAGAAGCTGCAAGGATTCTTCGCTGGGCAGAGAATCATGTGATAGCACTGTCAGCAGTGTTCATCCCGGGAGTGGACAACTGGGAAGCAGACTTCCTCAGCAGACACGATCTTCACCCGGGAGAGTGGGGACTTCATCCAGAAGTCTTCCACATGCTGGTAACCCGTTGGGAAAGACCAATGGTGGACATGATGGCGTCTCGCCTCAACAAAAAACTGGACAGGTATTGCGCCAGGTCAAGAGATCCGCAGGCAATAGCTGTGGACGCGCTGGTAACGCCTTGGGTGTACCAGTCGGTGTATGTGTTTCCTCCTCTGCCTCTCATACCAAAAGTATTGAGAATTATACGGCAAAGAGGCGTAAGAACGATACTAGTGGTTCCGGATTGGCCAAGGAGGACTTGGTACCCGGAACTTCAAGAGATGATCACGGAAGATCCGTGGCCTCTACCTCTAAGGAGGGACTTGCTTCAGCAGGGTCCCTGTCTGTTTCAAGACTTACCGCGGCTGCGTTTGACGGCATGGCGGTTGAACGCCGGATCCTAAAGGAAAGAGGCATGCCGGAAGAAGTCATTCCTACTTTGATTAAAGCAAGGAAGGAAGTAACCGTGCAACATTATCACCGAATTTGGCGAAAATATGTTGCGTGGTGCGAAGATCGGAGTGCTCCGACGGAGGAATTTCAACTGGGTCGATTCCTACATTTCCTGCAATCAGGATTGTCAATGGGTCTCAAATTGGGATCTATTAAGGTTCAAATTTCGGCCCTGTCGATTTTCTTTCAAAAAGAATTGGCTTCAGTCCCTGAAGTCCAGACCTTTGTTAAGGGAGTGCTGCATATACAGCCTCCTGTGGTGCCTCCAGTGGCACCGTGGGATCTAAATGTGGTTTTGGACTTCCTAAAATCTCATTGGTTTGAACCACTAAAAAAGGTGGATTTGAAATATCTCACATGGAAAGTGACCATGCTTCTAGCCCTGGCTTCTGCCAGGAGAGTGTCAGAATTGGCAGCTTTATCTTACAAAAGCCCATATCTGATTTTCCATTCGGACAGGGCAGAACTGCGAACTCGTCCGCATTTTCTCCCTAAGGTGGTGTCAGCATTTCATCTGAACCAGCCTATTGTAGTGCCTGCGGCTACAAGTGACTTGGAGGACTCCAAGTTACTGGACGTTGTCAGAGCATTAAAAATATATATTGCAAGGACAGCTGGAGTCAGAAAATCTGACTCGTTGTTTATATTGTATGCACCCAACAAGATGGGTGCTCCTGCGTCTAAGCAGACGATTGCTCGTTGGATCTGTAGCACAATCCAACTTGCACATTCTGTGGCAGGCTTGCCACAGCCTAAATCTGTAAAGGCCCACTCCACAAGGAAGGTGGGCTCATCTTGGGCGGCTGCCCGAGGGGTCTCGGCATTACAACTTTGCCGAGCAGCTACGTGGTCAGGGGAGAACACGTTTGTAAAATTTTACAAATTTGATACTCTGGCTAAGGAGGACCTGGAGTTCTCTCATTCGGTGCTGCAGAGTCATCCGCACTCTCCCGCCCGTTTGGGAGCTTTGGTATAATCCCCATGGTCCTTTCAGGAACCCCAGCATCCACTAGGACGATAGAGAAAATAAGATTTTACTTACCGATAAATCTATTTCTCGGAGTCCGTAGTGGATGCTGGGCGCCCATCCCAAGTGCGGATTATCTGCATAAGTTGTACATAGTTATTGTTAACTAATTCGGGTTATTGTTAAAGGAAGCCATCTTTCAGAGGCTCCGCTGTTATCATACTGTTAACTGGGTTTAGATCACAAGTTGTACGGTGTGATTGGTGTGGCTGGTATGAGTCTTACCCGGGATTCAAAATCCTCCCTTATTGTGTACGCTCGTCCGGGCACAGTACCTAACTGGAGTCTGGAGGAGGGTCATAGGGGGAGGAGCCAGTGCACACCACCTGATCGGAAAGCTTTACTTTTTGTGCCCTGTCTCCTGCGGAGCCGCTATCCCCATGGTCCTTTCAGGAACCCCAGCATCCACTACGGACTCCGAGAAATAGATTTATCGGTAAGTAAAATCTTATTATAAATAACATGGGATCCGCAGCGCCCAATTACAGAGTATATAAACAAATAAGCAAAACAGGAAAACAGTGACTTACAGTTGAAGACAATATAGAATAAGTACAGGGTACATAAGCATTGCTGCGTCAGCAGACAACACTGACATAAGTATCAGGGCGGCAGAAAACCGTGGTATTTGTTGCTATTGAAGATGGTTTTAGTAAAAGAAGGAAAAGCAGGAGGGAAGAGGATCCTACTCGTAATCACTTACATTCTACTGTATGATGCATAGATATACTTGCAAATATTCTGAGTCTGAATGTGCTTTGTGGAGGTGGCAAGTTTCCTGTTCCTATTCATCTGCAGATCATACTAATTTTCTGCTGCGGGGGGCTGGGCTCCACAGGGAATGACATTGGGGTGTAGAGTAGGATCTTTATCCGAGGCACCAACAGGCTCAAAGCTTTGACTGTTCCCAGAATGCATAACGCCGCCTCCTCTATAACCCCGCCTCCGTGCACAGGAGCTCAGTTTTGTAGTTGGTGCCATGCAACAGGGGGGCTGCTCCAGCAGCCCTAGGAAAAAGCTTTTTAAAGAAAAATGAAGACTTCAAGGGCTGCAGCAGAGGCACTGTAAGTGCTGGATGTCAGTCAGACATCTCCTGCTGCAACTCCATCACCTCCCCCAGCGGCGCTGTACACTCCCGTACCCTGGTTGCCGGGTACCTACAGCGGAGGCTACGTTTTTCGTCCTGTTAGACACAAACACTACCGCTGCTCTCCTGGATCGCGTGGCCGCACTCAGGGAGGAGGTAAGTGGGTACCCCCCGGCGGGACCCGCTGTAAACCGCGATCCGGCACGGCCTGTGGGAGGCGGGACGCGCGTGCTGGCGTGGACACTGTGGCAGTACAGGGACCCCACTAGACCACCAGGGCATGGGCACAGGTCGGTTTTCTCTCATAAAACCGTTTATTTAAGCCCCCAGTACCCGGTGGTGAAGTCCAGCAGGGGGATAAGGCTTTGACTTGTATCCCCTCCCCCAGCCCCAGGGCGCCATTTAGAGTAAATGTTCCCGCCCTGGAGCTGCATATCTCTCTCTCCCTCACTCCCTGTCAGCGTTTGGGCACCATTAGGACAAGCTGAGCTGATCCTGGGACTGTTTGGGAAAATCCTCCTCTGTAAAGCCGCCTGCCAGTCAGCCCTGTGCATTTTACAGGACACTTAAGTATTCTACATGTCTGCTGACAGTGTTAGTTAAGAAAAAGTGCATTTAGTCAGGGTTATTTAGTACAAGTACCCTGTGATATACATCCAGTCTTTACTGTGCATTGTTATATCTATTAAGTGTGTAGCTACAGTGGGGATTGAAAGTTTGGGCACCCCAGGCAAAAAATCATTTTAATGTGCAAAAAGAAGCCAAGGAAAGATGGAAAAATCTCCAAAAGGCATCAAATTACAGATTAGACATTCTTATAACATGTCAAAAAAAGTTTGATTTTATTTCCATCATTTACACTTTCAAAAGAACAGAAAACAAAAAATGGCATCTGCAAAAGTTTGGTCACCCTGCAGAGTTAATACCTTGTACTGCCCCCTTTGGACAGCTGAGACCTGGCAGTGTCATGGATTGTTCTCAATCATCGTCTGGAAAGACCAGGTGATGTCAATCTCAAAGGATACTCTTTGAAAAGCACCTGTGTGCGAAACGCGTTAGAGGATCTGCTGTTCACCCTGAAAGTGTAAATGATGGAAATAAAATCAAACTTTTTTTGACATGTTATAAGAATGTCTAATCTGTAATTTGATGCCTTTTGGAGATTTTTTTCCATCTTTCCTTGGCTTCTTTTTGCACATTAAAATAAATTTTTGCCTGGGCTGTCCAAACTTTCAATCCCCACTGTATACTTAGTACTACTATGTATTGCAAGTCCAGTGCAGTTTTATTGCATGTTATAATTTCTGCATTGTACAAACTGTGACTCTGTGTGTGTACATATAGCTGCTGTGTGACCTCCATTTTGTGTATCTCACTCAGATTGCTATTCCTACATTCTATAACCTGAGGGGGCTAAGTGTGTCAGGTTTATGATTAATATAGGTAGTTCTCAGGTTATACTCAGTGTGTATTTTTCTCTCTGATTTCTAGTCACCATATGCCTCTAGAATTCCCTGTTTGTGCTGAAATACACTGCACAGGGGATTCTTGTTAGGTATTGTGCTGCTGATATTGTACTGTGTTGCCTTGCATTGAGCTTTTGATTATGTCAGCTACAAAGGGCAATGGTGCTGGGGCTGATCCCACATTGCGTGGTGTTGACACTGCAGACACATTTGAGGATAACATAGCAGCTGAGGGTTCAGGTTCTGGGGGTTCCTTACCCCCCAGTGGGACTCTAGCAACGGGGGTTCAAAATGACCCACCTTGGGCTATCTTCTCCATGTTATTGAATACGCTGGTAACTAGACTAACGCCCCCTATGGGACCTCCTGTGCCGGTACAACCGCTTATGGTCCCCGCGGTTAACCCGCCGTGGGCAGATCAACTGTCCAATCAGTTACAGCAATTGAACCAACCACTGATTACTCAGAAGTCTAACCCTCGCCCGCCTAAGACCAAGGGGTCCTCTAAGCGGGCAATTACTTCCTCACAATCTACCAACGTCCCAGACACCTCGTCTGATGAGGATGGCGTTTATACTGACCCCACAGATTCTGATCCCGATGCTTCTGATGGGGAAGCTGTTACGCAGGTGGATGTTCCTGACTTGTTGGAGGCTATCAGGCTCATTCTTCAAGTTGATGATGACCCGGAGCCTGATGCTGCCCATAAGAAACCGGACAGCTTTAAACGTCAGAAAGTGGTTAAACAAGTTTTACCTCACTCTGACCATTTGGTTGACATACGTCAGGAGTCCTGGGGAAATCCAGGAAAGAAATTCATGCCTCACAAGAAGATGCTGGCTCGCTACCCCCCTCGCTGTGGAGCTAAGTAAACATTGGGAAACACCCCCTCCAGTGGATTCGCAGGTGGCGCGGCTGGTGGTATCCTCAGCTCTGCCTGTAACTACCGTCACGTCCCTGAGAGAGCCGACGGATAAGCGCGTGGAGGGTTGTTTAAAGGCGATTTACACCCTAACCGGTGCTGTGCATAGGCCCACCATTGCAGCGACATGGGCTGCAGAAGCTGTGGAAGCATGGGCTCCAACGCTTCTGATCATGCTAGACAGTGCTTGTCATATATTGTTACAGCGTCTCATTACATTAAGGAGGCGGCTTCTGATGCCGGTATTCTGGCGGCCAAGGCTTCTACTACGTCCATTTTGGCTCGTCGGATTCTCTGGTTACGGTCCTGGTCTGTGGATATGGATTCTAAGAAAACCCTGGAGGTACTCCCTTTTGAGGGAGACATTCTTTTCGGAGAAGACCTCAGCAAGATAGTGGCTGACTTAGCTACTGCTAAAACAGCATGTCTACCTAGTACTGCTCCTTCAGTGCCGAAGGCTAAAGGTGGGTACACACTAACAGATATATCTGCAGATCAATTGATCTGCAGATATATCTATGGACGGATCGAGCAGTGTGTTCAGCATACACACTGCTCGATCCGTCGGGGACTGACGTCATGAACTGGGCGGGCGTGTACACACGCCCACCCAGTTTAGCTGTCAATCACCGCCGGCCGCCGCAGCTTGTGTACGGGCGGTCGGCCGACCGCCCCGTACACACACAGCGACGCGCCAATATATCGGTAGATATATTGGCCGTCGGCTGTGCTGCGCGGCCGACGCGATACGTCTGTGAACGACGGAGTTCACAGACGTATCGGCCGTACACACTGGCCGACGTTCCCGCGATATATCGGCCGTTCAGGAGAACGGCCGATATATCGACCAGTGTGTACGGGCCTTAAGAGTACTCCATTTCGCTCCTTTTGTCCTTTAGGCAAAGCAAAAGGTCAGGTGTACCCAAAACAGGTTCGAACTTCCAAACCCAATAAGCCCAAACCCAAAAGGGCCTAGGCTGCCCGTCAGCCTGCTTCCAAAACTGACAAGCCTGCCGCTTGACGGGGTGGGCCTCCCTCTGGGGGATCCCAGGGTGGGGGTCTGACTTCTAGGGTATACCCAGGAATGGTTGAGGGCCACTTCCGATGCCTGGGTACGGGAAGTCGTCACTCAAGGTTACGCCGTACCTTTCAAGAATCGTCCCCCTCATCAATTTTGCCTGACATTCCTTTGGATCAGGTGAAGGCAAAAACTCTTCATTCGTTAGTACAGTCCCTCCTGGACACAGGAGTGGTAGTACAGGTGCCTCTGGCTCAGAGAGGCAAGGGGTACTGTTCACCGCTGTTCCTAGTCCCGAAACCGAATGGGTCCTCCCGGCCCATTCTCAAACCTCAAGTCTTTCGGACAAATTTGTGAGGGTCTCCAAGTTTCTTTTTTTTTTTTTTTACATATATTTTTATTAAGACAATATATGTATCAGCAAACAAAATACAATTATCGTTAAGAAAGTTGTACATATCTTTCACTTATCACAATAAACTTAAACCATTGACACCATCTAGTTGATTTTTGCTTGTAGGCTCCGAGACCAAAGATAAATAAATACAAATAATGTACCTAATCTCCACTGTATGATGGTGTGTCAACAGAATATTACAGTAAAATGGTTGTTTCTTTAAGGTGGCTAAATTACGCGATGCATACAACAATCCGGAAAAGAGAAAGAAGAAACAAAAATCCATAAAAATAACGTCCGCACCAGTCCCCCACCCCCCAGGACAGAAAAAGGAGGGCACTATAGGGCAATGGGAGGGTTTCCCCCCCACTACCCTGGTCATATACCACAGATTATTCGTTAAAGATTCATGGAGTTGCGATTTCAGAGGGGCAGATATTGTGGCCACATAACTTTCCCAAACATCAAAAAACTTTTCTGCTTTGTTGTCCTTTTCTAATGTCATCCCCACCCACTCCATCCTAAACAGGTAAAACAACTTTGTTTTGAATAAAGTCATTGATGGGGGTTCGGGGTGAATCCAAACCTGCAGGATGGATTTCAAAGCTGCCGCGCTAATAGCTAACAACAATTTCTTGCTGCCTTTGGATAATCGTTGATTGTCTGGGAAGATACCAAAAAGCGCCCATTATGGCGTTAATTGTAAGTAGTTTACTAGGTGGTCCACTACATATCTACGAACCTGCACCCAAAACCCCTTAATCAATGGGCAAAGCCACAGGCAATGGTAAAGATCGGCTTGGGCCCCACCACATTTCCAACAATCATGAGAGGGAGAAAGACCGATCAGGAATCTTCTATGGGGGGCAAGATATGTCCTGTGTAGGATGTTAAGAAACATTTCCTAGTATCTTGCTGATGGAAGGGTCGTGCATGCTATTGTGTGTGCCTTTAAGATCCTATCTAGGGCTAAGTGAGGGAAATGTGTTTTCCAGTCCGCTAAGCCTTCTGACCGCGTTGAAAAATCCACAACCAGTCTGAGGTGTGTATAGGCAATCGAAATGGCCTTCTTAGTCATTGGAGCCTGTTGGAGCAGGGCATCAACTGGGTTGTGCCAGTCTACTAGGGAGAGATGTCCAATCACGTCCCCCACATAATGTTGCTCTAGTAAGAATTCAATTGGATACGGCTCTACCACTGGAAACCTAGCAGCTGCCTCCCGGAACGTCAAGGGCCTCCCCCCTGGGTGTCAACCAGACCCCCAATATTAAGAATTCCTCCCGCTCTCCAGACGTTATATGGGAAATATGCGTTTCCGCTCTGAAAGTCAGGGTTATCTATGAATGGAAGGAAGAGGGATTTGTGCGCATTCACGTTATGCTGCCTTCTCAAACCCACCCATAATTTTCTGACATGCCACAAAAGCTGGTTCTCTTTGACTTGGGCTGAAACTTCTCGGTCATGCATATGTAGGAAGCTGACCAAGTCTCGGCCCTTCAAGAATTCCCTTTCCAAATCCGTGTTAGTGTAGTTTTCCTGGTTATGTAACCAATCACCCAGGTATCTCATCTGAGCCGTCTGGGAGTACCAAACCACGTTAGGGAAGTTCAAACCTCCATTGCTAGCCGTCTGTTGCAGTTTAAGTAAACTAATTTGTGGCTTTTCCCTTGCCATATAAACTTTCTAAACAAAAAATTTAGATGTTGAACATCCTTAGGCGAGATCATGCATGGAAGGGTTTGAATAATATACATAAGGCGAGGGAAGGACACCATTTTGACTAGATTGACACTCCCCAGATATGACAGCTATAAACACTTCCAGCCCTCCAGCTCAGCAGCAATCTTTCGTATAATTGTGGTGAAGTTCAAACTATATAACAGTCCCGGAATTCGAGGAATCCTAATTCCCAGATATGATATGGAGTCCGACGTCCACGTTAAAGGTAAATTGCCTATTCCCTCTCTTGCAAAATTTGCGGAGCCCAATCTGAGTGCCACCGATTTCGACCAGTTGATACAATAGCCCGAAACATTCCCGTATGCTTGCAAAAGTTCAAAGATGTGAGGCAATGATTCTGACGGGTTACCTATGTACAACAAGACGTCATCAGCAAATGCAGTCAGCTTAATCTCCCTACGCCCTATCTTGATTCCTTTGAATTGGACTTCATTTTGCAAGATGCGCAGTAATGGGTCTATCGCTAGGTTAAATAAAAGTGGGGACAGTGGGCAGCCTTGACGCGTGCCCCTGTGCATAACAATCGGGTCCCTACATGCCCCATTTATCAAAATGGTTGTGGAGGGGAAAGTATACAGGTATTGTATAGTTTTAATAAAGTCTGGATGGAAATTTCTACGACGAAGCACCGAAAACAGGTGGGGCCACAGCACCGTAACAAAGGCCTTTGTCGTGTCAAGACTTAGCAAAATATTTTTGGACAGGTGTAAGTGTGCAGAGATAACGCTGGCCGCCACTGCCGCTCGCACCCCTTTCACAGAGTGTTTATCTCTAACAAATCCTAGTTGGTGAGGGGTCAGGGAGTGAGGCAAAACCGTTTGTAATCTATCTGCAAATATTTTGGCAAACAATTTAATGTCTGTGTTTAGTAAAGTAATAGGCCTGTAGGAGTTCACTGATTGGGGATCCTGAGTAGGTTTAGGGATCAAAATAGTATGGGCAGTGTTAAAATGGTGGACCGGTGTGTGATGTCGCATAATATCGTTGAATAATTTAAGTAGTGTGGGGGCAATATGTGGATGAAGAATCTTGTAGAACTCATTGGACAGGCCGTCCGGCCCAGGAGACTTATGCAGATGAAGATTCGATATTGCCGCATCTACCTCTAAAGTTGTGATAGGCGCGATCAGTGCCTCAGCTTGTGTTTGTGACAACCGAGGCAAATCCGCTCGTCTCAGCAACCCCTCATGCGCCTCGCTATCAAAAGGAAGACTGGAATACAGGCTAGAAAAATATGATTCAAAGTGATCTACAATCGCCCTCGTGCTTGCGAGTAATTGGCCGGATTGTCTGTCTCTAATAGCCGTTATGTATCGGGTAGGGCGCCGCTTTTTGGACATAGTAGCCAAAAGACGGCCCATCTTGTTTCCCCACTGGTAGTATTTGTATCGAGAAAATACTATATCTTTCTAGGCCTGGGACAATAAAAAGTCATTCAATAACTGTTTAGCCTGAGTGTATTTATGTAGGGAGTCCACCGTTGACGTTAGGAGGTGGTCATGGAGGGCTTCAGACATGGATGTGTGTAATGAATGATAGATAGCAGTGGACTTCCGTTTATGTCTAACTACATATTCAGTTATTTGACCTCTGAGGACCGCTTTGGCCGCGCCCCAGAAAATATGTGGTCTGTCCCAGTAATCTAAGTTGTCATCCAAATAATTCAACCAATTGCTCGTGAGAAATTTTCGAAACTGCCAGAATCTAGTGCCGCTAGAATGTACAGACCTCTCTAAAGTCAAGGTAATGGGAGCGTGGTCGGATATTAAGATATTGTGTATATCAGTGTTTTTCACGCATGTCACTAAGGAGTCTGCTACCAACATGGCATCAATTCTGGACCATGAGTGATGCACATTAGAGTAAAACATGTCTGTGGGGTTCAGCAGCCGCCATATATCTGTGAGCTGGAGGGTGGTCCTCATCAACAGCAGCTGTTTCCACAATGGGGAAGTCAAATTTCTTGGGGGAGGCCGTTTATCTAGAGTAGGGTCATTTACCGAGTTAAAATCCCCACCTATTACCAAAGCAAAATTGTCCCTTTGCGAGAGTAGGCCTGTCAGTTCCTGTATAAAATCTACAGTCCCCACATTAGGCGCATATACGTTCACCAAGGTGTACTTTGTTCCCCAGATTTCCACATCCAATATCAAATATCTAACATCACTATCACAAATTGAATTTAGAATTGTGTAATTCAGGTCTTTGTGGAATAGGATGGCTACCCCCCCCCTCACTTTTCTATGGTAATCAGCTGAAATACAGCCGTTAATCCATGGAGCTCTAAAATAGGAATCGGCACCATCCAGCCAATGTGTCTCCTGCAAAAACACCACATGGGGACGGAATCTCTTCAAATGTGTTACCACCCGCTTCCGCTTAACAGGGGAGTTAAGACCCCCAACGTTCCAAGAGGCCACCTTAAAACCAGAACCAGTGGGAGCCATAGGGCGAGAGTGGGAATCCTGAGTGGAATTAGCCAATACCCAAACGAGGGAGCATACTTAAGTCAGATACCAAAATGTCAGTTATCCACTCCCTGTCCCAGCAAGCAGGGAGCTGCGGATAGATAGTACAGAGCGCGCGGGTGGCAACCCACACCAACCAAAAAACAATACATTGCCTCAAACATTTTCTAACTAATTTACCAAACCACACTAACCGGACAAGCGTCCTCAGTAGGAGTGACACTTGTATTGAACCTGAGAACATGAAATAAATGTGAGAACAATTCGACCAAGTAGCTCTAATAAGTATGTATAACCATTTTATACTAAGCTGAATAATTATGATAAATCACTCATGTGCATATCAGGGATTATCTCTTCTAGGGTCAAGCATTCTAGTGACATAAGATTTGGCTTCACTCGGGTCTGAAAAGTAAACTGCACGACCATTGTCATGGATACGCAGCTTAGCCGGGTACATTAATGCAAATCTTGTGTTGTTATCATGTAGTAACCTGCAGACATAAGAAAACTCACGTAGTTTCTGCGCCACCGAGGCAGAAAAATCCTGAAAAATGAGGACATTCCTGTCCTTCACTCTCAGTTGGGGAACAGTACGATATGAGCGGAGAACTTGTTCCTTCATACGAAAATCAATAAATTTATCGATAACCGGTCTTGGTCTTGAATCCACATCCGACCTGGTTGGACCAATTCTGTGGGCTCTTTCTATGTGAGGCAGAAACGACCCTTCAAGAATCTCCAGTGCCATGAAAACTTCCTGAGATAGAAACTCTGGCAGTTGCGAATCACGGACAGTTTCCGGAATACCCACAAACCTTAGGTTGGACCTCTTATCTCTCTTTTCCAAGTCATCTATCTTGGCTTGCATGGCTGCAACAACAGTAGAGTGAGAATCTGAGGTGCGTTGCAGTGTCTGCATCTGATCCTCAGTATCGCCCACCCTCTGCTCCACTGAAGTGAGTCTAGAAGAATTTGTCTCCAGTTTAGCTAATGTAGTGTCTAGCGCAGTCTGGATTTGTTCACGTTTTCGATCAATAAATTGTATGTTTTCAAGTTTACTATCTATCTGAGGTGGTCTCCAAGTTTCTTATGGAAACTCTTCACTTTATTGTTCTGGCCTTGGAACCTGGGGATTATATGGTCTCCCTGGACGTACAGGATGCTTACCTGCATATTCCCATTGCAGTGTCGCAACCACGGCTCCGCGAGTCTTCACCAAGGTCATGGTGGTAATGACGGCTATACTCCGCCGTCAAGAGGTCAGGATCCTACCGTACCTGGACGACTTGTTGATCCTGGCGAATTTCCCAGAAATTCTCCTACGCCATCTGGATCTGACTATCCAGTTTCTGCAAGCCCACGGGTGGCTCATCAACTGGAAGAAATCTTCCCTGGTCCCTGATCAGAGCTTGGTGCACCTGGGGGTGTTGTTGGACACTCACAACCAGCAGTTGTTCTTGTCTCAGGAGAAAGTCCTGGAGCTTCAGGACAGGATTCGATGCTTCCTATCTCGTCCATAAGTGTCGATACATTTGGCAATGCAAGTGCTAGGTCTCATGGTGTTGGCTTTCGACATGGTGGAGTACGCTTAATTCCATTCCCACCCTCTGCAGAAGCTGATTCTTGCCAAGTGGGGCGGCCTGCCTCACCGGATCAGGTCTCAAATGATCTCCTGGTCTCCGGAGGTCCGTCTGTCACTGAGCTGGTGGCTTCAGGTCCAACGATTGAGCAGGGGTCGTCTCTTCTGGATCTCCAACTGGGTCCTTTTGACGACGGATGCCAGTCTGAGAGGTTGGGGCGCGGCATTGGAGCAACACTCCCTTCAGGGTCGGTGGACCAAGGAGGAGTCTCTCCTCCCGATAAACATTCTGAAATTGCGGGCGGTGTTCAACTCATTGAACTTGGCCCAGCATTTAATACAGAACAGACCTGTTCAAGTACAGTCGGACAACGCCACCACGGTGGCGTACATCAATCATCAAGGCGGCACTCGAAGCCGCATGGCATTGAGGGAAGTATCACGGATTCTTCAGTGGGAGGAACGCCATCTACCAGCCATATCGGCAGTTTTCATTCCGGGGGTCCTAAACTGGGAAGCGGACTTTCTCAGTCGTCAGCACATACACACCGGAGAGAGTGGAGCCTCCATCCAGATGTGTTTCAACTCCTCGTGGACAAGTGGGGCCTCCCAGATCTGGACCTGATGGCATCTCGACTCAATCACAAGGTTTCGGTCTTCGGAGCAAGGACAAGGGATCCTCAAGCAGCGTTCGTGGACGCACTGGCAATTCCATGGAACTTTCGGCTGTCATACGTGTTCCCTCCGGTGACACTCTTGCCCAGAATAATAAGGAAGTTCAAGCAAGTAGGAGGAATCCTGCTTCTGCTCGCTCCAGCGTGGCCCAGACGGTACTGGTTCTCAGACCTTCAGGGTCTCTCGATAGAGCGCCCCCTTCTACTTCCGCAGCGCCCAGATCTCCTCGTTCAGGGCCCCTGTGTATATCAGGATTTAGCCCAATTGGCTTTGACGGCGTGGCTCTTGAAGCTTCCGTCTTAAGGGCTAATGGATTTTCTGAAGCGGTCATTCAAACCTTGTTCAAGGCCCGGAAACCAATTTCTGCTCGGATTTATCATAGGGTCTGGAATCCTTACTTTGCTTAGTGCGTATCTAACAATCATGATGCTTACAAGTTTAGTACGGCCAAACTTTTGGCCTTTCTACAACAAGGCCTGGACTTGGGCCTTCGTCTAGCCTCCATCAAGGTTCATATTTCTGCCTTGTCGGTTTTGTTCCAGAGAAAAATTGCAACTTTACCTGATGTTCATACATTTACTCATTGTGTGTTGCGGATTCAACCTCCCTACGTCCCGCCTATGGCTCCTTGGGACTTGTCGGTGGTTCTGCAAGGGTCTCCGTTTGAGTCTCTTGAATCGGCAGACCTTAAGTGGCTTTCTCTAAAGGTAGTTTCTGCTGGATATTGCCTCTGCCAGACGGGTGTCGGATTTGGGTGCCTTGTCTTGTAGGTCCCCATATCTGATTTTTCACCGTGACCGAGTGGTTCTTAGAACACGTCCCGAGTACCTACCTAAGGTGGTGTCTTCTTTCCACCTTAATCAGGAGATTGTGATTCCAGCCTTTGCCTCTCCTGAATTGTCTTCCAAAGAGCGGTCTTTGGATGTGGTACGGGCTCTCCGTATCTATGTGAAGAGGACAGCTCCTATCAGGAAGTCTGATTCTCTCTTTGTACTGTTTGGTTTTCACAAACGTGGCTGGCCTGCTCACAAGCAGACCTTGGCCAGATGGATTAGAATGGTGATTGCACATGCTTATGTACAGGCTGGTCGTCCAGCTCCTGTTACTATAAAGGCCCATTCTACTCGGTCTGTTGGACCTTCTTGGGCGGCCCGCCGTGGTGCGACCTTTGAGCAATTGTGCAAGACGGCTACGTGGTCCTCAGTGAACACGTTCATAAGGTTCTATGCCTTCGATACTTCCGCCTCCCAGGATGCTTCCTTTGGACGCCGGGTTCTTGTGCCCGCTACAGTGCATTCCCTCCCATAAGGAACTGCTTTAGGACATCCCCAATCTCATTCCCTGTGGAGCCCAGTATACCCCGCAGCAGAAAACGAGATTTATGGTAAGAACTTACAGTTGTTAAATCTCTTTCTGTGCGGTACACTGGGCACCACAGGGCGCCCACTCTGACGCACTTAGCTTCTTTGGGTTGGTATGGCATTAGCCGCTGACACTTTCTCCTGTCGTAAGAGTGTGGTGTATGTGGCTACTAACAGTTGTCGTCTCTTTTTCCTGCTACTGCATTGGACTGGTTAACAAAAACTGAGCTCCTGTGCACGGAGGCGGGGTTATAGAGGAGGCGGCTCTATGCATTCTGAGAACAGTCAAAGCTTTGAGCCTGTTGGTGCCTCGGATCAAAATCCTTATCTCCACCCCAATGTCATTCCCTGTGGAGCCCAGTGTACCTCAGAAAGAGATTTAACAACGGTAAGTTCTTACCATAAATCTCGTTTTATTAATGGGAAATGTAAAGATGAGACCGGAACATGTGTGTATGGGCCTTTAGTTGTCAGACGGCACACTTTGTGCAATTTAATTTGTTGTATTGCTAGATCCAGGGAAAGAGGTTACTGACCCTAATTCATCATCATACCATCATCATGTCAAAACTCAGCTTTATTGTTCCTAAACTTATTTGGAAAATGTATTGGCACTGTAGCTCTCCAGGTATGTAACAGTAAGTAAACCCAAAAAATTTAATTCATTTCTCATTTATAAAAATGAAATTAATTATAATTTATCCTTAATGAGATTATCATCTTTCCAGTCAAACAAAAATGTACAAAGGTTTGGTTCCAATATGTCACATTATCTACCTATGCACTTTAATGTGAGATCATTTAGTTCATTACCATTTTCATATTGTTCAAGATGCTCTGGCCAGGTCACTTCAGTGATGTTTTAGAGCTCTTACACGTGCCCATAATACAGCCTTTATAACCTGTGTACATGGTGTGGAAGAGCTGTGACCAATACCCCCTACACTATCAGCCACAATGTCACCCGAAATACCTAAATGTAGAACAATGCAATATTTCTATAACATCCTAGTGGATACTGGGGTTCTGTACCATGGTGTATAGATTGGGTCCACTGGAGCTTGGCACTTTAAAACCTTTAGTGTTTGTATATGTGTGCTGGCTCCTTCCCTCTATGCCCCTCCTACCATATTCAGTTGTGAAAAATGTGCCCAAGGAGCCGGGTGCATTTCCTTTATTTTTTATTTTAGTTAGTTATTTTCAGGTAGCCCTGGTTGGCAACCAGGCTACCCTGCTTGGTGGGACTTAGAGGGGTTCCGAACCAACCTCCTGAGGGTTAATGGTTCGTAATCCCTGCTGACTGGACACTGAGCTCATGAGGCGCTGATCACACATCGTTAGTATGTGTGTCCACGCTGGCAGCTAGCCGCCATCCTCTAACAGATGCCCGAAGCTCAAGGTGCGGTGTGTGTTACACCAGGGTCCCGGTTAGTGGGTCCCCGGTGCAGTTTGGCGGCATGTCGCTCGGCGGTCACAGGCCACGAGCTGCGGTGCACGCTGCGGACAGAACTGGCTCTCCTCCGCAGTGCTCACTGTCAGACAAGGCTTTGTGTGTACTGTCATGTTTTTACTTTGTATAACAGAACCAGTATAAATAACTCAAACCACAGGTACCGCGCGCCATTGCAAAGGGCGGGGCTTCCCGGCACAGGACCAGAGGCGGGAAGGCGCCACTTCTTGCTGCTGCGGATCAAGGCTGCATGTACACTGCTACTCCGGGGACCCATGCAGTTACAAACTTCTGTCCTGGTACCAGGAAGTCATAGGGAGGGGGGGGGGGGTTCTCCAGCAACAGCGCCGCTGCACTTATATCAGATATACACTTACATTCACACATTGGGGCTGCGTTTGTGTGCTGGTCTCCGTTTCCTCAGCGTCACTCCAGGGGCTTTTTAGGGTCTGTGTGGAGGCGTTTTCAGTGAGCTGTGCTGCATTTTCACTTGTGTCAATATGTCTGTGGACATGGTTATGTGTGCTGCTTGTATCTCCACCCCTTCATCAGCGGGGTCCCTCATGTGTGAACAATGCTTCTTAGCTCCACAGTTCACAGGCACCTGACTGGTTAGACAATTTTAAATGCATGATTCAGAATGTCAATTCAGAATTAGCTGCAGCTAAGAAGGAGAGACAGGTGTTAAAGCAGTATATGGATTCTATGGCCAAAGCAGCAGATACCAGAAAGGCTTTTCAGCCCCCTCTGTTGGTTTCACATAAACCCTCACTGCCACAGGTGCTTCAGTCTGATTCTGATTAGCCTGATGTGGATGATTATGATATGGATGAGGACAGCTCTCTGTCCCCAGGGGTGGAGTCCTTCATTTTTGCTGTTAGAGAGGTTCTTCACATCCCAGATCAGGAGTCAGAACCGGATGAGTAGTTGTACTTTAATGTTAGACCAAAGACCTCAGCAACTTTTCCTGTGTCTAAAGAGTTAAACTCCCTGGCCAGGGAAGCATGGTTAAACCCTGATAAGAAATTTAAAATTCCTCAGAGGTTTTTCACTACCTTTCCCCTCCCAATAGAGGACAGGAAGGACTGGGAAAAACCCACGTTAGTCGATACGTCTGTGTCCAGACTGTTAAGAAATTGGTACTGCCGGTACCAGGGGCTATATCCCTAAAAGAACCAGCTGACCGTAAAATTGAGACCACTCTCAAGGCAATTTATATGTCAGCGGGTGCAGCACAGCACCCCACAATAGTTTGTGGGTAACTTTCCAGGGCAATGGAAAAGTAGTCTGATTCTGTTACTGGTGGTTTTGAGACTCTGCCCCGGGATGACGTCATTAATCTGCTACAACACATACAGGATGCTGCTAATTTTATGAGCGAGGCTATAAAGGAACTGTGTAAGTGTAAGATAAATGGCCGCACTACTGCTATGGCTGTTTCAGCGCGCAGAGCTTTATGGTTACGTCAATGGTCAGTGGACGCCGATTCCAAAAAGGGTGTCGAAAATCTTCCCTTTTCAGGTGATGCCTTGTTTGGGGACAAATTAAATAAATGGATCTCCCTGGCAACGGCGGGTAAGTCTACCTATCTGCCGTTAGCTGTGCCACCTGCTAGACGTTCTTACACAGGACCGTCCTTGCAGTCCTTTTGTGTGGCGAGGTTCAGAGGCAGGGGCCGGGGCGTCTCCACCACTCCGAGAAGATCTTGTGGTAAGTCCCGTAAACCTGCAGCTGCTGCCTCCCTGAACCAGACCACCGGATCCCCTGCTGCTAAGCCTTCAGCGTGACCGTTGGTCCCAGCAGTACGGCGATTTTCAAGTAGGTGCTTGCCTTCAACACTTCGCCCAAGAGGGGGAATTCCTGGTATCCCTAGATTTCAAGGATGCTTACCTACACATTCCAATGTGGCCCCCTCTTCAGGCTTACCTCAGGTTCGCCATCTTGGATGACCATTTCCAGTTTCAGGCCTTGCCCTTTGGCCTGTCCACAGCTCCAAGGGTCTTCACCAAAGTCATGGCGGAGATGATGCTGCAACTGCGCATGATGGAGTTCAACATAGTCCTCTACTTGGACAATCTCCTGATAAAGGCTATGTCCAGGGAGTGTCTATTGCACAGCATCGATCTGACGACTCGCCTGCTTACGGATCATGGATGGATCCTAAACTTCCAGAAATCTCACCTGGAACCGACCCAACATCTTCAGTTTCTGGGAATGATACTGGATACAGTGTCTCAAAAGGTGTTTCTTCTGATGGACAAGGCCATGGCTATCCAGGCTATGGTATGCTCAGTGCTCCATCCTCGCAAGGTGGCCATTCATCTTTGCATACGCTTGCTGGGCAGGATGGTTGCTGCTTATGAGGCAATCCAATATGGCAGATTTCATGCCCGGCCATTTCAGCGGGGTCTGCTGGACAAATGGTCGGGGTCTCACCTTCACATGCATCAGGAAGTGACCTTATCTCCGAAAGCCCGGATTTCTCTATTATGGTGGCTGCAAGTTCCTCACCTGATCGAAGGCAGGAATTTCAATATCCACTCGTGGATTCTACTCACAGCGGATGCCAGCCTCCGGGGTTGGGGGGCTGTGACCTAAGGGGTCCAGTTCCAGGGGATATGGTCAGTTCAGGAATCAGCTCTGCCGATAAATATCCTGGAATTCAGGGCAATTTACAATGCTCCTCTGCAAGCTTCCCATCTCCTGAGGGATCGATCGATCCAGGTTTAATCAGACAACGCCACGGCGGTGGCGTACATAAACCGATAAGGGGGAACAAGAAGCAGAGCAGTGATGCGAGAAGTATCAAAAATCCTCCTCTAGGCGGAGGCCAACGCAAGGGCCATCTCAGCCATATTCATTCCAGGAGTGGACAACTGAGAAGCGGACTTCCTCAGCAGACACGACCTCCATCCGGGGAAATGGGGCCTACATCCCCAAGTGTTTAAACAGCTAATTCACCGGTGGGGCTATCCGCAGATAGATCTGATGGCTTCTTGTCTCAACAAGAAGCTATGCCGTTACTGTTCCAGTACAAGGGATCCGCACAGTGGCGGAACTAGCGAGTGGTGGGCCCAGGTGCGACAGAGTGCTTTTGGCCCCCCGTCATCCCATCCAAGTCCACCCCCTCACCCCTGGAGAGGATCTGGTGAGGGGGACCTGCTCAGGGCCAGGGAAATGGATACCTAGCAACAGTGCCATAACTAGACATTTTAACGCTGTGTGCAAGAAACGGCATTGGAGCCCCCCTCCCCATGTAAAACATGGGCAGTGCGCGCGCGAAAAAAATATAGGGTCATGGCTTTGTGGGGAAGGGGTGTGGCCACAAAATAATACCAATTCATGTAACAGTGCACAGTAGTCTCCATTATTCAAATTATGCCACACAGTAGCGCCACTACACCAGGTAGAGCCCCTTTTACATCTTACGGCGGACAGATTCCCATTTTTACACATTACGGCAGACAGTGTCCCCTTATTACACATTATGGCAGACAGTATCCCCTTTTTACACATAACGGCAGACAGCGTTCCCTTTTTACACTTTACGACAGACAGCGTCCCCTTTTTGACACATTACGGCAGACAGCGTCCCCTTTTTGACACATTACGGCAGACAGCGTCCCCTTTTTGACACATTACGGCAGACAGCGTCCCCTTTTTACACATTATGGCAGACAGCGTACCCTTTTTTTACACATTACGGCAGACAGCATCCCTTTTTTACACATTACGGCAGACAGCGTGTCCTTTTTACACATAACGGCAGACAGCGTCCCCCTTTTTACACATTAAGACAGACTAGATAGATAGACAGATAGATAGAATAGATATACTTACTGTCTCCGCTGACAGTCAGACTCCTCGGTGCTGGCAGATCCCGGATAGGGGAGAAGGAGGAGGAGGGAGGGGGACTCGGGAGCCGCAGCAGCGCAGTGTAATTGGTGGAGGCGCCGCTGCAGCTGTCCCTCTCCTTCACCATAGGCTGTCCTCCGCAATGTGGATGACGGAAGCGCATCCCAGCATTCACAGCGGCGGAGGACAGCCTATGGTGAAGGAGAGGGACAGCTGCAGCGGCGCCTCCACCAATTACACTGCGCTGCTGCGGCTCCCTCCTCTACCTCGCTCCTCCTCCCCCATCCCCCCCCCCCCCCCCCGTGGCCTCTCCTCGGCGGGCGGCACGCGCAGCATGTATTGAGTCAGTTTGACTAATTATATGCAGCGCTGGCTTTGGGCTCCTTGACAGTGGTAGTAGTTCCGCCACTGGATCCGCAGGCTGTAGCAGTGGATGCGCTGACGACACCATGGACGTACCAGTTTGTGTTCCCTCCTCTACCGCTAATCCCAAGGGTTCTAGAAAGACTAAGAAGGGAAAGTGTTCAAGCAATTCTCATTACCCCGGATTGGCCTCGACGGGCGTGGGACACGGACCTCCTAACCATGGCTCTGGAGGATCCCTGGCCTCTACTGCTCCAGAAGGATCTTATTCAACAAGATATCGTTCATCTATCCGCTAATCCCAAGCGTTCTTTAAAGACTAAGAAGGGAAAGTGTTCAAGCACTTCTCATTACCCCGGATTGGCCTTGACGGGCGTGGGACACGGACCTCCTCACCATGGCTCTGGAGGATCCCTGGCCTCTACTGCTCCAGAAGGAACTAATTCAACAAGGTATCGTTCATCTATCCAGACTTGCAGTGGCTACGTTTGAAGAAAAGGTCTTCCCTCCCGGGTTATTTTCACCATGGTCCAAGCCAGGAAGATGGTGACGTCAAAACATTATCATCGTATCTGGAAGAAGTATGTTTCCTGGTGTGAAAGTAGAAAGGTGTCTCCTGTGGAATTTAGAATTGGTCATTTTCTACTTTTCCTCCAAGCACGAGTGGGTATGGGCCTACGTTCCTACGTTTAGGCTCCATCAAAGTCCAGATTTCGGCGCTCTCTATTTTCTTCCAGAAACAACTTGCCATGTTGCTGGAAGTACAAACTTTTCTAAAAGGAGTTCTTCATATGCAACCGCCCATTGTACCTCCCACGGCTCCGTGGGATCTCAATGTAGTTTTGTCCTTTCTTCAATCGGATTGGTTTGAACCCTTGCATAGGGTGGAGTTAAAATGTCTCACCTGGAAACGGTGATGTTATTGGCATTGGCGTCTGCAAGACGTGTCTCTGAATTGGGGGCCTTGTCCTGTAAGAGCCCTTATTTGATTTTTCATGAAGACAGGGTGGAACTCAGGACCCGTCCTCAGTTTACCAAAGGTGGTTTCAGCTTTTCATGTCAATCAACCCATTGTGGTTCTGGTGTTGTCTGACGATTCCATTGGGCCAGAGTCCTTAGATGTGGTGAGGGCTCTGAAGATTTATGTAAAGAGGACGGCCTGTCATTGGAAATCTAATTCGCTGTTTATCCTTTATGATGCCACCAAGATTGGTCGTCTGGCTTCCAAGCAATCCATTGCTCATTGGCTCAGGTTGACCATTCAACAGGCCTATACTTCGGCGGCTCTGCCTTTGCCGACGACTATTAAGGCACACGCAAAGAGGTCTGTGGGCTCTTCCTGGGTGGCTGCCCGGGGTGTCTGGGCCTTACAGTTGTGCCGAGCTGCTACTTGATCTGGTTCGAACACTTTTGTGAAATTTTATTGGTTCGACACCTTGGCCAAGGATGACCTTCAGTTTGGTCAGGCGTTGTTACAGGGGTCTCAGCACTCTCCCACCTGTTTGGGAGATTTGGGACTTCCATATGGTACTAAAGTACAGAACACCAGTATCCACTAGGACGTTAGAGAAAACAGGAATTTGATAACTACCGGTAATTCCTTTTCTCGTAGTCCGTAATGGATACTGGGCGCCCGCCTCAGTGCTTCGATTCATGCTTACCTGAGTAAGTATTTGGTTGGCCGTAGTTGCTGTCCCGTTATGTTGTTGGGATAGCTGTGTTATCCTGGTTGGGTTGGTGTTGCTATCCTCTGTTCTAGTTAGCGCCCTCCTTTTGGTTATGGTTGTGTGTTGGCTTGTTGCCTTACCGCTGTTGTCTTTATGACTTCTATCATGGTATGTCCGTCTCCGCAGGCACAGTTTTCCTAGACTGAGTCTGGTAGGAGGGCCATAGAGGGGAGGAGCCAGCACACACATACACACTAAAGATTTTAAAGTGCCAGGCTCCAGTGGACCGGATCTATACCCCATGGTACTAAAGTACAGAACCCCAGTATCCACTACGGACTACGAGAAAAGGAATTACCGGTAGGTATCAAATTCCTAATTTTTGTCCCAAAAAAAAAAGAATTACAAATATAATACTATTGATTTCTGGGTGACTATGTTGCCAGCTGGCGGCTGCAGCTGCTATTAGATATAGAGATATTTGCTGTGGTCCACCCATATTACTTAATATTGGCGGGTATCAGTGGCGCACGCACGGGGGTTTCTGAGTGCCCCCTGTTAGGGCAAATTCTTGTTTTCAGAGAGAGACAGCTTTGTCTCCGTCTCAATACAAACTGCGATCGCGACCGCGATCGTGATCACAGCTTCAGCGCGCCGCTAGTGTTGTAAAGTTCCCTGAACTTCCGGAAGCAGCGGCATGTGCAGCGCACAGGAGGACTAGGCATCGTCATGCACGGTGCGGCTGCTTCAGGAAGATGGAAGGAGGCCCGCATCAGAGACCCCACCAGCGGAGAGAACGGACCGGCAGCCACACAGATAGCCCCCTCCAGCTGGCACAGTCACCCCTCGGCGGCCAGCGTAGAGCGCGGACTGCAGTCAGTGACTGTGAGTCACAGTCACTCCTGCTGCAGAAATCCGCGCTGGATATTACAGGCTCCTCTGATGGGAGCCGGCCCCTTCACGGACACTACCTGTCTCCGGCAGCTCTGAAAACACAGCAGCCCTCCCCCATGCTGAGAACAGGGGGAGGGACACAGTGCAGC